>NC_073691.1:175691041-176014698 GCF_029784155.1 Uranotaenia lowii
TGAACATGCGGGATGCTTTTCATCTTCTTGCTCACCTTCCGAACGTATCCGATACAGAAAGCGAACAGTTGAGGTTGATTCTTCCAGCTGCTTCATCTTACTTTTCCAGCAGCTTCTCTGGTTTGATGGCAGCGACACACGTAATTGATTAAATTTTCATCAACTGTCTTGTGTCTTCCGAGTCGCCTTTTTTGCTTGCTTAAAACCGGTTTCCGGTACTTCTTAATTTCATGATTTGCTTACTTAAATTTCCATCTCCCGTTTTTTTTCTACGGTGATCTGTTGATGTCGGAAGATGATCATAACATAAGGGTCAGCTGTGAGATGATTTACTTTTAAACGAAGACAGCGAATCTTGTCACATTTGACAGTTGATAGTTGATTTGTTATTTTTTAAACTCGAGATTAGGCTGATTCGAGCTTAATAAGAACAATTGTAAAAATTGTAAATATTGTCAAAATTGTAAAAATTGTCGAAATTGTCAAAATTGTCAAAATTGTCAAAATTGTCAAAATTGTCAAAATTGTCAAAATTGTCAAATTGTCAAAATTGTCAAAATTGTCAAAATTGTCAAAATTGTCAAAATAGTCAAAATTGTCAAAATTGTCAAATTGTCAAAATGTCAAAATTGTCAAAATTGTCAAAATTGTCAAAATTGTAATTGTCAAAATTGTCAAAATTGTAAAATTGTCAAAATTGTCAAAATTGTCAAAATTGTCAAAATTGTCAAAATTGTCAAAATTGTCAAAATTGTCAAAATTGTCAAAAGTGTCAAAATTGTCAAAATTGTCAAATTTGTCAAAATTGTCAAAATCGTCAAAATCGTCAAAATTGTCAAATTGTCAAAATTGTCAAAATTGTCAAATTGTCAAAATTGTCAAAATTGTCAAAATAATTGTCAAAATTGTCAAAATTGTCAAAATTGTCAAAATGTCAAAATTGTCAAAATTGTCAAAATTGTCAAAATTGTCAAAATTGTCAAAATTGTCAAAATTGTCAAAATTGTCAAAATTGTCAAAATTGTCAAAATTGTCAAAATTGTCAAAATTGTCAAATTGTCAAAATTGTCAAAATTGTCAAAATTGTCAAAATTGTCAAAATTGTCAAAATTGTCAAAATTGTCAAAATTGTCAAAATTGTCAAAATTGTCAAAATTGTCAAAATTGTCAAAATTGTCAAAATTGTCAAAATTCAAAATTGTCAAAATTGTCAAAATTGTCAAAATTGTCAAAATTGTCAAAATTGTCAAAATTGTCAAAATTGTCAAAATTGTCAAAATTGTCAAAAATTGTCAAAATTGTCAAAATGTCAAAATTGTCAAAATTGTCAAAATTGTCAAAATTGTCAAAATTGTCAAAATTGTCAAAATTGTCAAAATTGTCTCAAATTGTCAAAATTGTCAAAATTGTCAAAATTGTCAAATTGTCAAAATTGTCAAAATTGTCAAAATTGTCAAAATTGTCAAAATTGTCAAAATTGTCAAAATTGTCAAAATTGTCAAAATTGTCAAAATTGTCAAAATTGTCAAAATTGTCAAAATTGTCAAAATTGTCAAAATTGTCAAAATTGTCAAAATTGTCAAAATTGTCAAAATTGTCAAAATTGTCAAAATTGTCAAAATTGTCAAAATTGTCAAAATTGTCAAAATTGTCAAAATTGTCAAAATTGTCAAAATTGTCAAAATTGTCAAAATTGTCAAAATTGTCAAAATTGTCAAAATTGTCAAAATTGTCAAAATTGTCAAAATTGTCAAAATTGTCAAAATTGTCAAAATTGTCAAAATTGTCAAAATTGTCAAAATTGTCAAAATTGTCAAAATTGTCAAAATTGTCAAAATTGTCAAAATTGTCAAAATTGTCAAAATTGTCAAAATTGTCAAAATTGTCAAAATGGTTAAAACTGTCAAAATTGTCAAAATTGTCAAAATTGTCAAAATTGTCAAAATTGTCAAAATTGTCAAAATTGTCAAAATTGTCAAAATTGTCAAAATTGTCAAAATTGTCAAAATTGTCAAAATTGTCAAAATTGTCAAAATTGTCAAAATTGTCAAAATTGTCAAAATTGTTAAAATTGTCAAAATTGTGAAAATGGTCGAAACGGTCAAAATTGTCAAAATATGATGAGAAAATTCTTTTACTATACCGGGGCTGCTGAGAAATTTAAGACGTTTCAAATTTAAGCAAAAAAAAACAAAACAAACATCCCCTCGTCTGATTGTTTGTTTATTTTCCCCCCAAATGAAGACGTGGGCAGATAAATAAATCCAAAGTTGCCGATGAAAAAAATAATAACAGTCCCCAAAAGTCCATTACTTTCAGCCTGGCGGATGGACAACGGTTGGCGTCTTCGGGATCTTTGTCATCTGCTTTTTGTCGGTCCTATACCATTAATAAATGAGTCATTTAGATTATTTTTAACACTGTGACAGTTTTTTGACGAAGACAAATTTGAAGAAAAATAACTAGAAGGGCTTACTTAAAAAAAAAATATTTTTAATTTCAAATAGGTATTGAAACTGAATCAAGTTTTTCTTTTTTTATTAATGTATATTTTATTTAATTGTATCTGATAGATGTTTACAATGGGTTTCAACGGAAACCAACCCTCCGAATCAAGATCCGGTTGCTATTTATCAAAGTCAAGTTCAGCGTATCGTTTGCTATCAGAAACCAGCCATAAAAAAGGCTCCGAAACTCCTGAACCATTTTCGTCTCGTTTCAAATCGCCTTGACGATTATTTCCACCCACTCATAAATCTGACCTAAGCCAAACCAGCAAACATTTCAAGGTTATTTACTCATGAGAAAAAATAAATAAAACGCTTCAAGCTGAACGTTTCCGTTTGTTTTTACTTGTCGTCTTCTTTTGTGAATGCCTTCGTTGACCCTGGGTCGATGTGCTAGTTCAAATTGATTTTTTTTATCATCCTTCGTAAAAACGGAAATATTTTTTTTTATTTACAATTTTAAACAAAAATTGGTTAATCATAACAGATTCAGTCTTGAAATTGGGCTAGTAGGGCCTAAAGTTTCAACTTGAGCCATTTTATTTTATATTGGTTGCCTTAAAGTATAACCCAAAATATGGACCGGGGAGTTCGTCCATATTTTGCGGTACACTTTAAGGCCACCAATAAAAAAAATGGCCCAAGTTGAGACTTTAGGCTCTTCTAGCCCAATTTATCGTATTTATCACGACAAAAAAAATGGATGGAGTTTACATCTTCCAAGTATTCCATAGAGGGAAATATAATCGGTGAAATCTATTAATACTGATTAGGAGTGATTATTTTGAGCTATGTAAATGAGGGTGCACAATGTGCACATTCATCCCTCCTTACCACGAACTATTTTTACTGTGGGTTGAGCACAAACTGAATTTAATTTTTACGGACGCCATATCAGTAAAAGATTCTCCTTCCAAAAAGGCCAAACGCTCTTTGATTGCGCTTTTTATTTTGAACTCTATAATTAGCAACAAAAAACCTTTTTTAGCTCACAATGTGTGTTAAGTTTTTCGCGGTTTGCTAGTTCATTTAATGGATGTTTTCTAGGGGAATTTTCATTTTCAACACAATTCTCATGGAATTGATTTGGAATTTCATATTTATTTTAATATATATTTTTTCTCGTTTCATTGAATATCTATGGCCAGAACAAATTTCAAATCCTTCTTTTGTCACTCGGAATTGGAACATCGGAGGGGGAATCATAAAAAAAAAATGCGAAACACAAATAAATTAAAATAAATTGCACGAAAGCTTGTATGCCACCAAATATTATACTATATCATTGTACAAAACCTGTAAATATACTATTTGTTAATCGAAATATTCAATAAAATCAATACAATACAATTAATTACTTTCATCTTCCGATATTCGTGTTTGGTCTTGTAATCTTTCGTATATTTCATTTTTTTTTTTAATTTACAAAAAAATACTTCAAATTTTATTCATTCCCCCCTTGGTGTGTTTTGGAAATTTCAAAGGCGCTACCCCTCCCCGGGAGTGACAAAAGAAGAAATTGATATTTGCTTGCCTAATGATTGTTGGATAAACTTGTTGTTTGCATAGTATCATTTCAATACATGATAAAACTTATAAAGTTTTGCAATGTTTTATCAAGATATGATACAATGTATCAATTTTGCAAAACTTTGAATTTTTTTTATTTACATAACAATAAGTCATACTACTGATTTATTGCCAAATCGGAGAAGGTAGATTAGACTGCCCCAAATGACCCGACTTTTGAGAAACTTTTACGCTGCAGGCTCAAATTGATCCTGGGCCTAGTACAAGATCTCATGCCAAATTTGGGCCAGATCTGATCACGGGAAGGGGTTGCTCAACGAGCCTGAAGTTTGTATGGGATTTTGAGACATTTTGTTCGAGAGGAACATGAAAAACCAGTTTTTCGTCAATAACTTCTGTTTCCTTCGACTGATTTCTTTAAAAAACGGGTTTTCTTCAAGACTTATTTATGACAAGTATTTCATCCGAAGGTTGCATTTCAATTAAAGTTAAGATAAAAAAGTTATTAAGCTTCAAAAATTGGCTAACTTTTTTAAGGGTGATATTCATCACTGTTTTCAAGAGGCGACTAAATGTCCGACCAGAACACTCAATGTGAAATGCATGCTTTTTACGTTTTCCTATAATTTAGCTGTAGTTAAAACAAAGCACTTCATTGGTTTAGAGTGTTTTTTATTATAAAAAATAATGTGGTTGACACGTGAAGTTATTTCCTAGTAGGTTTTAAACTAAAACAAATTATTATATTTCAAAATCTTTTTTTTATTCATAGTGTAACTAACAAAGTTAAAAGTTTATGCACAACAATTCAGATCAATTTCTTTTTTGTTGGAGATTTGAATTTTCTTTCGATGTGCCTCAACTACCTTCAATAAATATTGCAGTTGTTCTTCATTTTTGGTTATTTTACTATTAAACTCCGAAATCAAAGCAACGACACAGCCGTTCACTACGGTTACCATTTTTAAAACCGTTTTTGATCGAAATCGGCTGACGGGAGCCAAAGTTGATGAAAAACTGTTTTTTGATTGGCATCACAATTCGTCCAGTCATGTTCCGAAGCCCTTGTGATTATGCATTTTTTTTTTTCAAATTGTCAAGCATTTTCCGCCTTTACTTTTTTCCGAACTATCAAGTGAATATCAACCAAACTCAAATATAAGAAAAACATTAAAAATTTCAATCGAACTCAACAACAATGGTTAAAATCGGTCATTATTTGACGAAACGGCATGCATTTCACATTGAGTGTTCTGGTCGGACATTTAGTCGCCTCATTAAAACAGTGATGCTGATGAATATCACCCTTTTAAAAGAGTTAGCCAATTTTTAAAGCTTAATAACTTTTTTATCTTAACTTTAATTGAAATGCAACCTTCGGATGAAATACTTGTCATAATTAAGACAAGAAGAGAACCCGTTGTTGAAAGAATTCGGTCGAAAGAGTTATTGACGAAAAACTGGGTTTTCATGTTCCTCTCGAACAAAATTTTTCAAAATCCCATACAAACTTCAGGCTCGTTGAGCGACCCCTTCCCGTGATCCGATCTGGCCCAAATTTTGCATGAGATCTTGAACTAGGCCCATGATCAATTTAAGCCTGCAGCGTATAACATTTCACAGGTTTTAAATTTCCCATACAAATTTGGGGCAGTCTAAGGTAGATGCATTTTCAAGGTCTCTTAGTTAGTATGGAATGACATATGTATATATTAGACTGCCCATAAGCAAAAAAATCCTTATATTTCACGCGGCACCCCTTAGAATGGTGACTTTTGGTGAAAAAATGACTTTCTGAAAGTTTCAGGTCATTTGGCAGAAGCACGAGCTGGCCCAACGGACTTAAAATTTGTATGGAGATTTTCGGCAAAATGTATGAAAAATCGACATACTTTCACTCTTCGCATTCAAAAATATGTTTCCAGTATGCTAGAAAGCTCAGAATTTCAGAAATTGTAGTTTAAACAATGACAAACAAGTTTGTAGAAGATTGTGACGCGATACGTGTTGACTGAGATGAGTTATCGGCAATTGAATGTGTGATATTTTTTTCGCATTTCTTTGATATATCGTGAACGGTGTATGGGCTAATAATCGCACTCACTTGATCGCATCGTCACACTATGCAGCAGCTCAAAGTTTATATAACCTTTCTTTCAACTTAACAAAGATATTTGTTATAAAATAAGCTACAACTTTGCCGAGGACACAAATTTTCTATCTGATATTCTTATTGTGTGATAATGCGATCAAGTTAGTACTAATAATTCACCTATACACCGTTCGCGATATATCGATGAAATGCGAAAAAGATCACACATTCAATTGCGGATAACTCATCTCAGTCAACTCGTATCGCGTCACAATCTTCTACAAACTTGTTTGTCATTGTTTGAACCAAGGATGGTCTAAATCCACTCGTTCACTCAATCGCGACACACTCTTCAACGATTCACCCAAGCGCTCTTTCGGATCTCGCGAATCTTCGTCTGAACCGAACGCTGGGGGAAAAAAAATAAAGTTGATCGAATCTGTTTGTGAGTGCTGCTGGTTTTGAACGTTGGGCGCTTGCGTACGGGCAGGTTTGAATCATGCAATGATGCAATCGTCGACTTTCCTGGCTCCAGATGTTCGTTCCCTGATCCGATTCAACTGGTTCAACTGAAAGAAGGAATCGGATCGGCAAATGATTGGCTCGCCGCTCGTTCAGGTATCTTTCAATCGCCGCACACAGTATTTAACAAAAAAAAAATCATTGCGGCCAAACGGTACACGGTAGACATTTGATTTCTTCGCAACATGTTCATATTTTTTTATGATCTTTCATATTTTCAAAGAAAAAACTGATTTTATTGCCAAGGGATATGAAAAATAAGTTAAAACTTTCATTTAATCACAAAAATATAAGTCCAGTCTAGTTTGGCTATTATTTCGATTCTATTTTGAGTCAAGTAATTGATAGCACAAGGCTACAAAGGGCTTGTGATATAGCTCAGTTGGAAAGTCCGTTGTCTCCTGAGCCGATGTCCGCGAGTTCGAGCCCAAGAGTAAATATCGAGCACAGGTGTACCAAATAAGTTTTTCAATAACAATCCGCCAACTGCAACGTTGATTAAGTCGCGAATGCCATAAAGATGGTAAAACGACTATAATCGAAACAATTAATTAATAACAAGGCTACAAAATTCACATTTTTCCTAGGTGCGAAAAATATAAGAGCTTATTTTGACTTATTTTGGAGGGCTGATTCCAAATAGTAACTTAGTTTATCAGCTCTTAATTTCGAGATAAAATTTGAAAGCAAGTTAAAATACATTTATCAAATTTGGGTACTTTTTTGGTAGTAATAGTAATATCAAAACATTTTTTGAAAATTAAGGTTTTAAGTCAATAATACACTTTCCCAAAGATCGCTAGTAATTTTGACTTTTGAGAGAAAAGCCAATGAAGTTTTCTTTTTGAAAATTTTGTTCAAATTTGCAAAAACGGGTATTGAAAGTTGTTGAATGAGCTCAAATATTCATCGTCAAATATTTAATGACTTCCTTGAGTGATGTGAGGAATAGTTGTAATCAAATCTTTTGGGTCTTTTGCATAATTCAATTTATTTAAGTGTTGTAAGTGTTCTCTGAAACAATAAGAACATTCAATGAGATATAATTAATTTATTCAAAAAATCTTTCCATGTGTTTCCATGTACGCTTGTTTGTTTATCAGTTATCAAAAATCAATTTTACCTAAAACTGACCAATTTTAAAATTACACACGTCATTTCACCAAAACTAGAGGTGAGAGACAAAATTGGACAAATGTTTTGAATTTTAAGACGCCAAATTTTTCCAAAATCCGTTTTTGAAACAAAGGTACCAAAAATGCTGTTTCCCTGTGTTATTTATTAATATAACATTGAAGATTAGTTCGGATTAAAATTTGTTCAAATTTGAAATTAATAATGAGATTTTTTTTCATCACAAAAGGCTAAATTTTGATTGAAAAATAACAACACTATGAAAAAAAATGGCAAATGTGGTAAATATATGAATAATTCATGATGAAAATATTAAAAACTTATGATTAAACCATCGCAAAGTTTAGGCAAAAAATTTCCAAAAAAAAAAAATAACAAAAATATTGAAAATTCTATTAAAACTGTGAGTAGTTTCCAATTTGTTGATGCTTCACTTGATTTTTTCAATGAACTTCATGGAAATAGCGCCATAGAAAACCATCACAGAAGTTTTGGTTCAAATCACAGAATTCGAGAATTTTTTTTTATCAAAAACACAGTTATTTTTTTGGAAACCTTGGGCTTGAATAATCAACTGTTTCTTGTCTTAAATCATTCTTGATGGAGCTTGAAACTTGCTAAAAGAATTGAAACATTTTTTTTATTATTTTTCATGGATTTTTCAATACATGTTAACAAAAACAGTCGAAAAACGGAAGAATACACAAAAAAGTTATAAAGTCTTTAAAGTTAATAATTGGAGATATTATTTTAATAATAAAATGAACAAGGGGCCGTTCACTAATTACGTAAGCACGATTTTGGAAATCCAGAAATTAAATTTACGGTGATTAACTCTCAATTTCAAAAATCATAAAAATCTTCAAAAAAAAATATCATTCTATACTACTACAATTGGGGCAAAAATGTTTAACGACAATCACGTTGTCAACTAACCTGAGACTCATCCAGCGGTAAGCGATAAAGTTTTAGGATTTTTTTGGTAAATCGTGATAAAACACACGTGTCTATCACAAAAAAAAATGTCTAGAAATTCATGATTTAAAGCGCCTTATATTGATTTTTGAAGATTTTTTCTGGTTGAAGTCATTTTCGAAACATGGTGGATTCAAATCGTGGTGTAACAACGAGCCATTTTCCTTTTTGTTTCGAAAAGCGACGATCTTTTTTAATAATGTGATTTAGTGTTTTTGATGGCATGTTGGTTTGAATTGGTTCTCTATATGGTTATAGAACCTGCGATTTTTTTAATTCAAAGACATTAAAAGATTAATAACATTGCATAAAAAATAACCAACAAATAGGTAGACAGTAAAAAAAACCTGATAATATGGTTTCGTATGGCTGTGGCTGTGATTAAATTTTAATGTAACATATCTTACGTAAAATTTTTGAAAACCCCCCCTACCCCCCTAGTAAGAGATCGTAAGCAAATGTGAAACCCCTCCCTCCCCCCCTATGTGCTTACGTAATTAGTGAACAGCCCCCGAGTTTTATAATCTCTTTTCACCGATAATGAAAATGGATACATTTCTTTTTTCATTACATTTATATCCATCATCTCTTAAGCTGATGTATACACATTTCTTAAAATCGAAAATGGTAATATTTTGCTTTAAAAACGGTTTTTGATAAAAGTAGTTTCTGAATTATCAATTTCTTAATCCAAACAACAAATCAAATTTATTAATGATACTACTCATCATCAAAAAGGATCTACCTAATGCTGACGCTCGAGATACTTTCAAAAGCGCCCGAATGCAGGCAACCAAACTGTAGCAAAACCAACTTTGCAAGCAGAACGAATGATCGGATGCGGTCGAAAGAATTGCCATCATCAATCGCTGGCTGATTATTTTCGTCTGCGATTCTTCTGTGCAGAATCATCTTCCAAAGCAATTGCTTGATGATTGGATCATAGCATCGCAGACAGGCAACCCATTCGTCTCCTGATTGAACTAAAGAGGTTGGCCGGAAAGTCCGATTGGTTCGCTCACTGAGTGCCATCGTGCGTAATTTTTTCGAACGCGTTCGGGGAATGGGTTACCTCAGAGGGTGAGAGAATCATTTTATGTTCGTCGATTTATTCGCCAATCACCATCCTTGGTTTGAACTACAATTCCTGAAATTCTGAGCTTTCTAGCATACTGGAAACATATTTTAGAACACAAAGAGGGGAAGTATGTCGATTTTTCATACATTTTGCCGAAAATCTTCATACAAATTTCAAGTCCTTTGCGCCAGCTCGTACTTCGGCCAAATGACCTGAAACTTTCAGAAAGTCATTTTTTCACATAAAAGCACCAATCTAGGGGGTGCCGCGTTGAAAAAAAAAAGGTTGTAAAAATCGTCCCATACAAAATTGGGCCAGTCTAATATACAGTGAGCGAAATAAGAATAGCACCACCATGTGTTTTGCTTGTAAAAATATGAATGATTGAAAATTACGAAAATTTTCTTCCACAGTTTGTTCTGAATTGCTTAACGGATAAATCAAGCATAAGTTTACTTTTTTTGGACGTAGCAATTGGCGTTGAGGACCAAAAATGTGAAAAAGGGGTGCGAAATAAGAATAGCACCACTTGAGTTTTTCAACAAAAACAAGATAATTTTTTAAAATTTACTGTGTAAAAGTGAATTATAATGCTTCTACGAATTATTTGAATAGATAACTGCATTTTAAGGAGTTTTCCAGAATTCCAAAGGTTTTCAAAGGTATTAAAATAGGGCTTTAAGAGATGCTCCTTTAGCGTTAAGGAATGTGATAATTGAGCTATAAAACTTTATCAAATTGCTTTATTTCTTCATTTACATTCATAAGTATGATGCCAAATGAGGAAAAATAAATTCGAGGCTGAGTTTCAATCCAAAAAGCATGTTGGAATTTAAAAATACTAAAGTTTTTTAATCGTCAAACACTATTTCTCTAGTTTTTAGTCATAGATGGCAGCACTATCTTGCCATTTAACCAAATTCATGCCCATTTTCGAATATCCGGGATTAATTAAGGAGTGCTGGATGATTTTGGTCAAGAAATAAATACATGTACCCTATGAACGCTTTGGAAATTCCAAGATCACTAAATCCAAAAAAAAAAGAATTGCACAAAGGTCACTAAAACTGATTTTTTTGGACCGATTATCAGAATAAAGATATACTTTGCGATGGAACTTGATGGACAGGATGACTAGCAGAATTCTTGGTATTATTTGCAATTGAATCGGGAGTTGAGATGAGCAGGAATTTTGGCAGTTGTACATTTTCGTGCTGGTGATTCTTTTGCAAATCCGGAAAAGCTTTCTGCAGCGTGAACTTCCACAAAACTGTGATGCGAAAATACCTCAAAATGATGCATATGAGCCTAAATAAACCTGGAAAATCAATATTAAGACATAATTTTGTTTTAACTGCAAGATAGTGCTGCCTACAACTTGAAACTGGAAAATGTGTGGTTTGCTTAACAAAATCAAAGTTTTTTTATTTCCAACATATTTTTTTCTGATTCAAAGTTAATCCCGAATATTTGTTTCATCATTTCACGTCATTTTAATGAGGAAAATAAGTAGTTTGGTAAAGAATTTCAGCTTAAATATCAAATTCCTTAACGCAAGAGGAGCATCTCTTAAAACCCCCTTTTAATACCTTTGAAAACCTTTGGAACTCTGGAATACTCCTTAAAATGCAGTTATCTATTCAAATAATTCGTATAAGCAATTTTATTCACTTTTACACAGAATATTTTTTAAAATAATCTTGATTTTGCTGAAAAACTCAAGTGGTGCTATTCTTATTTCGCACCCTTTTTTCACATTTTTGGTCCTCAACGCCAATTGCTACGTCCAAAAAAAGTAAACTTATGCTTAATTTATCCGTTAAGCAATTCAGAACAAACTGTGGAAGAAAATTTTCGTAATTTTCAATCATTCATAATTTTACAAGCAAAACACATAGTCGTGCTATTCTTATTTCGCTCACTGTATATGTTCGGGCTGTAAAATCATTTTTTTTATTTTACTGAAAAAACATTATGTTGCAGGCAATGGAAATGGCAAAACGGGTTGCACCAGAGTGAAATGAGAGCCACTTTAAATGGAAAGATAAAAAGCACGTTTTGGTTAAGAAAATTGGTTTTGTACGAAATAATCTTCCAGTTTGTTTGATTTTCCTATACGAAACTGTTTCATGGCTGTTTCATGAACTGTTTTCTGATTATTTTAATGAGGAATTACGCTCTCGTGGTCAAAAACTTGGTTCAGCCAGACCGAAATGAGTAACCGTGAATTCTAATTTCCATTTCTCCAAATGGATTGTTATAATTTTTAACTTAAAGTGAGGAAACAAGATTTATTTTACTGCTGACTATCGTTCAGAATACAACCGGTAACATAAAATCTAAAATATTTAACATTTTAGAAAGTGGGAAATTTGTATGTCTCGGTTTACTCTGGCTCAACGAAAAAAGCGATTTTTCGAGCATCAACCCGTTAGGTTGCCTATTATTAGGCTTCTAAGTTTAGAATTTAGATTTTACTAACATTTTGGTTCTACTGGAAAGAACTTAGTGCAATCATATCGTTATTAAATTTAAAGTTCTGAATGTTATAAATACATAAAAATATAGGTGGTCCAAGATGTGTGGCCCACGATTCCCCACAAGTTATTATTTGCAAATTGGTTGCGTTAGTGTGACTTATTGATGTTTCATCAAAAATTCCTTTTCCACGTGAAAGAACATGACAAAACTAAGATCTTTAGCGTATGTGAATATTTTGTTATAAACTTTAGGTTCCCTATCGATGCAATTAGCGGGTGTATTTTAAATTATGAAAGTAAATTTTTCTAACTTTTTTTAGCCTGATAAATAAAAGAAGCAAATGATGCTTATTTAAGTCAACAACATATAGAAATATATGCTTACGCAAAGTGACGACGATGACAGTTGGTTCGAGATTTTTATCTCAACACACATCTGAGATATTAAAAGTGGCCCACGTTTCCCCATGGCCCACGATACCCCACTCTCCCCTACTAATAGACCCTTAACATTGTAACGAAAGAAGACTTATGTTTTTCATAAAGTTTGGCATTCTGTAGAGAAATGAATCCAACTTAGATGAAATTTCAGGGACTAGATAAGAGAAAATCGATGTTGAAAAACATGCGAAAAAAAAAATTCGCCTTGTCTCCCGGTGGGCCCAGGAGAGGCGCAAGATGTGGGTTCAAGTCTCACCGGGAGACAAGGCGAATTTTTTTCGCATGTTTTTCAACATCGATTTTCTCTTATCTAGTCCCTGAAATTTCATCTAAGTTGGATTCATTTCTCTACAAAAAAGTTTCGCTGACTGAATGTTTGAGTCAAGACCCATCTCTGGGTCGCAGTTTAAAAAAAGTTTGGCATTCTTTTCATTATTTATGTGGAATGTTCTACAATATTCCGCTTAAAGGAGGGGTGCTTTTTTTTTTTTAAATTATTGAAATAATTTATTTTATTCAAGATCCCCTGTTTTTTGCAAAGAGTGACCATTAGGGTGGGCCAAAATTGCACTATGTCTGGGATTTTGGGGGCTTAAGCTTTAAATGATAGCTTTGGGAGCAAGAAACAAACTTTTGTAAGGCAGCGACTCAGAAAAATGATGTTTAGAGGTCGCACTGGTTCGAGACACATGTTTGATACTTTTTCAAGATCTGAAAATGTTATTTGGACGAAATGTCGAAAAAGTGCCCTTTTTCCAAAAACCGAACCAGTGTGACCTCTAAACATCATTTTTCTGAGTCGCTGCCTTACAAAAGTTTTTTTCTTACACCCTAAGCTATCATTTGAAGCTTGAGCCCCTTCTCTGTTACAAAAAAAATTAAAAAATATTTGTTCTTCTAGAAGTTGTTTTTTAGGCCCAAACAAACAATCTAACATAGATGAACTAATTTTTTTTTTAAATTATTCACTATAAACACGGCACTTTTTGATTACACACGGATTCAAATACGTACTAGAAATGAAAAGTGTGGTTTTATTTTGCATTTTTTGGCTACAATAAAGGGCATCCAAATCCGATTTTTGTTGAAAGGTGAGTGTTTGGGATTGATATTCAAGTGAAGGGAGAAAATTTGTGATAATTTTTCTGTTCCCCCCTGAAAATTGTGAAAATAATATTCACTCTTGTCAACCCACACTGTAAGTGGTAAGTGCAAACGCACCTTTAAGCCATGTAACATCAGCCATTTAAAAAAAAATCATATAAAAATGGTTCATTATTATATAAGAATGGTCAGAAGAGGTATCCAAAGTGTTGTATCTGAAGCAGATATTCGAAATTCCGTAATATCTTGGCAAATGAAGGTCTTTTGCTTAAAATAACTAACAGCAAAAATGGAGTTCCAAAAAGTATTTAATATTGCGGAAAAACAGCACATATATTAAAAAAAAAATTTATAAAACATACCGGAACATGTATTAAATTCGTTTTAGTAACGATACACTGACGCATCTTTGAATAAGTTTGGAAAAATCATTGCGTTAGAATTTGTTAAGAACTAATTGAGTGATGCAACGAATGATTATTGATAATTTTGGAAGATAAACATATTTTTCTAGGACATGTGAAAGTTGAACTATGGTGAAAACCGTTTGCACTTGCCCGGGTGTACCTTACTAAAAATCTTAAATTCTTAAAATGACAAAAATAATAAACATAGTGAACAAAATAGAGATATACCGGATATAGACCTTTCAACTATTTGGCCAAACGAATATTCTATCAAATTTTTAATAGAATAAAAACAAAACCGATTTTTTCAATTTTCTTCAGCTGCTTTCATTAGAATCCTCGTCATGTTTTTGAGACGATCACTTTCAACCAAATGATGTACGATCATTTTCAAGTAGGGGTCTTTCTGATTTCCAAAATTTCATCAATAACTGAATGGACATCAGGCATCGCTTCTAGGGTGTTTTTCAGCAAAGAGATGGAATTCCTTTGAAATCTGGGGAAAAACATGTCGAATGAGGTGCCAAACAATTTAAAATTGCTTATTTGATATCGAATTAGATGAAGGCCGAATTTGGTAAGATATCTTTAAAAAAAAGTTGTTAAAATAACGATGATTTTTAATCTCAAGCATACTTTACTTTCCATATCACGTATCCACACGGTCTGACAAATCAGGATGGTTTATGAAAATGCTGTCAAAAAGTGCAAATCTGATCAAAGTCTAGACATACAAGATAAAAAAGAAAAGAAAAATTTGCAATTTTAAGTTTTCGTTGAATCAAAAGATGTAAGGCTTATGAAAAAAAAAATGTATGTTCATTTTGATATTTAATAAAAATTGGTTTTAATCACAAAATCTAAAAAAAAATCAAAGAAAGAATTGAGCTTTTTAATGATTTAGAAAATAACCTGAATAAATCCAGGCACAATCCAGGAAATTTTAAACAATATTTTAATTATTTCAAATTTTTTATTGGATTTATGATTCAGCCTGGACTTGTCTGCATTCTCCTGTACGATCCAAAATTTGGAATCTGATATGTTTTGGGAAATTCCAAAACTAAATGGTACAAAAATTATAATCTGTTTTTTTTTTGGTTTTTTTTATAACTTATATGTACAGGAAATGAAACTTGATGCATCCCAGGGTGGCCAAGGAGCCGGGAAATCCGGGAAAACCAGTAAAAAACCGGGAACTGAAAAAAGCATCGTGAAAACCGGGAAATAACGGGGAATTCGACATCAAAACCGGAAAAAACCTTATGCAGTGAAAATCACTTTTTCTATACAAATCTATACAAATGTAAAGGAAAAATCAAGAGCTTTCATTAAAAATTTGACATAGACGTTAATTGAACTTCTTTGATAAAAAAAATAACTGGGAACTGTTTATGAGTGTTTCCATTCTTCATTGTCCGCTTTTCCACCGAATATCAGAAATTAAAGTCAGCATTTGATTCAGAAGTCAGAATTATGAAGGTCAAATTATGTTCACTGGGTTAAGACTTTAGTCATGCATTCAGAAGTTGGACTGAAAATGCAAATGAATTTTTAAAAAGATTCTGGTATAAGTTTAAGCTAGATAAAGTTTTAAAATCGGATTAAAAATTCAACTTCAAAACATAAAAATATAATTAAGCTTGAGATTTTAAATTCAGACGCATTATCTAAATTTAACATACTCATTTTTGAACAGAAATAAAACCAAAACTAAGAAACTAGTAAATAATCTAAATCCATGATTCAGTAACCAGTACATAGTAAGGCTATGATCATTTAGTATCCGGGCACTTTATTTTGGTGATAGCTATGTTAATAGAGCACGAATATGCAAAAATTTAGTAGCGTTGTGTTGGTTATGAAAAGGACTATCTTGTCGATTTTTGATAGATTTTTAAGTTAACGTGTGTTTGAGATATTTTCGATGCAAAAAGGCATGGTAAAAATAATTATGCACAAATTTGCTCCTTTTACACATTTTGCGCCTCGAAAATTCTTCATTGTTGACTTGAAAGCTCATGAACTGTTCATTTTTTATGATTTTTTTTCGGACCAAATGGTTAAGAAGTATAAGGAGCCACTCTAGAATTCACAAGAAGTTGAAACCAACCATCGGAGTGCAACCCTTGATCTTAAATATGGTAAAAAGTCTATGGTTATTGGGGATAACTGAATGCAGACTCCTTAAATAATGCAAATATCCATTTCCGGCTGGCAAAAAGTGTTGTCTGACTAGTAAACACCAAGTAAATAACTAATAATGATCAGTTCCAAAGATCGCAATCTGTGCATCCGGTTTTTAAGCAATATGACAGATGTGTTCTGATGGACAAAAAAAATATGTTAAAGCCGGATTCAAGAGATCAGATTATTCGAGATGCCTACTCATGAAAAGGTTCCAACCAGATTCCAATTGCTTTTTCCAGGTGAGTTTGTGTAAAATGTCATGATTTTGCAAAGGTTTTGCTTCTGTAACAAAAAAAATAAATCAATATTTGACTGAAAAAAGTGTGCAAAGATAAAAAAAAGATTTTATGAAAAAGTTAGAGTATTTCTTGAAATCATTGATAAATTTTTTTTTATATTTTTACATTAAATGTCATATTAACACCTTCATTTCCTCCATAGAAAGTTTTTCGATCAAATGAAAAGTTTTTAAAATACACACGTTTGTAACTGTCCGGATTCTAAATGATCATAGACTTACTATGATTTCAGAATCAAACGAAAGAAAAAAAAAACAACAACTCAAATTTCTAATTGGCAATTACATTTTGAAACTAAAATCGAAACTTATGGATCAGAATTTCCATACCAAGTTTACATAATAAGTTCAACTTTTAAGTCCGAGTTCAAATGTAAAATAAAATAACAGCACTAAATAAGCTTGTTTTATCTGAATATACCGATTTATCAGAATTATTTAAAGTTTCTAAATTTTTCTTCATTCTGGCATCTCCTGTATCATCATATATTTGGCAAAATATATTATTTTCCAGCCCTTTTGATGTTGTAGCTTCTATTTTAAGACATCATAATGGGCGTTTCGTTCCTTTTAGAGTAATGGACGAAATAATGACAATAAATCTCTATTTTTGCGTCCAATTCTAGCAAATCTAACATGATTCTTCGAAGAATTATTTTTTTTTTAAATACAACACCTTTAACTTTAATTATTTATTCCGCAGTGATAATATGACAAAATATTTGCATTTCAAATTTTGTTTAATTATTTTCACGAAAAAATCTTACCTTAAATGCTCCAGAGAATATATTTTACTTACATGAATTTTAAAGATTTTCAGAAACCCCAAAATCGTATTATTGACAAATGGAAGTTTCGAATCTGATTCTTTGAACAAACTTTGAAATCTCCAGGAAATTTGAAATTCAGAACGTCAACTCTTAGTTGACCACATAATATCGTAATGTGGTTTAAAATGATGCAATAGAACTTCAAGGTTCCAAGATGGCGTCCAAAAAATTCAAATCATAAAAATAAAGAAGTCTCCTTAAAAAACAGTTGTAAAAGTTGGAAAAAGTTGTTGTCGAAGACCAAGATGAAGGTGACAATTTTCGTTGAACAAATGGAATACTGGAACAATTTTCGTAATCTTTTACATTTCAACATTTAAATACTTTTTTATCGGCACGAAATCCAACAAGTCTCACCACAATTTTTGCAGTCGTGAATAACTTTCGAATTCATTCATTGAACATTTTCAAATTTCACACACTTTAATTTTCAAATATTATCAAATATCTATTTGTTAGGTCAATAAATCTTGTAAAAGGTATTAAGCAGTGTATTCTTAGCCCATGAAAACCTTAAAATCTAACAAGGGAAAACCGGGAAAAACGGGAATTGGAAAATGAAAACCCGCTGGCCACCCTGCTGTTTCCTCGAAGAGATTCGTTTTACTAAAATCTAAGCGTACATCTTTTTAGGATATAATGGCTAGCATCGTACAAATGCTAAATACACCAGACCACAGAACGTGTACAATGTATGCCGTGACCGGGATTTGATCTCATGACCGTTGGCATATAAGACTTGAAGGACATCCTCTATTCTACGGGCTGTGGAAAATCACAATTCCTATACTCAATTCAGATTCAATATTTAAATTAAGAGCATTGAACCTTAGATTTGTATCTGAATTTTACTATCATAATTGTCCATCATATTTGATTGTTGTTATTTGAATTTCATATCGGAACATTAACTTATAATTTCAGAAAATGTTCAGTATAAATAAAGCTCTGAGAGCCAAAGGAAAATATGTGCAAAATTGATCGGTTTTGAGTTGATAACGCCAAACAACTTTTTATATCTCAAACTATATTTGGTGATTTTTCTTTCAGATTTAAGAATACTAGTAACATGTTTTTTTGTTCGAAAAGAAATATTTCAGTTTTCGATAAGTTTATAGAAAATGGCCTAACACAACAACTTTAAATTTTGTTTTCTCAAAATTATCTTTTAAGCTTTTTTTTTTGGTTCCAATAGCCTTGAAGGGGTTCGATTATGAAAGTCCTGTTTTCCCCGAGGAATTTTTATTTCCACTTTTTCCTGTTTTTCCTAATTTTTTGACAACTCTGACTTTTTACAGAACCAAAAATTTCTGGAAGTGGAATCTAGATAGATGTTAGTTTCAAGCCCCGCAGTCG
The DNA here is from genome assembly GCF_029784155.1 of Uranotaenia lowii. NCBI lineage: Eukaryota > Metazoa > Arthropoda > Insecta > Diptera > Culicidae > Uranotaenia > Uranotaenia lowii. Next base: position 175,709,986 of record NC_073691.1, read on the forward strand.
ACATTCACCGGTTCGCTTTTCCTGTCTCAACAATGAACCAAAATAGACCGGAAATAGCTAAGTAATGGAAGAATCTTCTCCAGGCCGACAACTCGGTCTATTTTGTCCTATCTCCGGCAGAAAGATCCAAATCTTGTCCTTGGCTAGAACAGCCAGAGCACAGAGCAGAGATTTATTGTGTAGGTTTTCCATTCTTGACTTCCTGGGAAGATTCAAATGCTTCTTCTGTTGCAAAGATGGCGGCAGCCTTAAGTGCGACGACATAGCTACACACTCACAACAATCGTGCCAACATGCAGTACCAGCTATCTGTGTGCACTATCTGGCATGTATCATCTCGGATAAGAACGAGAATAACAACAAAGCCGAAAACAACAACAAGCTGAGAACAACGAAAAGGCACAACAGGCGGCCATCTTTCCTTCTCATGAGTGTTTCCCTCGAAAAGTGAGGCAGCCACTTATGCCGACTGGAAACCTGGAAAAACCTTCCATAGTTGGCGTAGGCAAATCTTGGCTTCTTCGAAGCACCCGGCTTCAGCCAGCGTCTGTTGCCAGTCAGCTAGGGATTACGCAAAAGAACCTTCCTCCCCCACGAATCCCCCTGGTCTCTTCCTGCCACTTAGATCGGCAGAGCGATGTAACAATAAGTCAAAGAAGAAGTCGCAGGAAGAGATCACCGCCCGGGAACGCTCGGAAGCAACGGCTGCTGCAATGACTAGAAATACAAACGGCGGGCGCCAGGAAAAATGGCTCAGGTTAACCGGTTGAACACGAAAAAATACGGACACTTTTAAGATTTGCATTGTAGATTTTATAAAACATGGTTTTTACTATCAGTGAAGAATCCCCGAAAAGCTTTAAAACATTTTTCAATACACAGCTGAAAAATTAAAGATTTTTTCATGGCGACCGTGAAGAACTGGTTCTAAATTCTTTAACGAGCTCGTTAGTTGGAAAATTATTCAAAAACTATTCCCAAGTGTTTAATTTTTGCCGGTGTTCATCCTTCAGGCAACAGAAAAAGAAGTAAAAAGCGGCAAGTCGAGGCGACCCCAGCTGCAGTTATTCCCGGAGATCTATCGGGAGAGATCTGTGTAGTTTTGCGCTGGAACCTGTCGCTAGTTGGCATAAATGCATTTATCTTTCCTTGCACCATCAGTTGAGAGTTGTGTGTTTCTTTTTCTTGGTTTTGTTCATTTTTTTTCAACCATTTTGGCTGCCGCTGCAGCTCAGAGACAAGTTGAGGGTTGTGGGTGGCCAAAGCCATTGTTCGATTTGCACCGACACGTTTCCCCGGCTTCTGCCTCGCCCCCAACTTAAGCCGGATGCTCAAGCTGTAAGTCAAACGAGAAAAGTTCTGAAAAGATCGGATTTAGGATTTGTCTGCTTGTAGTTGGATGTCAGCTTCCTGCCCCGGGAGTGTTGGCCACCTTTTTCTGTTCCCACTTCCCTGCAGATTCCCAGAACACAGAACCAGAAGACGGGCTCAAGTTTGCATGAAATATAGGATTATGCTTGCATTCGGATACATAGGGCAGCTTTGTGTGGCTCCAGAGAGTGCGGAAGCAGAAGCAAAAAAAATTATATGCAAATCAAATTGAATTGTTACCCGGATAAGATATGTTGAGCGATGCAATTGAACGATATTAATAGCCTCTGGTGTAAAAAGATTCTTATCAATTCTTGAAGCCCTTGAAATGCTCTGGGAAACATATTCATATTAAAATATTCGTTCAATTACGAATTGCATTGGTCTCATGATTGACCATCTGCATCCCTCGGGGAATTCAATTAAGTTGTCAGTCCCTTTATATAAAATTGAATTACAATTTTAACAATTTTGACAATTTTGACAATTTTGACAATTTTTACAATTTTGACAATTTTGACAATTTTGACAATTCTGACAATTTTGACAATTTTGACAATTTTGACAATTTTGACAATTTTGACAATTTTGACAATTTTGACAATTTTGACAATTTTGACAATTTTGACAATTTTGACAATTTTGACAATTTTGACAATTTTGACAATTTTGACAATTTTGACAATTTTGACAACTTTGACAATTTTGAATATATTGTGACAATTTTGACAATTTTGACAAGACAAAAATGACAAAAATGACAAAAATGATAAAAATGACAAAAATGACAAAAATGACAAAAATGACAAAAATGACAAAAATAACAAAAATGACAAAAATGACAAAAATGACAAAAATGACAAAAATGACAAAAATGACAAAAATGACAAAAATGACAAAAATGACAAAAATGACAAAAATGACAAAAATGACAAAAATGACAAAAATGACAAATATGACAAAAATGACAAAAATGACAAAAATGACAAAAATGACAAAAATGACAAAAATGACAAAAATGACAAAAATGACAAAAATGACAAAAATGACAAAAATGACAAAAACGACAAAAATGACAAAAATGACAAAAATGACAAAAATGACAAAAATGACAAAAATGACAAAAATGACAAAAATGACAAAAATGACAAAAATGACAAAAATGACAAAAATGACAAAAATGACAAAAATGACAAAAATGACAAAAATGACAAAAATGACAAAAATGACAAAAATGACAAAAATGACAAAAATGACAAAAATGACAAAAATGACAAAAATGACAAAAATGACAAAAATGACAAAACTGACAAAAATGACAAAAATGACAAAAATGACAAAAATGACAAAAATGACAAAAATGACAAAAATGACAAAAATGACAAAAATGACAAAAATGACAAAAATGACAAAAATGACAAAAATGACAAAATTGACAAAAATGACAAAAATGACAAAAATGACAAAAATGACAAAAATGACAAAAATGACAAAAATGACAAAAATGACAAAAATGACAAAAATGACAAAAATGACAAAAATGACAAAAATGACAAAAATGACAAAAATGACAAAAATGACAAAAATGACAAAAATGACAAAAATGACAAAAATGACAAAAATGACAAAAATGACAAAAATGACAAAAATGACAAAAATGACAAAAATGATAAAAATGACAAAAATTACAAAAATGACAAAAATGACAAAAATCACAAAAATCACAAATATGACGAAAATGACAAAAATGACAAAAATGACAAAAATGACAAAAATGACAAAAATGATAAAAATGACAAAAATGACAAAAATGACAAAAATGACAAGAATGACAAAATTGACAAAAATAACATTGACAAAATTGACATTGACAAAATTGACAAAAATGACAGAAATTAAACAAACCTACCCAAAACTCACTTGTTTCATTTTTATGGCCTACAATTCATTAATAATGAAATTTATGGAAGTATTCTAAGTCTGTTCCAGTTCTTTCGGACTCACTTGATTTTTTACGGATCTCTTTTTTATTGATCCAAAATCATTCCAAAGCTTTCAGCAGAAAAGAAACTTAAGGTTGAGAATCGGAAAATTGTGGAAGGGATTTCAAGCAGCGTGAGGGAAAAATGATCGTCAGTAAACTGAATAAAGTTTCAGGAGACCGTGAAACGTTTTCTTTAAATTATGTTCAACTTTAAAGCTCAATTTTTTAAAATTGTGAATAACACAGGCTTTTCCAAAAATAATTCTTAATTTACTTATCTGTTCAATTATTCGTGTGATCTCGAGATCTAATATAGGGTTAGTTGCCCTACTTTGGATCCTTTAAGCGGTGATTTTTATAAATTCATTCACTCCTCAAAAATGGACGGCAGATTTGTATTTTTCAGCTCATTGGTTTATGATTGAAGATCTGCATCTGCATGTTTGAATGACAATTTTGAACTTTTTCTATCTTTCAACTTTCTGTTCTTTTTTTTAGAACTGGACTTTTACTGTTTATTTGACCTTGATGTAAAATATCAAAACAAAAAGTTTGATTTTGGAAAAAATCTTAAAAAACGGATAAAATATTCAATTTCTATATAAAAAAAATTTATAATGGAAAAATTTTTCGTTTTCACTTGTTCCTTATCAATTTTAAGTTGACAAAAAATGTTTAAAATGCTCAACATATGTAAATTCTTTATTTTCCTTTATGAAAATTCTCTCCTTAATTGTTTGGTTGATATTGAAACAAATGTTTTGATATCGTTTGGTCTAAACAAGAAACGCTATGGCGCGAGTTTCTTATTTTTGGACCCTATACAAATTTTCCGAAATTTCCAAAGATTTTTTTATTTTCGTAAAAATAGGTGGAACAGGTCTTATTCTTCCCAGCGATAGTGGCTTCCCTTGAAATTTTTGCTTAGATAGTTGGATAACGTAAGTTTTTCTTATTTAATATTATTTCTCGAAATACCACTAACTTATTTAGCTGTCGGTTTTACCACTGAAGAGACAATACATTTTTAAAAACGTGGAAGATTTTATTAGAGTTACATTTTATTGCAAATAGCGGTGTGATAGCATGTAAAGAGATTGAAATTACGTTGTTTACATTAAAATATCTTGAACATATGCCAGTGAAATGAATTATTTACAATTTTCTGCATTTGAGGACCAATGTAGGCTTTAGGTCCAAAGAATGGTCACTCACCCTTAATCTAATCTGGATTCCGAGAATGGATTCTGCTTTTGATACTGTTTCTGGGTCCTTATCCTGATCTTTAACCAGATCTAAATTCTGAATCTGGACCTAACCCAGGATCCCTTTCCTTATCATGGATTATGATCCAGAACCTGGGTCATCATCCTGCATTCTTATCTTGATCCCGATCTTCATCACGATACCGATGTTAATCCTGATTCCGATCTTGATCCGGATATTGGATTCTTTTCTTGGACCCTGGGTCATCGATTTGGTCCAACTCATGATTGGATTTTGATTCTGGATTCTGATCCTGTTTCAATATATGGTCTTGAATCAGATCTTTTACCTTACTGTAGTTAGATTCGGAATTCCAAAACATTGTCTCCTATTAACTGTAATTAGATTCGGAATTTCAAAACATTGTCTCAGACTCGAGTTTTTCGTTACGTGCATTCAGATGTCCGTATCAGAGAAAATCATGTATTGAGTTCCTCGCTTCTCTCCACTTTCCAGGCAATTTTGTCGATTTTATAGTTAACAAAAACATTTTCCAATGTTCCAGATGCAAATTAAATAAACATAGCTCTACATCCAAAATTACTTATTCAATTTTAAACGCTCAAAGAAAGGAGTAAACTAACAAACACGGCTGCTGAAATGTAACCAAAATTCCAACGAAGACAACCAACAACAAGCGAAAACCAGAGCCAGATGGAGCCAGGCGGTTTGAACGAAATCCCAAAAATGTGGGAATGCTTTCCCCGGAATATTTCCATAAATCTCGGAAACTTTATGCCCGGCACCAATAATGCAATGCAATACGGCAAAGGAATGGCTTCTCACCTAAGGTTTCAAATCTTTCGACTCGGCGCGTCTGCCTAGTATTTTCTCAGAATGTTTCTAGCCAAAACTGGCTTTCAGCAGAACTTGTAAGGGTTGGATAATTTATTTCGTTTTGTTTAATTGAGATACATGTTCCGAGGCTCAGATGCTTCCCAATTTTGCTCAGATCGGAAGCCGTCTGTTTGACGATAAATGAAATCAAATAAGATCTGCCTGAAAATAAAATATATTTATATTACTTTCCCGAGGTTGGAAACAATATTCCAATTAAGATGTGTCCATCCAGGGTGAGGGTGTCGCTATAAATAACTTCGACCTGGCTCGTAAATATCGAGAGATTTTCTGTTTTTCACAGGTTGGGAAATAACTTACGATGGGAAAGAAAAAAAAAGTTCACCCAGCCAAGCCATTTGCCTACCCCAAAAAGTGGCTCCAGAGAGCGGTACCTGAACTTTTCGCTTCCAAGTGTCTCAAAAGGTAGACACGCATTAATTTGATCTTCCTTAGAATTGGGTGGGTCATCCATTAAAGTGTGAGGAAAGGGGGGGATCGTTTGCTAAAAAGTGACCCTTAAAATAAACGAAAACTTCCATTTTCTTTTACGACTGTATTTGTGACGGTTTTGTCGGTTTGTTGGCCATACTTCCTGCATTCCGCAGAAATGTGGGGTTCCGAGCGGACTCAAATGTTTTACAACCACACAACTTCTGGGACACATTGCGCCATCACAATAATCATCGACGCCATCTTCAGTCGCCAAGAGTCGAGACTCAGCATCCGAAACGAAGAAGGAAACACACGCATCTCGAAAAAACCGTTTGGACAATTCCTTTGACACCTCGTAATCTCCGGTCGCCTCTTTTTTTTTCTTACTTCAGTCAATAGACTGAAGGGGGAAATTCTTATTTCCTGGGGTCGGAGGGAGCCATTTCGATAGAAAAGAAACCTCCAACAGTCGTCGTAACTCTGCCGAAATGTAATTACCAAACGCCATTCACCTACACTACTACACCAGAGCAGTTTGGGCGCATTTAGCAGGACCCAATGTGAATGGAAACGATTGAATCTCCTACAAGAGAGGAAATTTACCCACTTGATTTGAAAATAATCTCAAATGCTATGAAAAATTTTTAAAACCAAAACAGAAACAATATTGGATGACTGACTTAAAAAAATATTTCAGATTTGTTTTATTTTAGAACTCCAATTATGTTTTTAAAAATTTTAACACAACCCTGAATATGAACGATGAATCTTATTTTAAATACTCAATTAGAATTTGAAAACAAAATACGATTTCAAAACTCGCAATTTCTGAAACTCAATCCTTCGATAATTCAATTCTAAATTGAACATCAGCTAAAACTTAGTTTTGTATGCAAATTCTTCAAAATGAAATGTTTATTTTATGGCAATATTTCATGCATCGAGTCATTTAGAATCGCAAACACTTAATGATCCAATGTCTTTCTTACTCTTCTGTGATGTCTAAAAGCATGCAAAAAAAAATTATGAAAATTAAAGAAATCTGAAAACCACATATTTTAGTTTATATGTAACTAGCTGACCCGATGTGCTTGGCTCCCCTTTCGTAAAACAAAGGAAATTTGTATAAATTAATAATATTTATGTTTTTTTGTACGTATCGTATAAAGTCAATTTCAGCATAAATCAGAAGCATCCATTTTGAAATGAGAACAGTAGCTGGTGTTTTGAATCGTACAGTTAAGGGTCATTATCGAATACTTTGAGCACTTGGAAGTTGGAATCAAACTTTGAAAATATTATTAAAGTTTTTAAAAATAATGTTAAGCCAATTCAATCACTTTGCAGTGAACTTTAAGCTCCAGATAAAAAAAATCGATAGCAGTATCGAATCAGATTGAAACTTGTTTTTATTATATTATTATCTTCCACCTTGAATAATATGAATATCAGTCACATAAAAAAAAACCGACTAACTCTTAAAAAGTCTTTTAATTTTCTCCAGTATATCTTTAATTTGTCTTTTATTCATCCCAAAATTTACTCAATTTTGTTGGAATTGACAATTTTGTCTCAAAATTGAATCAAATTTTCCTCAAAACTGTCATAAAATTGTCTTTTAATCATCTTTGAATATTCTTAAAGTAGAAGATATTTTATTTGTTGTAAAAATGTCTGAAATTTGTCTTTGTTTTGTCATATACTTATTTGATTCATATAATTTAATTTTTTTTTATAAATTTTACTCGAGCTATTGTTATTTTTTTCTTATTTTATCTCAAATTTGTCAAAAAGTTTAATTGAATTTTAACTTAATTTGGTTCAAATTATAATTTTTAAAAAAAATTCAAATTTTCCTAATAAATGTTGAAGATTGGTCCCATAACTTTACAAATCGGTATCCAAATTATCTCTCATTTGTATTCAAATTGTCAAAAAAAATCGTTAAAATGTCAATTTTTGATTTAAACTAGCTTATTTTGTTTGATATTTTTTCATTTTCTTTCAAAATTTTCTCATTTTGTTTACAAATTATTTAAAGTTTGTCTCAAATCTTGTCAACATATGTGTTTTGTAGGTTTTTTTATTATTTGAAGCAAAACTTTTATTTAGTGTTCAAAATTAGTCTTTACTCTACAAACTTCTTCCAAATTTGTCTCAAATTGGTTTCAATCTGCTTTTACAATAGTCAAAAACATTTCTCAAAATTTATTTAAATTTGTTGTTTATTTTTGTATTTAATGCTACCTCTATCTCACTCATATTTTTTTCAAAATAATGAAATGTTGCGGGGTCAATTATGGTGTACAATAATGAATATTCCTCGCAAAAATGCTTTTTTGCTCTTTTCTATATCTGTAAATTTTCTCCGATATTTTCTATTCATTTTTATCAATTTTCAATCCTGACAGTTTTTCTCCAAAAATAAACAATTTCACCAATATGCCGCAAAATAAATTGACAATAATCAATCAAACGGTGGTTGACTTTAAAATAAAATTGTTTCGCAATATTGTCTGAGAAAATGTCTCAAAAATTTCTGTTTTTTTTTTTATTTTTAAAAATTACTCATAATAGTCTCTGGAATTGTATTAAAAGGTTAAAAAAGTTACTTATATTGGAAAAAAATTTGTTTCGATTTTTTTGTGTAATTTGTTTCAAAATTTCGTGTTTGTTTGTTGTTTTGATGAAAATTTAATTTCAAAATTTGTATCCACATTTGACTCATTTTTTTTTCAATTGTTAGTTATTTTACATTGTTTAATTAGTCAATCAATCTAAACTAAACCCAGCTGCAAATTGTCTAACTTTGTTTTGAAAACATTTAAAATTCATTGCAAATATTTTTGAGCTTTTTATGTATCTAATATGTCTCAAATTACATTTGAATTTATCGCAATGGTTGGGTGAAATTGTCATAGAATGCTTCTTAAAATTTTTAAGCAGTTGTTTCAAATAAACCTTCATGTATTTAATAAATGGTTTCAAATGTGTCTTAAATGAATATGGTACAAATTATTCACGATATTTTCTCTGACAAATTATTGAAAAATTGGTTAAAACTTCCATAATGTGTTTTTAAATTATCTAAAGTTTCATCGAAAATTCGTTAAACAGCCACGAAATTCTCTTTAAGTTGTCATTAAGTTATCTTAAAGTTATCAAAAAAATGTCTCAAAATTGTCTAAATTTTTTGGAAGCTTGTATTGTTTAGAAATGGTTTGAAATTATTTTGATTTAGATTTTAAATTGTCTCCAATTCTATGTTTCTCACTTTTTTCACAACATCTATATATATTTAAATGAATTTCTGTCTGTCTGTCTGTCTGTCTGTCTGTCTGTTCCCTATAGACTCGAAAACTACCGAACCGATTTGCGTGAAACTTGACAGGTGGGGGTATTGAAGGCAGGGGAAGGTTCCTATTATGGTTTGAGACCCCTCCCTCTCTCATGACGGGAGGGAGGGGCCTCCCCAACATAAAACAAATGTTTGCATAACTCGAGAACAAATCAAGCAAATGGTATCAAATTTGGCATGTGGTGGTATTTTGTTACGAGGAATGTTTCTAAGAATATCAGGTACCCCTCCCACCTTTCACTGGTGAGATAGGAAGGGAGGAAGGGGCATATCTTACAATTTTTTACATAATTCGTGAACTAATCAAGATATTGGAACCAAATTTGGCATGGGAGGGCATTGGAGCACAAGAAATGATTCTATGGTTATTATTGACCCCTCCCTTTTTCAGTGGGAATATAGGTAGGGAGAGGGGGGGTCTCTATACATTTCTATTGCATAACTTGAGAATTATTCGAGCAAATGAAACCAAATATGACTTGGAGGAGTAATTGGGTACGAGAAAAGGTTCAATGAATCTATGATACCCTTATCTTCATTATGTGGAGAGATATAAAAAAGGGGGGGGGGCTCCTTTACATTTTCCAGCATAATTGTGAAACTTTCAAAGCATATGGATCTAAATGTGGTATGGGAAGGTAAATGAATACGAGAAATGTCTCTATAATATTTTGAGAACCCTTTGTTCTTCCTGTGGGGAAATTTTAAGGTAGGAGGGTGGACTCATACAATTTTTTACATAGCTCGAGAACTTATCCAGCAAATGGGATCAAATTTCGGTAGGTTTTTTGAGAAGAATGTTTCTATGAATATTTGTAACTATTGCCTCCTTCCAGTGGGGTGATTTGAAGAAGAGAAAGGAGCTCTGTTACAATTCTTCGCCTAACTCGAGAACTAATCGAGAAATGGAAACAAATTTGATATGGGAGGGCATTTGGAATCGATGAATGGTTATATGCTTATTTTCTTTTTTCTCCTTGAATTGGGGATAAAGTTAGGGAAGAGGGAGGTCACATAAAATTGTTTTGCATAAACCAAGGACTTATCAAACAAATGGAACCAAATATGACATGGGAAATCATTTGGGTACGAGAAATGGTTCTATGATTATTTGAAACACTATCTTTCTTCCAGTGAGTACATAAGAAATGGGGAGGAAGTCCAATACAATTTTCTTGGTATAGAAGTAATCAATAAAAAAAAATAAAATTTGACCTGGGAAGGTATTTGAGTACAAGATATGTTTCTATGGAATTTTACAGACCCTTCTGTTTGGCAGTGTGGAGAGGTGAGGGACGGAGGGGGTTCCCTATAAATGTTGATATATTGCATAAAACTTATCAAAAAATGTAACCAAATTTGATATGGTAGTTTTCGATTACGAAAAAATTGGATCCCTACTTCCTTCCAGGGGAGCTTCATACAAGTTTTTTTGGCATAAACCGAGCAGTTATTATGTATGTATGTATATATGTATGGTTCCCCCATCGGTAGCAAGATCCTGCCTATGTCTGTGTGGCTTGGCCATCGAATTTCTTCTAGGACTTCCACGGTCCGATGGTTCGTCGAAGGGAGGCATCCAACCCTCAGAAACCTACAATGGCCGGCTACCCGTGCCGCTTGCAATAATGTCTTTGGGTTATCCCAGATGCATTCCTTCTAAAAATATAAATATTATAAATTATCTAGTGGAAAGGAAAATTACTTAAAATATTCAATAAATATGCAGTTCTATAGATTAAACATTTTTCTTTAATAAAAGGATACGGACCTGGAAAGAATTTTTTTTAAATATGGCAAATTTTACATGTATTTATAGATATAGTTTATAAGACAGGCAATTTTATAATTTAATATTGATTATCAAACTTCCATGAATCAAAAAGTAAATAACGAATAGATTACTAGGAAAAAAACTCTTGTTCCTGAGCTCCTATGTTAAATCGGAAAGTATTGATGAGGAAAAGTGTTTCAATGAAATGAGCTATAGAAAAGCCATATGCATGTTTGATCATCTATTTTTCAACTATCAAAATTGGTGCGCAAAGTCAGTGTTTTGTTATAAAATCCAAACAAACCAATATTTGTCCTTTTTAAGTCACGCGAATCGAAATTATTTATAAATTATAGTACTGTTTTTGTTCATTATGCAAACAATTTTAAGCATAAATACCTACAAACAATTTTAATCATGAATACCAACAATACAACTTTATAAAATGTTGGCATAAACCGAGCAGTTATTATACCTACAAAAAACTAAATTTAATTAATTTTTTAAAATTTCATTTCATTTTGGAAGGTGTTGCAACGCACACCGGGTCAGCTAGTATTAAATAAAAGTTTGTATCTGATTCCTCTTTAAAACTTTTCAAATTTGTCAAAAAGTTGTAGCTGATTATTTTAAAACTGTTTCGAGTTTTTTTTTTAAATTGTCACATTGTCTCTTTAAAACTGTCACTTTGTGAAAAAAAAAAAACATAGATATTTATGTACTCTTCATGTTTAAAATGAAATGAATTTCTGTCTGTCTGTTCCCTTTAGACTCGAAAACTACTGATCCGATTAGCGTGAAACTTGGCATATGAGGTTAATGAAGGCCGAAGAAGGTTCCTATAATAATTTGGGACCCCTCCCTCTTCCTGGAAGAGGGGAGGGGGACTCTCATACAAAAGTAACAAGTCTTCATTACTCGAGAACTGATCAAGCAAATCAAACCAATCTTGAAATAGGTGGGAAATATGGTACGGGGAATGTTTCAAAGAATATTTGGTACCCCTCCCTCCTTCCAGTGAGGAGATAGAAGATGGGGAGGAGCACCTTTACAATTTTCAGCATTAATGAAAAACAAATCAAGCAAATGGAACCACATTTGGTATGGGAAGGTATTTGATTACGAGGAATGTTTCTATGATATTTTGAGAACCCTCCACAGCTCCTGGAGCTCCTGTGTTTTTCTGTGCGTATTTTTAGTCTATCTGACTTACATCATGGAATATCAATGAACCTTTTCGAACCGTATGAACCGTATGATTATTTTAAACAGCTGAACTCTGAAAAAATGAATGTTCATTTTGCAAATAAAACCTTGAAAATGATTTATACTTGACTCAAACTCCGTAAATTAAAATCTTAGAGTATTCTTTAATAAAAAAAAAGATAAATGTATAGGGGAGAGGCGGGCTATTTAAATGCGCATACTAAGGAGAGTACTCCTTTTCTCACATATTCAATTGATAGGAGTCTGAAAACTATACGCACATGAGCGGACAGCTGTTTTATATTCTTTGGAATAATTTTTCTATAAAAACCACTATCAGTGTTTGAGAAAATGCTTTCATAATAGAAGTAGTCAAAATATTCGATTTTCGAATACCTTATCATATATAACTTTGCTTAAAGTTTCAATATGTAGGATTTCTGATTTTCAGATGAATTAAAAAAAACCATTAACATTTTTGTTTACAGATTTTGTACGAAAGAGAATTTAAAATCGATATATTCCAACAAAACTGTGTCTTGTTTGAATTTTTAAATTTTTTTGTCATTTACTCAATATGCGCATTTAAGTAAACTTACCCCTAGCCTAGGCTTCAAAAATTGAAAAAAAACTGCTTTTATAGATGATCTACGAGATAAACATATATGAAAAAGTTTCGTTAGGTAAATAAATAAGCATGAAAGAGCAATTTAAATAAATGAATAAACTTTCATATTCTTGAGCAACTGATTAAAAAAACATGGCCCATTGAAAGGCTACACGAAAAACAAAAAAAAATTCAACTTCAACATTACAAATACCAGGAGTGCGGAGATTTGCGAAAGCATTTTCTTCTGTTTACGGTTCATGAAGTTTTTCACAAAATGTAAAATTTGTTCATGGGACATGCTGAGAAGATAAACAAAATCACGTATTCAACAAAATAAGGATATTAAAACTGCAAACAAAACAAACGGATTTTAAAGCTCTATAGGGGAGAATGAGGATACTTGAATCCGGGGGATCAAATATCAAATGTTCTAGAAAAATGTGCCAAATAGAACAAATCAACAATGTTGTTATCTTAAATTTTTTTTTAAATTTTAATTTTCGAGTTATTGAACTTCGTTTGAAAAATTATAAATAAATGTGATCTGAAGAATTTTTTTATCATTTTAAAATGTTTTCCATTTGGATAAATTAAAATAACAATATTTATTCGAATATGAAACCTTAGAGTTTAATATGAACTTCATAATGGCATATTTTTAAAAGCAATAGTAAACTCTCAATTTTTCAAAGAAAATGTTTTCCAAAATGTATGTTCTGGATATAAAAGATCCCTAGAGTCTAAAAAAAATATTTTTCATTTGAATCTTGATCATTGGTTATCACAAAAACACTAATATTTGTCCAATAACTTTTGTTTATCCAGTAATATTCTGTTAAAATGGACTCAAAATACTGTTTAATCTAAAAACTCGAAAATATATTTCTAGTTTTTAGATTAAACCCGGATATTTCCTTGTTTTTAAGTAAAAACTTTTTTGTAGCCCAGCCCGGAAACGTTCGGAAAAGTCAAAGTTTATGACGGAGCAAAATTTCATTTGGAATTTTGAATTGCCGAATTGAATGAAAAGTTTACATTTTCTGAAGACAGAGATTTGTCTGAGAAAAAAACATTTTTCAATGGATGTCGCAGTGTCAAGAACTGCGTATTTTCTATGCTTATATTGATTTTTTGATAGTATTTAAGTTGCCAATGCCTTCACTGCCTTAATTTCACTTTTTCGAACATTATCATTTTATAATTTCCTGTAACATCTAACAACTGCAAGAATTTCGGAACAACCTTCAAAAATAAGTCTGAGAAAGCATTTTTTTTTGCTGTTCTTATCATTTCAAAATGGTCTACAAAAATTTCATTTGTTTGGGGTACAAAAAATTTAGAGCTTAGTTTTGCCGATTTGACTGAATTCCGAATACGAAATAAGATTTTTTCTTCTACTTGAGTTTTCGAGGATCATGGGTTTAAAAATAAATCGAAAAAATATCGCATTTTATTTCAATTATTGGCACCATTAAGGAATGTTTTCCGTTCAATCTAATATTAAAATTTCTTGAAAATTAGAAATGGACTTGAAACTAAAACTTATGTTTGCTACTTTTTGCAGAATTCTGAAATTAGTCTGAGAAAGCATTTTTTCTTTGCTGTTCTTATCATTTTGAAATGATCTACAAAAGTTACATATATTTGGGGTGTCAAAAAATGTAAAGCTTAGTTTTGCCGATTTGGCTCAATCCGGATATGAAATAAGATTTTTTCTTCTGCTTAAGTTTTAGAGGATTATGGGTTTATAAAAAATCGAAAATAATAATTTTCTTTATTTCAATTATTGGCACCATTCAGGAATGTTTTTCATCCAATCTAGTATTGGAATTTTTGGCTGCTTTTCACAGAACTAGAAAATGTTAAGGAATTCCGTCACAAAAAAATTGGATAGGTCATCTTAGGTTATCTTTTTTTTAATGAGGATCCAAGTGATTGAGAGATGATTTATTATAATTAGTAGGTATTATTTTATTTTAATTCGCTTCTGTGTTTTTTTTTATATAATTTGGTAGTTTACTTTTGCTGTTAAAAAATTTATTTTATGAATTGATGCACTTTTTTTGAAAAAAAAAACTATTTTTTTACAATAAGAGAAAAATATGAAAAAAGGAAGAGTACAGAGTTTTAATAATTGTTTTTTTTAATATTTTTTTCTCATAACAAAAAATTGTTTAACAATTCTTAGAGCATTGCAGTCTTCTACAAAATAAATTTAAATTGAAAAACTCAAAATCGTGTTTAAGCGAAGTCAGAAACAGTACACAATTTTTATAAATAAACAGTAATTTTATGATGGCTTTTCCGGTCAAAATCACTTCGGTTTGTTTATCCTCACGAGTAAATGATTGATTTTATTCAAAACATTTCCAAACGCCACATCAGCAAAACAAGAGGTGATAAACAAAATCTGACAAAAGTTTAAAACCGCAGACATCAAAATCTTTAAAAAAAAACCTGTTATGTGTAATTATTTTTGTACTTTTTAAACAATATACAAAGAATTTAATGTTTGCTTGGAAAATTAAATGATTGGTTAAAATTTTAAATATACAATCATTGAATAATTCAAATGTGTGATCAGTTATTCTGAAAGAATATATACCCTGTCATGATATTTTTTTTAAATTTCTTTTTCAGATTTTTTAACAGATTCACGTTATTTATATTCGAAGACCCTGACGAATTTTAAGCTTAAGATTGAAAATTGATATAAAAATTTGAATTTTTACGTTTAATTTTAATGATGTTGTACACATATTTTTTTTTTGTTTTTGGCTGAGATTGTGCGAATATTGATTTCCCAAGCTCTGTTTTTCAGAATCTTGTAAGACTTCACAGGTTTAAGATACCAGACGTGATAAAACAACTCGAAATAAAAGAAATGCAAATTGTTTATTTCATAAAATAAATTGGATTTTTTTAATTTAAAAAATTAACAGAGAATCAAAAGCTTCGAACGTGATTGAAAATTTCAGATAAATATTTCTGAAAACATTTTTTCAATCATTCTGCTCATTCGAAGCGCCAAAGGTAAGCCCTTAAGTCATGGACCATAAACAGAAAGCTGTGAGGGTAACATTTCTTCACCCGGCGGCATAAAACACCAAACAACATTTGCCCCACGGTCCCGGTAGCAAAGGAAAGGGAAAGTGAGTGATCCAAATCAACGGAAATAAAATCCACTGTTTATCACCTCCCCCGCTCGAAAGCTGGTCTCTTCGGAGAAGGAAAAACAACAAACCATAAAGCTGGAGCGAGATCCTACAGAAGGAACAACACAAAATGGTCAACCATGTTTCATGGTTCACTTAAAGCTGATTGTGAAATAAAGCAAATCCACTGTTTCCCTGATTGGGATTGACGGTTCGTTTGGAAAAGAGCAACCGGAAACGGAAAATCGATACCAATCAAACACCTTCCATCCAGGGAGATGTTCCGGGATATTGTTTGATGCTACCTTGTTCACTTTTTGATCTAAGAGCCTTAGATATTTGGTGTTTAGATGTTTGAATTTGTTCCAACTAAGTGAATCTATAAACCAGAAGCCCACTGACCCAGAAACACTGGTGCTCGAAATTGTTGTAAATCACGGAGCTTTGCAAATATTTAGAAGGTAACATCTATACGAGCTGTTTGGTTCTAATTTATGAACTGAAATCCCAATGAATAGAGCTGTTCCTGATACTTCCCCCGGACAATGTTGAATGAACATGAAAAAAATTGGATACTCTGAAATAATTTCTTAGTTCAAGGATTAATGCTTTCAAGCTAGTGTCCATTTTGTTTCGTGTACATCCCCCGATCAAATCAGCATTAAGGCTTCTCGGTATCTGACCGCAAACATCTAATTGCATCATGCTGCCAGGATCCGATTGCTGCTCCAGGCAACTGGCTGCTTCCGATTTCCCAAGCTTGACATTCGGTTGTTGTCGCAGGATTCCGTTTGGCCAGGAGATTTCGATTCAATCAGCTGAACATCGAGAAATAGAACGATAGCAACCACAAAAACGAAACAACGGAATGCACCAGAGAGTAAGTCACAAAGCTGAGCTGCTGCTCCAGAAAATCATCCGGACATGGCCTTTGGCCCAATGTGCCCTCGAAAAGGCTCCAGCCCTCGAAAAGGCTCAAGCAGCACACATACATATACAAAGAGTGCTGCGGTCAAGGTGCCAGTTTCAAACAGATTCATCGGAATTGGAACGATACTGCATCCGGATGTAATTTTCTGTTCGAGTGTCTGAGCATCCGGAAGAAGACTGATGAAGGCAGCTTCAAGGGTTGCATTTGCTCATTATTTTCGGAACGGATGACTTGTTTTCTCTGGGGAGGTAAAAAGGGATGAAACCACGAAGAACGCATGAAAGTTTGGAGAATTCAGTTGTGGAAATTTTTCGAACGTTTCTATTTCAATCAACGTAGATAAAATCGACCGTTTTGACAAACCGGTTACAGAATTTTGGCAATTTTGACAATTTTGGCAATTTTGAAAATTTTGACAATTTTGACAATTTTGAAAATTTGGACAATTTTGACAATTTTGACTATTTTGACAATTTTGACAATTTTGACCATTTTGACAATTTTGACAATTTTGACAATTTTGACAATTTTGACAATTTTGACAATTTTGACAATTTTCACAATTTTGACAATTTTGACAATTTTGACAATTTTGACAATTTTGACAATTTTGACAATTTTGACAATTTTGACAATTTTGACAATTTTGACAATTTTGATAATTTTGACAATTTTGACAATTTTGACAATTTTGACAATTTTGACAATTTTGACAATTTTGACAATTTTGACAATTTTGACAATTTTGACAATTTTGACAATTTTGACAATTTTGACAATTTTGACAATTTTGACAATTTTGACAATTTTGACAATTTTGACAATTTTGACAATTTTGACAATTTTGACAATTTTGACAATTTTGACAATTTTGACAATTTTGACAATTTTGACAATTTTGACAATTTTGACAATTTTGACAATTTTGACAATTTTGACAATTTTGACAATTTTGACAATTTTGACAATTTTGACAATTATGACAATTTTGACAATTTTGACAATTTTGACAATTTTGACAAGTTTGACAATTTTGACAATTTTGACAATTTTGACAATTTCGACAATTTTGACAATTTTGACAATTTTGACAATTTTGACAATTTTGACAATTTTGACAATTCTGACAATTTTGACAATTTTGACAATTTTGACAATTTTGACAATTTTGACAATTTTGACAATTTTGACAATTTTGACAATTTTGACAATTTTGACAATTTTGACAATTTTGACAATTTTGACAATTTTGACAATTTTGACAATTTTGACAATTTTGACAATTTTGACAATTTTGACAATTTTGACAATTTTGACAATTTTGACAATTTTGACAATTTTGACAATTTTGACAATTTTGACAATTTTGACAATTTTGACAATTTTGACAATTTTGACAATTTTGACAATTTTGACAATTATGACAATTTTGACAATTTTGACAATTTTGACAATTTTGACAAGTTTGACAATTTTGACAATTTTGACAATTTTGACAATTTCGACAATTTTGACAATTTTGACAATTTTGACAATTTTGACAATTTTGACAATTTTGACAATTCTGACAATTTTGACAATTTTGACAATTTTGACAATTTTGACAATTTTGACAATTTTGACAATTTTGACAATTTTGACAATTTTGACAATTTTGACAATTTTGACAATTTTGACAATTTTGACAATTTTGACAATTTTGACAATTTTGACAATTTTGACAATTTTGACAATTTTGACAATTTTGACAATTTTGACAATTTTGACAATTTTGACAATTTTGACAATTTTGACAATTTTGACAATTTTGACAATTTTGACAATTTTGACAATTTTGACGATTTTGACAATTTTGACAATTTTGACAATTTTGACAATTTTGACAATTTTGACAATTTTGACAATTTTGACAATTTTGACAATTTTGACAATTTTCACAATTTTCACAATTTTCACAATTTTCACAATTTTCACAATTTTCACAATTCTCACAATTTTCACAATTTTCACAATTTTCACAATTTTCACAATTTTCACAATTTTCACAATTTTCACAATATTCACAATTTTCACAATTTTCACAATTTTCACAATTTGCACAATTTTCACAATTTTCACAATTTTTACAATTTTGACAATTTTAACTTTTTTCACAATTTTCACAATTTTGACAAAGGTCTCTGAAAAAAACTGTTTCTAAAATCTGTAACATCATGAAAAAATATGATATTTAAGGGGCCCATACGTCTACATAGTTTAAGATTTCATAAACTTAAAACTGTAAGATCTGGTTTGCTGGTTCTGTGTGGTTTTGCCTACGCTTGATTTAAAGATTAGCCAGAGGAAATATAAAAAAAAAGTTATTTTGGAATTAAAACTTAGTCACTTATGGTTATAATAGATGCAGAGTTAATTACTATTACACAACCAAAGCACTTAAAGTTAAACGGTCAATAAGATCCTGTAAGTGCTTTATAACCGGATCGCATTCCGGTTCGAAAATCAAAGAACCGTGGGCGGGTTCAGGTTTGATTTCAATTGATTATCATAAGTTGATGTCGATCTTGGACACAATCCATTTCCATCCCTCGTACCTCCTTTTTCTAACCGCGCAGCTTCAGCAATGCGACAATTAGAATTCATTCCGTCTTCCAGCAAGTCTGAAGGATTCTGACGGATAAATGGATGGATCTGCATCAAACCATTCGCAATCAGGATTTGTCCCGATTTGCTTTTGGCTCCCGGAGGGCAGTTTCGGTATACATTACAATCTGCGATAACACATACAGAAACCCCACCCCTAATCTAGAGGGCAGCTAAAACAACAGCAGGGCTGAGAGTTTCCATCAAACGAAACTGCTCCATTCCGTTTTTGCATCCACTTCTCATCGTCACAGAATGCAATCTATGCAAATGGGTTCCAGACCGCCAGCTTTGCCTCGTTTGCCATCCCTTATCCCAGGGATCGGTAATTGAAACTGTAACTGCAAATCATTTCCTCCTTGCCTCTCCTCTCTTTTCCCGACCGATAGAGTCGAAGCTAGCCATTCCTCTGACAATCCTGAACGAATGAATGGACGCACGCACGCACCCATTCGATAACGCACACAGTAGTAGCTGATGGAAAAATGGCGGTCAAAATTATTAATTTGCTTTTTCTGGAAATTTAACATGAAATATGAAAATTATTGGTTATTGGAAAGTAAAATATGTTTTGTATAGTTCATAAGGAGTGTGTTCGAAAAAAGGGCAACACTTTGTTTCGTGAAAAACTTTCAAATGCATGGATGGAAATTGATCTAAATTTCAGTGAAGCTACCTAGTTATGTAACGTGTATGAGCACCAAAATTTGGTGACAAACTGTCAAGTGTTTTTTTAGATAGCGTCCAATACTCAAGTTAATTGACAAAATGTTTTGGGCAGAATCGAGAAAAATCCAGAAAAGTCCCAGTGGGAGACCCAAAAACAGCTGGAAATAAACTATTCGACCAAAGATCACATGGTAAATTATTTAAGAAGGCCGAGAGGACCTAATAATAAGCTTAAGTTTGAATAAAAGTGAAAATTGTTGATTCCATGAAGTGAGAGGAATATGAAAGATTTTTTCCAGCTCAATTCGAAATATAAATGAGGAAGTGATGAAAAAGCAATTTTTTTTCTGATGAGTTCGTCTAGCTGCCTTATAATCAGGCTTGACTCTATTTCTACAAGGTAGAAAAGCTGCTCCCCGGTAAAAAAAAAACAAAATACGGTGGTAAAATCGTGCGCAAAATATTTGGACTGCTTGTGGAGAGATATTTTGAAAAAATATCGTAATGGACACCAAAACGAACTCTTTCCAACCAGAAACTTTTAGGTGACAAGTCTCGCCTGTATTTCCTGGAGTTTAACAAGGATAAGAAATTGAAAAAAATATTGTCTTGTACTTGAGGAGATTAACGATTAACGAAAAATAATAAAATCGTTTTCCCTGCAAAGCTCTTCAAAAGGTCCCACAAACATTATACTCTGCTTAAGTTGAACCTAGAATCGTGCTATTACGCAAAAACGATGGTGGAGTGATAAAAAGTCAAATTTGTTGTTTTTGTGCCGAAGGAGGACAATCGACTCTAATTTGTAAATTCAAAATTTTGAGTTATTTCGAAGATCAAGCTTCAGGGAATGGAAACCGTAATAAAAAATTGCCTTCATTAAAAAAAAAAACGCTATCTCAAAATCAATTTGACATAACATCACAAAAATTTGCATATGTTATCATTATACTACCAGGTAACTTCGCTGAAAATATCATCAATTTTCATCTATGCATTCAAAAGTAATTCACAAAACAAAATGTTGCACTTTTTTCGAATACACTCCTTAGATCGTAAACCCTTCGGATTTTAACCCATGTCTTCAGCGAAGTTGTTATTGGGAAAAAAAATTAGCCGGAGTCTCTAAATAATTAACAAGTTTTCGCTAATTTCCTTCACGTTCCAAAATAAGGTTGCCAGAACCCGTACCCGAGCCGAACAAATACGGGAAATTTTATCTAAAAACCTTGCAAAATCTAGAAATTTGATTTCAAAACTTTTTACTAAAAATCCGGGCAATATCCGGGCAAATTTTGTCAAAACCCAGAAACAAGTCAACAAAAATAAAAATGAATTGAAAAATTTTTTTAGCTCAAAATTTATCAACAGATTTAAAAACGAATTTTTGGCTTCAAAAAAACCTTTAACGGTAATTTTTATAAAACACAATTTGTTTTTTTTGTTTGATTAGTCAAATAAAGTGAATAAATTCGGGCAAAATCCGGGTTTTTTTAAATGAAATCCGAGCAACCGGCCCAGGCTGGACTGTTTTTTAATTGTGTATTAAATATCCAGAAATATCTGGATAAAACCGGGCAATCTGGCAACCTTTTTTTTTTAAATTAATTTTATGGGGGGATAGAGTCTAACGAGTGAAAAAAAACACCATTTTCACGATTTTTTTTTTTGTGCTATCGTTCAAACAAATGTATTCAAATTTTTAGCATTATACAAAGCATTGTTGAAAAAACATTTAGTAATTTTTTCGTAGAAAAATATTGAAAAATGAGCCGGTGACGGAGCACTTTCGAGGATGCCTTTTAAAAAACAGGATTTGCGGTGGACACTGTATCTCAGCACAGAATCATCTGAAGTCAAAAAATCAGAGCAAAATATTTTTAATAGATGTTTTTCTGAACCCCAACGTTTTTATTTAACTTAAAAAAAATTTTATGAAATGTTTGTGGCTGTTTGAAGTAAAAACTACGATTTTTCAAGAAAAAATCCGCCATTTTTTATCTGTAAAATCTCTTCCCAAAGTAAAAAAAAAAGAACATCTGGTATCTTATATGGCGGGTCTGGTATTTTAAATGTAGAAAATATGTCCCAAATTTGAAAAGAATCGGATAAGTAGTTTTCAAATGACGATGTCCACGGACTTTAAAAATGAGCTTTCGAGAAAAACGCGTTTGAAGTTTCTGCTCTTGCTTTCTTGCAGTATTGATAGGAGGAGATAAAGGCCTATAATTTCTACAGTTTTGCTTCAATTGACTTGAAAATTTGACACAACATTCTTGAAATGTTTTACAATAAGAAAATAAAAAAAATCAATTTTTTTTAAAGTGTTAGACCCCCCCCCCCCCTTTAACTCGACAAACACAGTTTTCTACAGTTTTGCTTCAATTGACTTGAAAATTTGACACAACATTCTTGAAATGTTTTACAATAAGAAAATAAAAAAAATCAATTTTTTTTAAAGTGTTAGACCCCCCCCCCCCCCCTTTAACTCGACAAACACAACTGAACAGGTTGAAGCCGTAATTTTGAAGCTCATGAAAGTTGGGGCCCATCAAAGTTGAAAAATAAACTCTTATGCAATTTCTCTTATGTTCATTCACGGAATCTATCGTTTTTTCAAAAAAAAAGAGAGAAGCTTTTTTAAAAAAAAAAACTCATAGATTGCAAACTAATGCACCAAACAAAGCCAAATGATGTTTGTAATGCTAAAGTTTTTCTATGTTAATTCGAAACCTGTTCTACATTTGATGAGGAAGAGGAGTGGAATTTAGATAAAACAAACATTTTTGCATGACTGATGGGCTTTGGAAGCTTATAGAGGCAGAGTACTAATAAGAGATTTTAAACCATTATTGAAAAAAAAAATAAATTTTAGATAAATTCTTGGAAACAGAAAAAATATTCAAAAAAAATGAGTATAAGTCTGCTTAGTATTGCAATTCCAGGCTGAAATTTCAACTTCCATTTTAAAGAATAATTTTGAAAATCGAATTTGACGATTTGATAAAGTTTCAAATAACTTTATAAGATGTTGCAGAGCACACTGAAGCTAGTCTATATACATAAAAATGAATGTTTATCCGTCTGTCTGTTCCCTATAGACTCGAAAACTACTGAACTAATCGAGAATGGTTCCTGTTATACTTTCAAATCCCTCGGAATCAAAAAAAGGGGGGAAGGGCACAGAATACATCAATTTCCCACAATTCAAACAATTAGCGGAAACTACTGAATCGATCAAATTGAAATTTTGTGTGAGCCGTTTTCAAGACCGGAAATGGTTTCAATAATACTTTCAAAGCTCTCCGAATCCAAAAAGGGGGAGGGGGCTCCCATATAAAGTCTATAAAAATTTGACTACATTTTAACAATTCTAAAAGGTATTTGAATACTCCTCTCGCTTCAAAGAGCGGCGATTTGTATTAAATTTTTATTTACTGTATTGAAGATCCCACCTATTTTTTCTAAAGGGTGGCTCCATTAACCTTCAAGTAACGTTGAGACTCAAGTCAATCCAGAAGTTTAGATGCCATGAAAAATAGTTCGCATCTGAAAAATAAAAAAATTTAATTCAAAATGAAGTTTATTTTAATAATGATGGTTTTAACGAATATTTTTCCTTAATAGGGGTAGCAAAACACACAGGGGCAGCTAGTTTCATTTAAAAAAAATCAACAGTATTTTTGTTGCTTTTGTATGAACGAATGATTTGGAAGATTTTTGCTTCCTACACTCGATTCTTTCGTCAGATTTTGTCTTTCAAATCTAATTAATGTGTTCATGAGATTAAAAATTAATCAGATCTAAATTAAATCGATCATTGATAACTGATGAATCAACAAAACAACATGTAAGACAAACACTGATTTTCAATGTGTTTATTGTTCTCCAATCAATCAAACAATAATATTTTACCTAGATATGCAGAATCCAGAGGAACCATATGTTACTGAAGTAAGTATTTCTTAAGTTTTATTTAATCTAAAAATTTTTATGCAGACTGAAAATCGATTGGATTTCTGTTTCAAAATATTCTAAATTTAATTTAGTTTAAAATTTGTATAGAAAATCGTTAATATTCTAGTATTTTACAGAGTGGGTAAAAGTAAACAAAAGTAATTCTTCTTTAACTTTCATCGCAGAAGTCAATGTTTTGCGGTCCTCTAGAAAGATTATCATTGTTTAAAATGTTTATTTTAATAATTTTTGTAATTTTATTTTATATTTTTACCGATTTTCAAAAGTTCGTTTTAGAACAGAAGCTGATTGAAATAAAAAAACAAATAATTGTAATTTGGATCCAGGGTACACCAATAAATAGAAAATTAGCTCATAAACTCTGTGCACCTCGGAAGAATGGTGATTTTATGGCCTTGTGTAAATTGTCAATTTTTTTTTTATTTGAGCTCTAAGTAGGGCAAGAAACACAAAATAAAAATGAGACTTAATTTAATTTTAAGAATATTCCATATAAGCATAACATTTGTAATGACTCAGAAGATTTTTTTTTATTATCAAAGTGATAAATAACAAAGTAGTGAATAAAACAGGTTTTTTTTTTGCACGTTATAGGCTACTTCCAAGTTTATGCCTGAAGTTAGTATTTGATGAAAGAAATTTGAAGCTGTTACACTTGGTACGTTATGAAACTTCATTTTAAAGAGGAAATAAGATTTCGAGTATCAAAATTTATGTATCAATGCAAAGGGTTTGTGGAATGCAATTCGAAATTTACAATTAAAAACTAGTTTTAATTTTTGAACGCATGTGTTGTAAAATGAAATATCTTAGTCTTAATGTGAAAGAGGACTAAGTTCTGCCAAAGGCGAGCCAATTTTCTGACGTGTTTTTAACACTTATTTTTAAACACAATCAAGTTTTTTCCTGTTACTACTTAAATTCATGTCTCTATGATGGGGGGTGATTGAGGTTTGCCCCCTCCCCCTTCGTTTGCACGGTTTTGTTTGAATCTGCAGTTGAAGTTCGAAAAACTTTTGTTAAAAAATATGTATATTTTATCAAGATTCCCAAGTTTGCTGAAGACATGCATACAAAATCTCTAAACGCTTTTGAAAAATAAACTTCATAGATGTTACTTAATTAATGGGCCTTATCGGTGAAAAGTGATGTCCTTTTAAGCAAAAAAATTTAAAATTATAAAATTTATAGACGGATTGAAAGTTCGAAGAAATGAAATTTCATAGAAATCATTCTTTTTCCAAATTGTTGATCCTTAATCTTTTCTGCATATTTACCGAAAATGCTACACGATATACTGATCGGCTCCCGACATTTGATTTTTATAAAAAAAGATGGTTTTCAAATCATATCTTATTATTTTGTTTTGGTACATTTCGTACCTGAAAATTATCCAATTTTCAAGGCGATGGAAACATGAGGGTCATAGAAAGAAAGAACATAAGCCGTAAATATTATTAAATTCTCGAAAAAGAAACAACGGCAGGACTTGAAGCGGAAATTACGGGTTCAAGTCCTTTCGGTGAGCCGATGTATTTTTTTTTAAATCCCTTATATTTACGGCTTGTGTTCTTCCTTTTTTTTGATTCTCATGTATCTCTTGCGATTTCCATCACCTTGAAAATTTGATTTTTATCAAGTGTATGGGAATTTTTCAATTTTTCAGCATACAAATTAAGGGTCCCCAGATTTAGAGATGGGCAAATGCTCAGATCATATATTTTGAATTCATTTTGTCAAACATCTCTTTATACTTTCATCAATATTTAATTTGATTTTTCTAAACATTTATACATACTGGTTTCATAGGTTTAAAAAAAAAATCAAAACAGAAAATTTATATTGTTGTTTATCGTGTGCGGGATAAACAAAAACCTAACAAAAGTTTATGGACGAGTTTCAAAACGTAAACCTTTCTGGACTTTGTTTCCATTCTTCAAGCTAGTTGAAGACATCATCAATTAAAAAAACAATGAAGTGAATCCAACATATCCAATTAGGTACTGAAATATGAAATAATGATTTTTTTCCCAAAGAAATCCAATAGAATTATTTTTTCGATGTTCATATGTTCTTTTTTTTGATCAAATTTGTGAATTTTGAAATATGCAAAATAAAATGACTCGTTCAATTGGTTTCTGATATATTCTTCGAAAACATGCCCTCGAAATAACTCAAAACGTGCCCGAAAAATGTACCGAAGTGATGCAACCACTTTCAGGCTCGAGAAGGTAGAGCCCTATAGAGTTTTTTTTTATATATATATGAAAACGAACACAAACACATACAGGATCTCAATGAAACATGATGTTTCCTCGAAGAGATTCCTTTTTTCCTTAACTCTAAGCGTACATCTTTCGAGGATATGATGGCTAGCATCTTACAAGTGCTAAAACCACCAACCCACCGAAAGTGTACTCTATATATGCCGTGACCGGGATTCGATCTCATACCCCCTGGCTTAGAAGACTTGAAGGCTATCTTCTACGCCACGGGCGGCGGCCACTCCTCTCTTAACTAACTTATGGGATTGCCGAAATTCTTTCGCAATACGGTCTGAAAACAGCGTACTAGAGCGGCAATACCCTTAAGGATCGGTTGGTCTCCCTGAAGGATAAGATTCCGCAAGAAGAGAGATCTGAAAT
Source organism: Uranotaenia lowii (assembly GCF_029784155.1). Lineage (NCBI taxonomy): Eukaryota > Metazoa > Arthropoda > Insecta > Diptera > Culicidae > Uranotaenia > Uranotaenia lowii. The sequence goes on from NC_073691.1 coordinate 175,736,848, forward strand.
CTATAAAATTCCCTGTGACAGTTGCCCAGCTGTTAGCATTGTCCAAACTCGTTGCAATTTTGAAGTTCGACTTAAAGAACGCATAAATCGGTAACACCCGCAATGGAAATGGATCAATCCATAAACTCGGAATAAGTGATCTGCCCAAGATATGATATGATTTTTCCATTATTCAATTTTATGCAACAATTACTTGATACTTCATAAACGGTCTCTGCATTTCCATTTGCTCAATTTGTATAACATTTTCTTGTTTTTTTTTATCATAGTTAATTATATATTAAAGAGTATTGTCCGACGGATTTCCCGATTCCCAGGAACGGAAAAATGGCCGGGAAATGGAAACTCTAACCCTAATATTGTGGAAGACATTCCCGATTAAAATTTATTTTGCCCACAATTTTGGCTTCAATACTCCTGTGTGCAATGCCGCCGGTCTTTTTCCTGGGAGAGGGTTTCCCGGAACGAGCCAAGCCCGGGCCACCATTTGTGCAAATTGTGTGTTGCGTCTCGGCCGATATATTTGAACACCTTTTGCTCTCGATCCCCCATGGCTGGCTGGCTGGTTGGCTTGACTTGGCTTGCCTGGACTTTTCCAGATTAGATCTATTGCCATTTTGTGCAGTTTGCTGCCCAATCGTCGCCGTATGAAGCCGGAAGCTCACACAAATACACCGGGGGTGTGCAGCAAACCGGAAGTGGGTGCCTTTTGACTGCCGTCTCGGCTTCCTGTTCGATTCGGGTCAAACCAGGCCAACTTCTACAATACCAACAATGAGAGATGAGATGAGATCTTCTTCGTTGGTCCCTCCAATATGCGATGAACGAGTGCAATGATACAATTTCCCCCGGCCCAATCTAGCTGCAACCGAGGTAGCAAAGGCTATTCGAGATGAACTTCCGGTTGAAGACGGTGTAATCTAATAAAGGAATTTGTAAAATAACATTTTGGAAAATATCCTGTTTTTATTTTTTTAAACAAAAGAGAGCCTATATTTAAACTTAGGTTGTGGGGTATCTTGGGCCACCAATATATATTTTGGTGTTTTTATACACACTTGTAACTTGAATTATGCGAAGTCGCAAGTGTGTTACTTCAGCATTTTATATGCATTCGTACAAATACAAAACACTGTTAAAAATGTAACTTCTATAATTGAAGACGAACAGAGTGTTATGGCGTCCTTGTTACAAAAGATCGGGTTTTAACCCTTAATCTAAAAATCTATGGTTGAATTGGAGAACGGTTGCCATGGACCGAGTGATTTTAGGAATTATGTTCTTCAAGTTATGTCGTCGACGGAATACAATGTAAATAAAATACTATGGTTGAAACCATCATACATCTAGTATGGTGTCTCTGATTGGCAAAAAGTCGACGAGCGTTGTATGCTGAGGAGGGGGAGAAACACAGCCAAAAATTTAACAGCTTGCTGTCTGCATTTAAAAATTATCCATTACTTATAACCAATTTATGCTTTTTCAACACTAATATCTTCCAAGAACTGTTTTGTTTCTTTAAAGGAAATTTTACGCTGAACAACTTTGTTCAAGACCGTAACATCGTATTTATTTAATCAAAAAAGTTATAAGCTGTTTAACAGAGTTATGTCTTATGGCATTGAAAAACAAAACATTCATTTGAAAAAAACTTCTAGGTTCCTAGCGATGTTCCTAATACTAAGTCATTTAAGTTTATTGTTTATCAATTCCAAAAGACATACCGCTGTTCAACAACTAAAATCTTTTTTGTCTAATCAGATACTAAGTTACGGTCTTCCACAGAGTTGTTCAGCAGAAAATTTCCTCAAAAAAAATTATAAATTAGTACAAAACCATTAGCAGGCTTGGTTCTCCAGACGAAAAAAAAAAATTATGTTGATTTCTCAGTACAAAATATCCAATTTTTCCATCCAAACCTAAAAGATCAACTTGACTCATGTAAGTGTCATTTAAAAATTCTGCAAAAAATCATGGATGAGTTTTGAACCAAAACGAAGCTTTTTAGAACCCAGGGTTTGAGAAAATCAAAAATTAACCACACATCGACTCAGACTAATAGTGAAATGTGATCTTATATAAAATTGTATGGGCTGAAAGAAATAACTTAAATTGAAAATGATGGTTTGTTGATGATTTGATTGACTCTGCTATTCTGTATGCATTTTGAACGTTGATCTTGGAAAATGCGAGATCATCATTTGAAAAGTTATGACACAATTTGATTCTATTAAATATTCAAGATGTCATCAGAAAGGCTATAAGAAAAAAATATTGATAAAATTCAATTCGTATATATAAGTGACATAATCAGTGTATAACAGTTTGTTACGGTTTGTGAATTTTGGATAGAAAATTTGATAAAAATGTGTTTCGTAGGGGGGTGAGGGGTCGAAAATTATCGAAATTTGCGTAACGTAATATTTGAACGGCCCCTTAAAAATCAATCCTTATTCCAGTAAGTCATTGATAAATGATTTTCAACAATTTTCCTTATTCTGAACTAGAAATTAATTTAAGGCAGTCTTGTTTTAAAATTTGTAATCAATATTTCCGGCACACCACAAAAAAAATGCTAATCAGAATTACGAATAAAGCTTCGGACATAAGAATAGCTGGACTTAAATAGAATACATCAAACGTTACACCAGATTTTAAAAAAACTGAATTCTCAAAAAAATGTCGAATCAGGATGAAATTTACCAAGATTAAAAATTGTTAGCAAAATGATACTGATTGTTATTAATTATTCATTTCAATTTTCTTTTTTTTCCTCATTTTCAATTGATGGATTGATTAAAATTTCCGATGTAGTATCTTGAATTCGAAAAAAAATTAATAACGATTTGCAATGTGAATGCTCATTTAGGAAAAAAACCATTTTGATCTAAGGAGAATAAATACAAAAATTGAAAATTGAATTTTATTTGCAAAAAACTAAACAAGATAAAATTTAATTTCAAGACTGCCAGTGATCAAAGTCAAAGATCCCTTTTCTATATTCAAGTTCTTCCAGTTTTAAAAATAAAAGGGTCAAAATGCTCTGAAGTTCTGAGGAATGAATTTATTTATTCATGAAACAACATGTCTAATTATTCTGACAAATCACAGATTACGAAATTAAGAGGATGAATAACACGAGAGTGTTAAAATCCCAGAAAAACAAAAAACAAACAGATTATGAAATGATTCATGAAAAACTGATAAAATAAAAATAATGAATCCCAACCAAATATTGAAAGCACAAGGATAATTTAAATTTAGTTAACATTGCGCATACAAAAATTAACTTGTAAGTTAATACTTCGAATCATTTTTCGAACTTTCCAAAGATAAATTTAAATCATGATCGATGAGAAACATGATTTAATATATTGAAAATTAAAGAAACGTTTATAAATTTTCAATCGAAGGCTAAAAGTTTGAAATTTCAATCTCTGAATATTTTGTCGCTTTCGATTGAAATATTGAGACCCGCAAAGGGCAGAAGGTGGAAACTAAGGTTTTTTTAAAATCTAGTTTCCAAGGCTTTAAGAAGATTACGTTTTCAGAACACAAAAGTTCAGAATTAAAAAACGAAGACAAACTTATAAAAAATATTTCATAAAATTTCTAAGTTTGACTTTCAAATCCGGTGACTTTATTTGAAAATTAAAGCAAAATGTAAATATGAAAAGGATAAGTTTTTTTAACAGTTTAGAAGAATTTTTTTTTAATTGACTCGTCTAACCAGTTTCAAAAACTTATTAATAAAATTAAATTGATAGTTCAAAGGAAAAGCACTTTGGTGACGATTATTGAATGATAAATTTGGAAGATTAAAGCGTCCATAACTTGAATCTATCATCAAACTTTGTCATTCACCTTGCGTTTTGGTGATATGCTGATATAAGCTTTAAAATGTATCAGTTTAAAGTGAAATCAATCAATTATTTGGAAAGATATCATTTCAAGTATTTCTGACATTACTGAATGAAATTCAAAAAAAAAATAATTAAACAACATTTGTTTTAACCTGCAAAACGATAAGATTTTTGCTTTAAAAATATAGCTAAGTATAAATTTGGTTTAAAACTTCATTCAAAATGGGAATAAGTAAACAAATTGAAAACTTTTATAACTTTTCTCGTAGAACTCAAAATTACTCAGTTTTTTGGGCAAAATTTAAAATTGATTAAAAAACCTGTTTTTTTTAATGTTATGTTTTTATATTAAAGCTTTGTCAGAAAAAATGCAGAAATTTGTTGAACAATTTTAAAATATTTTCAGAAGTTTTTAAAAAAAATTAAAGTTAAAAGGAAAATTGCATACTGAGATCCAAGGCACTCAAATTAGTAAAAATTAGCTTTTGGGTGCAAATAACTTCGAAGGATGGAAACTTTTTGGCCTTGTGTAAATCATCAAACGCCAAATAAAACTGAGAGTAAAATTGGTTTTTTGAAGAATATTTCATATCAGCACGATTTTTTTTGGTAAATCAAATTTTTCTGTAATAAAATAGAGGATACAAAGATTTAAATTTTGTTTAGCTTATTCTGATGACCATCGCACGGCCTTGCAAAGAGTAAAAAAATAATGAATAAATGCTTAACTGATCAAGAAATTTTTTTGATTACTTATTAAGAAACTTGATTTCGATATGAAAATTGTATCACTTGATGTAATTTCAAAACCATTCATTTCTTCTAATCTTCTTGATTAAATCATCTTAAAATAGTAAAATTAAAAAAAATATGTATGTTTCTTGGGTACCAAATTTATTTATTTATTTATTTAGGCACCAAATTTATATATGGGTGATCTGTAACAATTTCAATGTAACAGCAATAATGTAATGTTTTCTTCCAAACGCTTATAAGTTGCACAGTGTTGTATTCAAAAATCGATTCTTACAAAATATTTTCAGAAATAATCAATTTTATAATGATGGCTATAAATATATTCTACGGAATCATCAAAATTCTCTAACATTGTAGTAACAGCAAAGTGTACCACATCATATGATCGAGATTCGACCAGTCTGAAGTAAACGTCATCAGCATTTTCGAGAGACTTGAATTTCAAATACAAATATTTCCATCTAGACTTCAAATGATTGCAATTTATTAATCAAAATCGGAAGTTTATACATCAAGAAATTCATTTGAGTCAACTTTTTTATGGTCTTAAGGTTTCAACAAGCTATAATTTCTATTATTTTAAAATTTTTCCATGACGCTCAGTTCGGTCTGGTCGAAACCGGCCATTTGAAAAACGTGAAAGTAAACTGCTATTTGTGAATGGTGCTGAAAGTATCATTTTTTAGTTCATATATAGACTCTTAAAAAAATATATTACTATAATTTCCGAAAAAAACAGCCCTAAATATGTGGTTTTTTTTTATTTGTTCTTTTATTTTGACTATTGAATAACAGTAAATAAACATAAGGTTTATTTGATACTTAAACTATTATTATCAACAACGATTAGCTGTAACACTAATTTATGAATGTTAATAAATGTTTATATACTTTAATGTATTTTTTTCACAATCTATCCCCGTTTGTAAACCAGTGAGCTGAGCAAGGTTGCCGAAATCACAGAAAAATCTATAATTTCACAGAATTTTTAGCAAATTTTCATCACAGAATCTGTGTCACAGAATACAGAATTTTTGAAAAATTCACAGATTTTACAGAATTTTTAAACTAATTTCGTATTTTCCAAAATTTTGGATTTTTAATTATAAGTTGGAAAATATGATAAGATTAGTAATGATTGTTTATTTTTCCCAAGTAAAATGTAATAAAAGACGCAATTTGATATGACTTTTTTATGAAGTTATTAAAAAATCATCATAGAATTTTTGAGTTAAATCACAGAAAGACAGATTTTTTTTCGAATTTTAAAATTTTTTTCGTTTTTTCCAAGATTTTGGATTTTTAATTATAAGTTGGAAAATATGATAAGATTAGTAATGATTCTTTATTTTTCCCAAGTAAAATGTAAAAAAAAACGCAATTTGACATGACTTTTTTATGAATTTATTAAAAAATCATCACAGAATTTCTGAATTAAATCACAGAAAGACAGATTTTTTTTCGTCAAAACACAGAATATTTTTCGGCAACCTTGGAGCTGGAGCGAGGGTGAAAAAATGTCATTTATTTAGATCAAATTGTACTGGGTGCTAGAGGCTGAATAAATGCTGGAATTTATTTTCCAAATCTGGATCTGATATCTTAAATTAATATTTTAATTTAAACATCGTATTAATTTTTTATGACCTGTGAATCTATACATCTTTGGTTGAAACGCCTCTTTAAAAAAAATACTTGGGGGAACTGGGAGTCCGACGCTCACGTTCAGTTGAATCTTTTATAACTCGTAAATAAAGTGTTCATTTCCCGGCAATTTTAGCGTTCCCGGGAATCGAGAAATCTGGCAATCCTTTTCCCAGGAATTCTCGGGATCTCGGGAAAAATTGAAAATGAAGATTTAAACAATGCATACGTTATGCATGTGGTATTTTTTAATTTTTAGGTTGTATCTAGTTCTGTAAAAAAATTCTAACTTTTTAATGTCTCAAAAATTCAATTGGCAATGAAAAACCAAAAAGTCTAAAACTTGACTGATTCTTGCTGCAATAATTTGAAATGATTGAGAAAGATGTTCCACTTTCGATATAAGTTGGTTAGCTAATTTTCAGGTGATTAATTAAATCTTATAAATTTTCAGAAAACTATCCTTTTGTTTCACAATATGTCATTTCATTGATTTTGCTACTGCCAACAGTTTGCTAAACGAAGTTCTAAATGATGAGTGTTAAATACAAAATAAAACATTCAGATTTTTTTTGTAGCGTTTCTCCACTGGAATTGTTTGGTTTTAATGATTCTTTGTCGTTTTTCACTTTTAAACTAAGTTTTCGAACGAAAAAACCTGACTTAAAATAAGTGCCATTTTGTTTTAAATTTTGATGTCCGAACTTGCAATTTTCTGAAATTTTGAAAAATTGTTTGGAAATCGAGCCATCACTCCGTTTTCGGATGCGTTTAGTAGCCCAAACAGCCTTCATTCGATTCTTATGAAAAAAAAAAATTAATAAGTCTCACTTGGTTTAAATGTTTCAAGTCCAAACATGTTTTTTTCTGAATTAATTAAAAAAATAAGGGGGAATTGAGGGTGAAAACAGCAATAGCTGCTGTTTTCCGAAGCATTCGGTAGCTCAAACAGCTTTAATTTGATTGCTCAGATAAAATGACACAAGATAGGTCTGTTTATGTTTAAAATATTGTTGTCCGATTCAGTGTTTTTTCTGGATTATTTACTGAATATAGTGGAATTAGGGGTAAAAAATGCACTACTCCTCCAATCGTAAGCTTTTGCGGCATACCTTCCATGCCAAATTTGGTTCCATTTGCTCGAATAGTTTTCGAGTTATGAAGTATTAAATTTGTGTGGGAGCCACACTCCTCCCTTTCTATCTTCCCAATCGAAGAAGGGAAGGATCTAAAGTAAGTTTGCCAGAACTTTTTCAGCACGTAACCGGAGCCGACAAACCGGGCAATTTTTATATAAAAACTTGGCAAAATCCGGGCATTCGATTTCAAATGACGACCATAAATCCGGGCAATATCCGGGCAAATTTTGTCCAAACTCAGTAATTCCTCAACAAAAATCAAGAAAAAAAATATGAAAAAAAAATTTTTTTTTTCATTAAACTTATCGATTGATTTTGAACCGTATTTAGGGCTTCAAAAAAAATCTAACATGATACTTTTTATAAAACTTGCTCAAGAATTGCGTTTTGGAGATGTTTGTCGTTTTTTTTTTGTTTAATTTGCCAAATAAAGTGTAAACATCCGGGCAAAATCCGGGCATTTTCAATAAAATCCGGGCAACCGGGTCGGGCCGGACTGTTCATAAATTTAGAATTAAATATCCGGGCAAACCCGGATAAAACCGGGCAATCTGGCAACCTTAATCTAGAGTAATCATACAAGAACAACTCATGTTCAAATACCCTTCCTCGCCAAATTTGATTCCATTTGCTTGAGTAGTTTTCGTATTATGCAGAAAACTGAGAAGAAGGTCCCTTCTTTTTCTTATCTCCCCACTGAAAGTAGGGACGGGTTCCAATTATTCATTGAAATATTTATTGTAACCTAATACCCTCCCATGCCAAATTTGGTGTCATTTTCAAAATTAATTTTCCAGTTAAGCATGAAAATGTAAGGGAGCCCTCTTCTCCTCTTTATACCACCCCACGCACTGGAAAGACGGAGGGTTGTCAAAAATTGATTGAATCTTTTCTCGTATCCAAACAGTATCCCATGCCAAATTTGGTTCCATTTGTTTAGTAAGTTTTTAAGTATTTGATGAAAAAAAACTAAGAGAGCTTCTTTCTCCTTTTCTAACACTCCACTGAAAGAAGCAAATGGTCTCAAATAATAAATCAAACAAAAAAATTCGTACCCAAATACCTTCCCATGCCAAATTTGGTACCATTTGTTGCATGATCGGTTCTCAAGGTAAGCAAATATTTGTTAATTTTTAGGAACGCTCCCTCTCCCCTTCCTGTGAGAGGGAGGGGTCAAAAGTCATAATAGAAACCTACATTGACCTCACCAAACCTCATCTGCCAAGTTTCATGCAATCCGGTTCAGTAGTTTCCGAGGGAACAGACAGACAAACAGATAGGCAATAATATATTTTTATACAAATAAATAGACAGCTTAGCTTAGCTTGATTGACTACTCACATCAACCATTGTTTAAACTAAGAAGGAATATCTGCAAAATAACTTTTTTAAACTCTTGAAAAAAAAACCAGACATCAGGTTTTAAAGTGTCAGAATGGCACCCTTGTCAGGATGAGAGTGAGAGGATTCTGCATTTTAGAAGCTTCCCAAAAAACAAAGATGTAATTAGAAATTTTCAGTTTTTTGAGTTGAAAAAAACATAATTATATTTGTCTTCGAATTGCTGAATTCTCTATAAATGAAATCAAAACATTTTTTTCCTAATATGAGAAAAATTAAAAAGAATTAATTGATACTTTATAACATTGAACTTATATGATATAACTTTAAAAATTACTCAAACAATTCTCTAACCAACGATTTTTCGAAACCAAACACTTTCAAAGTGTCAAAAATGGTCCCTCGACAAAGCAAAAGTTCCATCGAGAGAAATCATTGCTAAGTGTCACACTTTCAGCAGTGTCAACAGAAAATTAATGCACTTGAAAATAGTTTTCCCCCAACCGACACCATAAACAGAAGGTGTGGGTGGAAATTCGGTGATTTTCGGAATGTGTGCTCTGAGCTTTTGTTTGATCACGTCGGCGTCGTCGTCGTCTCTTTCCCCGAACCCACATTGAAAAAGCTGGAAATGTTGTACGGGTTCCAATTTGTGTGAATGGCAATGTGGCCAACCGAAATGAGAAAATCCGAAACTACTCTACGTTCATTATTGTGGAGGAAGGTGCTTTATTTTTTCCGGTCCTTCCATTTTTTTTTCTCTCTCGGTTTTACTATGTTGCTGGATGAAAATGTTGGGATGGAAAACTTTTTTCAAAAATTGTTTCCTCTCTGCCTTTTTTTTTCCTCATCACATGCCGCAATAACAACAATACACACGGAAAGTTTTCGTTGCTTTGTCGGAAAATTCAACAACAACACCAACAACGTTGCCAAGTTCCCATCATCCCAAAATAACGGATCGAAAGCGACCGGGATGTCTCGTACAAATAACATCCTGGTCCCCACACCGAAAATCAGCCGGGAACAACGAAAACGAAAACTTTATCAAACACAAATAGAAATAAACTTAAATTAATGCCAACTTTCAATTAGAGCTCCCCCACCCTGCCGTTTCTTTATTTTTTCTGTCTGGAGACGCCTGGATGAAGCAGGAAAAGTTTGTTCCTTTCTTTCGGGGTCTAGCTGGAGTTGTTGTGTCCCCGTATGTGAATTTAAGCTGGAAAAACCCCGACTAGGAAAGTCTGGAAATTGGCAGCCCACAAAACATTGTTGCACTACGCAAATACACACTGAGCAAAGTGTTCGAGAAGTTCTCGCCCGTTTTGTTTCCTAGCTACGGTGTTTAGCTTTCGGTAATCTTTTGCACCCGGGAGTCTTCGTTGATAGCATTTTTTTTGCGAAACATCATTGATTCAACGCTCTTTTGAATAGATTAAATTAATTTGTAATCTTGATAAAAGTTAAGATGTGACGGATCACGTTTGAAGTAAGACATGAAAAGTGAGACGTGAGTAAGGTTAAAGAAAACAATTCTGTGTTTTAACGAAAAAAAAAGTTCTGACATTCTGTGATTCTACCCAGGATTACTGTGATGGTTTTCTGTGATAGAAATATCATACATTTCTTTTACAAAGTCATGGAGGAATGAGCTTTTTTAACATTTTCATTAAGAACCGTGAGACGTGAGACGTGAGAAGTGAGACAAGAGATGTGAGCCGTGAACCGTGAAACTTAAAACGTGAGACGTAAGACGTGAAAAGTGAGACGTAAGACGAAAGACGTAAGACGTGAGACGTAGTAAGAATTAAGACGAAAGACGTAAGACGTAAGCCGTAAGACGTAAGACGTGAGACGTAGTAAGAATTAAGACGTAAGACGTAAGTCGTAAGACGTAAAACGTAAGACGTAAGACGTGAGACGTAGTAAGAATTAAGACGTAAAACGTAAGACGTAAGACGTAAGACGTAAGACGTAAGACGTAAGACGTAAGACGTAAGACGTAAGACGTAAGACGTAAGACGTAAGACGTAAGATGTAAGACGTAAGACGTAAGATGTAAGTCGTAAGACGTAAGACGTAAGACGTAAGACGTAAGACGTAAGACGTAAGACGTAAGACGTAAGACGTAAGACGTAAGACGTAAGACGTAAGACGTAAGACGTAAGACGTGAGACGTTAGACGTGAGATGTAAGCGTAAGCCGTAAGACGTAAGACGTAAGACGTAAGACGTAAGACGTAAGACGTAAGACGTAAGACGTAAGACGTAAGACGTAAGACGTAAGACGTAAGACGTAAGACGTAAGACGTAAGACGTAAGACGTAACACGTAAGACGTAAGACGTAACACGTGAGACGTGAGACGTGAGACATGAGACGTGAGAAGTGAGACGTGAGACGTGAGTCGTGAGACGTAAGACGTAAGACGTAAGACGTAAGACGTAAGACGTAAGACGTAAGACGTAAGACGTAAGACGTAAGACGTAAGACGTCAGACGTAAGACGTAAGACGTGAGACGTAAGACGTAAGACGTAACACGTAATACGTGAGACGTGAGACGTGAGACGTGAGACGTAAGACTTAAGACGTAATACGTGAGATGTGAGACGTGAGACGTAAGACGTAAGACGTGAGATGTGAGACGTGAGACGTGAGACGTGAGACGTGAGACGTGAGACGTAAGATGTAAAAAGTAAGACGTTAAAAGTAAGACGTAAAAAGTAAGACGTAAGACGTAAGACGTAACACGTGAGACGAGAGACATGAGACGTGAGACGTGAGACATGAGACGTGAGACGTAAGACGTAAGACGTAAGACGTAAGACGTAAGACGTAAGACGTAAGACGTAAGACGTAAGACGTACGACGTAAACGTAAGACGTAAGACGTAAGACGTAATACGTAAGACGTAAGACGTAAGACGTAAGACGTAAGACGTAAGACGTAAGACGTAAAAAGTAAGACGTTAAAAGTAAGACGTTAAAAGTAAGACGTGAAAAGTAAGACGTAAGACGTAAGACGTAAGACGTAAGACGTAAGACGTAAGACGTAAGACGTAAGACGTAACACGTAATACGTGAGACGTGAGACGTGAGACATGAGACGTGAGACGTGAGACGTAAAACGTAAGACTTATGACGTAAAACGTAAGACGTAAGACGTAAGACGTAAGACGTAAGACGTAAGACGTAAGACATAAGACGTAAGACGTAAGACGTAAGACGTAAGACGTAAGACGTAAGACGTAAGACGAAAGACGTAAGACGTGAGACACAATACGTAAAACGTAAGACATAAGACGTAAGAAGTAAGACGTAAGACGAAAGACGAAAGACGTAAGACGTAAGACGTAAGACGTAAGACGTAAATCATAAGACGTAAAACGTGAGACGTGAGACGTGAGACGTGAGACGTGAGACGTGAGACGTGAGACGTGAGACGTGAGACGTGAGACGTGAGACGTGAGACGTGAGACGTGAGACGTGAGACGTGAGACGTGAGACGTGAGACGTGAGACGTGAGACGTGAGACGTGAGACGAGAGACGTGAGACGTGAGACGTGAGAAGTGAGACGGTAAAAATAATACGTAAGAGGAGAGACTTAAGACATGAAAGAAAAGTATCTTGAATCGAATACACTGTACACTATAATTTTATTTTTAAAATAAACGCATCGCTGAGTATGGTTGCAAATTAAATGTTAATGTCCGTCTCTTTTAAAAGGATTGTAAAACTCAAACGAGTGGGCAATGAATAAGAATGTATTTGAAAAAAAAACCCCTATATCAAATAAATCTTCAGCTCTATTCCTCCGGGGGAGAGCTCTGAAAGCGCAATCCCGCAGGGTCCATCTGTACTTGAACGGTGTGGAACAACCTCTACTCGGTCCATATTGCGGTTCCTAAATAGAATCCTCACTCCTTTGGCGCGAAATGTTGAGCAGACCAACCAGCCTCAGAAGATGAATCTTTCCGAATGCGTTTACTTCCGGTCGTCCGGTCCCGGAGTTTGATAGAATCGGGCCAGCCGTCGTGGTGGCTTCCGGATTAGGGAATCGGGATGTTTTTTTTGCTCTTGGTGTTTAATTTCCCAACTCTTTTTCACCCAGACCGGGCGCGCCATTTGGTGCCGTCCGGGTGCTGGTCACTTGGAAGCAATGCAATCAAACCACAACACAGAGAGCCACCAAAGAGCGAGTCTGTGTGTGAGTGCCAGAAACGGGCAGCAGAAATGTCAACGACGCCGACGACCCCGAAATTTATGGCCCTGCTTTATGGTCGATGGCATTTTTACCCGAAAGAACCCGCCATAAATTATCTCACCATCAACCGTTTTCTGTGGCTGTGGCTCACCCGGTGATGTTTGCCGCTGTGCGAATGTCAGTGCGAAGTTCCACCTAACCGTTCTTTCTTTGGAAAGGGCCGTGAGCATAAAAGTAAGGAAATTTGATTTCGGATTCGAAACTCGGACAGTCGGCCGAATGCCGTCAAACCGAATCATTCTTCCGTTGCCAAACCAATCTGATGGTTCAAAATAAACTGGCTTGAGAAAAAGTCGGGGGCACCAGCCAAAATCGTTATTTAAATCTAACATTGAAAATTCGTAATATAGTATTTTTATTCTCTCAATTAAAAAAAAAACCTTTTTAACACCTTAGAAATGGTCCTTCGAGCCGGATTCATTGGAATATATTATATTCTCATATGTTTTGTTCTCACAAATTCGAATCTTGCTATGATTTTTTTTCACAAAAAACTTCATTGTAGAGAACAACAACAGTAGATTGTAACAGCAGATTCGTTTTAGTCCCACTGCTCCGATAGTGTATGTTTTACTCCTATTTGCTTTTTCATTCCAGCGAACCACGGAGTCGAGGACGTCTCCCAAGAGTGGCCATTTCCGAATGCCACCAACTTTCCGGCTGCTCTCTTTCCTTGAGTCAACTCCCTTACTGCCCCTGAATCAGGTAGTAAAATTCAACCAACCAACTAAAAGGGAAGCCTTCAGTTTTTTTTTATTTTCGGAAAGCTCTCTCATGTACCCTTCCTCAGTAAAAAAGCGAAAAAAGCACAGAAAATTACGACCTCACATGAACCGTCGAGAACTTGTCTAGGATTTAGTGGGTCACTAATGCCACCTTGCTAAATACGTGCAACTTGATACTGGCAATAACGCACCCACTCGATTCTAAGTGAGGGCCTAAGTTTAGTTATCTATTTTTAAGGCATGCTGAAACTAGATTTGAGTCTTAGACTCGACTATCGTTCCAAGTGAGGTTGTAATTTGGAAAAAAAGCATAGCTGAACGGATATTGGAAGGAAAACTGTTTGAACTCGTCTCTTTTAAATAATTTATTAGCAGGTGTTGGCTATCAATTTGAAGATTCATATTCATATTTCAATTTCGCTTATAAAAGGTTTAAACAGAATTGGTGAATTGATTTTTTAAATGAGATTTCCCCTGGATGTTTTAAGGTTTCGAAATCAGTATTTGACGGTCGCCATGGAAAGGTCACTAAAATTAATAGATTTCGTTTAGTGTTATTATTTCTCCATCCAGGTCTCCCAAATCAATTATTGATAGCATAATTGGTAAAGAGATTTCTACAAAACAGAAAGGGTCAGTGTCTGACTGACAGTTTTTGCCACTTATTTGAATCGTACATCAAGCGAGATTGAAGTAACATAGGTACTTTACCTTCAATTCAATATGCTTTTCAATATTTTTAAACTGTTTATTCTCATAATTCTGTGACAAAACTTGTGTTAAACTCTCATTATCCAAAAAATAGCTTATGTTTAACTTAAAACATTTTTAATCTGAAAAAAAATCCACATATTCCATGAAAAACAATCCCCAACTCATGTTTTGGCGTAATAAAAAAATCCGTGATTAATTTCCCATCAAACACCATTCGAATCAACTAAGGCTGAGCTGGTAATTCCTAATTCACTCTCGTCCTCCCGTTAAATCCCAGAATTCATCAGCTAGCCGGAATCCCCATGACGGAAGAAGAAAATTGATTCCTCGACTGACGACGGACGCTTGAGAGAAAGCAAAAAAAAAAGTGAGAATGGTGGCGGCACAACCACACACCGTCTGCCTGGCAGTAAATGAAATTCAGATCATCCGCTTTCTGCATCGTTTGAATGGATGAGTACCCTCACCTACTTTCTTTCCAGTAGAATTCAGCCGAAGCCCCAATCAAATGGGGAAAGAAGAGGGGGGTGAAAAATCAAAACCAATTTTCTCCTATGGAGGCAGGTTGGCGGAAAAAAAAAACCTGGAGCTCGGAAAATCCGCACCACCCAGTTAAACTGCTTGAAAATCGGCGCCGATAGACCGTAAAAATCAATTATTTCAATTCCGATTCACCAAGGAAGCACTCGAACGGAATCCGGTTATGCCCAGTTTCTCGGGTGGAGCAAAAAGCTCATCGCACCGGGGAGATTTTCCCCGTTTAAGAGATAGAAGAAAATTGTAAACTTCACTTTCTCGAATGCGGGTCTCCAGACTGGGGCCTAACCGGGAAAAATGAATAACGAGAAGCGTCTTCCATTGGAAAGAAAAACTTAAAGAGAAAAAGTAACGAGAACAGTGTCTCTGGAGCCACATTTACTTATCTTTTTTTTTCAGCTGCTCCGCAACCAATTGATTTTTTTTTCCGGAATGATTCGCTACACACCACTCGCGAATCAAAGCTGTCAGCTTAGATGAACTGAAACAACAACAATTGGCCCTAGAAAATAACGAGGAGGGAGGGACCCAACCAAAACAAGAAGCCGCCAACCAAATGCTGATGATCGATCGATTGGATTTCCACTTCGACGGGTTTTGTTTGCCTCCCGGCAGTCAAGCGAGGTGCGACCACTACTGTTATTATGTTTGGGGCTTTGTTTTGACGAAATAAGTTAGGCGAGGAAATTGGGATTTTACTGGGAAATATCTTTCGAGAATTCTTCTGAAGACGCCCAGTGGAAAAAAAAATCGAATCGATACACGGAGTGTGGAAATGAAACCACTTAGGCATAGCAAAATTGTTTAAAAATGTTTGCATTACATTCGTTTTCGTAGATGAAATACAATCAAAAACCAAATGAAATCAAAAATCCTTACAAAGCTAAAACTAGAAAAAAAATTTGAAAAAAGGGTCAATTAACAATACTAAGCATTGAAATTCAAAGTTCAAAAATCTGTGTCGAGATTCAAAAGTAGAGAGTCGAGAATCGATAGTCGAGAGTCGAGAGTCGAGAGTTGAGCGTCGAGATTCGAGAGTCGAGAGACGAGAGTCGAGAGTCGAGAGTCGAGAGTCGAGAGTCGAGAGTCGAGAGTCGAGAGTCGAGAGTCGAGAGTCGAGAGTCGAGAGTCGAGAGTCGAGAGTCGAGAGTCGAGAGTCGAGAGTCGAGAGTCGAGAGTCGAGAGTCGAGAGTCGAGAGTCGAGAGTCGAGAGTCGAGAGTCGAGAGTCGAGAGTCGAGAGTCGAGAGTCGAGAGTCGAGAGTCGAGAGTCGAGAGTCGAGAGTCGAGAGTTGAGAGTCGAGGGTCGAGGGTCGAGAGTCGAGAGACGAGAGTCGAGAGTCGAGAGTTGAGAGTCGAGAGTCGAGAGTCAAAGGTAGAGATTCGAGAGTTGAGAGTCGAGAGACGAGAGTCGAGAGTCGAGAGTCGAGAGTCGAGAGTCGAGAGTCAAGAGTCGAGAATCGAGAATCGCGAGTCGACATTCGAGAGTCGAGAGTCGTGCGTCGAGAATCGATAGTCGAGAGCCGAGAGTCGAGTGTCGAGATTCGAGAGCCAAGAGTCGAGAATCAACAATCAAGAGTCAAGTATTAATAGTCGAGAATCGAGAGTCGAGAGTCGACAGTCGAGAGTACAAAGTCAAGAGTTGAGAGACGAAAGTCGATAGTCGAGAGCTGGGAGTCGATAGTCCAGAGTCCAAAGTATATAGTTAAGAGTGGAATCCAGAGTCGAGAGTCGAGATTCGAGCATCAAGAATCGAAAGTCATTAATCATGAGCCGATAGTCGAAAGTCGATAGTCGAGGGATGAGGGTCGAATGTTGAAAGTCGAGAGTCGAGAAACAAGATTCGAGAATTTGGAATCAGAAGTAAAGAATCAAGAGTCGCGAGTTGAGAATCTAGAGTCAAGATTCGAGAGTGTAGAGTAAAAAGTCGTGAGTTAAAAGTCGAGTGTAAGTAATCGAGAGTTGATAGTCTACCGTCGAGAGTCGATAGACGAGAGTCAAGAATCAAGAGTCAAGAGACGAGAGTCGAGCGTCGAGAGCCGAGAGTCGAGAGTCGAGAGTAAGGAATCAAGAGTCGAGAGTTGAGAGTCGAGATTCGAGAGTCGAGAGTCGAGAGTCGAGAGTCGAGAGTCGAGAGTCGAGAGTCGAGAGTCGAGAGTCGAGAGTCGAGAGTCGAGAGTCGAGAGTCGAGAGTCGAGAGTCGAGAGTCGAGAGTCGAGAGTCGAGAGTCGAGAGTCGAGAGTCGAGAGTCGAGAGTCGAGGGTCGAGGGTCGGGAGTCGAGAGTCGAGAGTCGAGAGTCGATAGTCGAGAGTCGAGAGTTGAGAGTCGAGGGTCGAGAGTCGAGAGACGAGAGTCGAGAGTCGAGAGACGAGAGTCGAGAGTCGAGAGTCGACAGTCGAGAGTCGACATTCAAAAGCCAAGAGTCGAGAATCGAGAATCGAGAATCGAGAGTCGAGAGTCGAGAGTCTAGAGTCGAGAGTCGAGAGTTGATATTCGAGAGTCTAGAGTCGAGAGTCGAGAGTTGATATTCGAGAGTCGAAAGTCGAGAATCGAGAGTCGAGAGTCGAGAGTTGAGAGTCGAGAGTCGAGAGTTGAGTGTCGAGAGCCATGAATCGAGAATTGAGAATTGAGAGCCATGAATCGAGAAAGAGTCATGAATCGAGAGTCAAGAGAAAAGAGTCGAGAATCGAGAATCGAAAGTCGAGAGCCGAGAGTCGAGATTCGAGAGTCTAAAGTCGAGAGTCGAGAGTTGAGAGTCAAGAATCGAGAGTCAAGAGTCGAGAATCGAGAGTCGATAGTCGATAGTCGATAGTCGATAGTCGATAGTCGATAGTCGATAGTCGATAGTCGATAGTCGATAGTCGATAGTCGATAGTCGATAGTCGATAGTCGATAGTCGAGATTCGAGAGTCAAGATTCGCGAGTCGAGAGTCGAAAGTCGAGAGTGGAGAGTCGAGTGTCGAGAATCGAGAGATGAGAGCCGAGAGTCGATGGTCGAGAGTCGAGAGTCAGGAGGCGAAAGTTGAGAGTCGAGAGTCTAGAGTCGAGAGTCGACAGTCGAAAGTAGAAAGTCGAAAATTGAGAGTCTAGAGTCGAAAGTTAGAACTCGAGAGTCGAGAGTTGGAATTCATGAGTCGATTGTCGGAAATTAAGAGTCAAGTGTTAAGAATATATCAAGAGTCAAATTCAATTAAACACTCAAAGCTTTTAGTTTTCAGACCAAACGATCCAATCTTCAAACACAACAAGGTCGTTATTGAAAACTCGATTAGCCTTCGGAGCTGCAACGGCTAGCACTTTTAATTTACCATCACATCGAACCGCTTTCAGATGCCGTGGGCAATTTTTGATTGGAACGATCCCACAATAATTGTTATTGGATTGGCAGGTTCACTCTTCAGAGTTCCAGCTTCAAAATTTCGGCAGAAAACAGCAAAAGTGGAGGCCAATAACCTTTTCTACAAAAAAACAAATCAGGCAACCAAAAAGTCATTAGACTTTCGAAGTCAACCGGATCCGGGCGGCAATAAAGGAAGGCCGAAAAGACCACAAGTAGGTAAGTTAGCAGCCTCGGGGGCAGCAAACCGTACCGATTTCAATCCGGCCAAAGCCACATTATTTGTCGTCCCAACGTCTTTCCTTGTATCGTGCTTCTGAAATCTCCTCGATTGTCGATAGCCTCAATTTTCCGGAGCACACCTGGCTGGCCAGTTCACTTTCGTTCTCTTGGTTAAAGAAGAAAGCCATCCGAGGAAGCAAATCAGGAAGAGGAAAATCGGATAAAGGTACTATTCTCAAATCGTTTATTGCATTTTGCAAGTGCTCTCCACCGATATGAGCCTCAATTTTCCGCTTCCGGTTAGTGGAGTGTGGTAGTTATCTTGTCCCTGAAAATGTCCAGCAAGCCGGCTAACCACATGACTGACCCAGGGATTTCGTTCCATAGAAACGATACCCGCAATTCCCTTAGAGAGCGCGTGTATCGTTCGGTTTTCCATTCATGGTCCTTGAGAAGAGGACCAGCGACGAAACGGTAAGCTTAGAAGCTATCAAATGATCATAATCCGGAAAGTCTTAAAAAGATTGCTGAACTATGAAGGAAAAGAGAAAAAAAAACTCCATTACCCAAAGGCGATATTGCTGACCCAGGTGGGCAGGTAAGTGTTGTTATATTATTTTATTTTAAAGATGATGAAGGTATTATATTTTTATGGCACCTGTTTGTATCCAGCTTGTGCCATTCCATCGAGGTTCAATTTTCGAAACGATAATCCTATTGGCATTTAGAATTCTTTTTCGTTCCATGTTAGTTTTAAGATAGCATTGTCATTTTTTAATAATTTTGACAATTTCGACAATTTCGACAATTTTGACAATTTTGACAATTTTGAAAATTTTGACAATTTTTAAAATTTTGACAATTTTGACAATTTTGACAATTTTGACAATTTTGACAATTTTGACAATTTTGACAATTTTGACAATTTTGACAATTTTGACAATTTTGACAATTTTGACAATTTTGACAATTTTGACAATTTTGACAATTTTGACAATTTTGACAATTTTGACAATTTTGACAATTTTGACAATTTTGACAATTTTGACAATTTTGACAATTTGGACAATTTTGGCAATTTTGACAACTTTGACAATTTTGACAATTTTGACAATTTTGACAATTTTGACAATTTTGACAATTTTGACAATTTTGACAATTTTGACAATTTTGACAATTTTGACAATTTTGACAATTTTGACAATTTTGACAATTTTGACAATTTTGACAATTTTGACAATTTTGACAATTTTGACAATTTTGACAATTTTGACAATTTTGACAATTTTGACAATTTTGACAATTTTGACAATTTTGACAATTTTGACAATTTTGACAATTTTTACAATTTTGACAATTTTGACAATTTTGACAATTTTTACAATTTTTACAATTTTGTCAATTTTGACAATTTTGACAATTTTGACAATTTTGACAATTTTGACAATTTTGACAATTTTGACAATTTTGACAATTTTGACAATTTTGATAATTTTGACAATTTTGACAATTTCGACAGTTTTAACAATTTTGACAATTTTGACAATTTTGACAATTTTGACAATTTTGACAATTTTGACAATTTTTTAAATTTTGACAATTTTGACAATTTTGACAATTTTGACAATTTTGACAATTTTGACAATTTTGACAATTTTGACAATTTTGACAATTTTGACAATTTTGACAATTTTGACAATTTTGACAATTTTGACAATTTTGACAATTTTGACAATTTTGACAATTTTGACAATTTTGACAATTTTGACAATTTGGACAATTTTGGCAATTTTGGCAACTTTGACAATTTTGACAATTTTGACAATTTTGACAATTTTGACAATTTTGACAATTTTGACAATTTTGACAATTTTGACAATTTTGACAATTTTGACAATTTTGACAATTTTGACAATTTTGACAATTTTGACAATTTTGACAATTTTGACAATTTTGACAATTTTGACAATTTTGACAATTTTGACAATTTTGACAATTTTGACAATTTTAACAATTTTGACAATTTTGACAATTTTGACAATTTTGACAATTTTTACAATTTTGACAATTTTGACAATTTTGACAATTTTTACAATTTTGTCAATTTTGACAATTTTGACAATTTTGACAATTTTGACAATTTTGACAATTTTGACAATTTTGACAATTTTGACAATTTTGACAATTTTGATAATTTTGACAATTTTGACAATTTCGACAGTTTTAACAATTTTGACAATTTTGACAATTTTGACAATTTTGACAATTTTGACAATTTTGACAATTTTTTAAATTTTGACAATTTTGACAATTTTGACAATTTTGACAATTTTGACAATTTTTACAATTTTGACAATTTTTACAATTTTGACAATTTTGACAATTTTGACAATTTTGACAATTTTGGCAACTTTGCGTGTTTCACACTTGCCGGACCAAATAAAAAACTGAGTTTCCAATTTGTTGTTCTCAACGAATTTATCTGCACATAAAATCGTCTGATTTTACGGTACAAATAGTTCACGCCCCGGCAATCCACGGGAGCAACACGATTGCTCCGGTGTGTCAAATCCCATAAAAGCAACGGACCGGCAACATGGGAGTGCTTCCGAATTTCTCCGAAAAGGTAGCTTCTTGAACGCATTCCAAGGTGCAAACTTTTCCATTTCCTTGCTTGGCTTGCTCAGCTACTAGCTAGGGAGTAGATCAAAGGAAAGGGGGGATGAAGCCAGAGGCTGGGCTGTCTCAAGTGACGACGATGAGGCACTGGCGGCAAAGTTTGTGGCCTGTTCGAGGATGCTTTTTGCCCATCACGGTCGCTCGCATGCTCCTGCCCATATTGATAGGACCAGTGACTTGCTCGAAGCTCCCAAATCGAACACAAACTTTGGCCAACGCGGGAGTAGAAACCACACGATCGAAACCCTAGAGGGCGTGAGAGGAAGTATCTTTGGGAAATAATTTTCGAGAAGTAAAAGAGAGAAAAAAGGAAGGAATCATTCCACCCACCTTCCTGTTGGGACGCCCTCAGCCAGCTTGCAAACGGGACGGGGGAAAAGAACTTTCACGCAAATCGAAACCAAGTCACGTCCCGGAATGGTTTGGAATAACGATCGGTTTTGGGAATGTTTCGTTTCGTTCTTGGGGAGTAGTCTTTTTATTTTTTTTTTTTTGCTGTATCTCTGTGTTGTTTCTCCTAGACCCCATCTGTTGGTTCCAGTTTGAGACTCCCCGTTCGCCCGAATTTGCATTTGCTGTAGCCGGAATGACAAATTTGGACACCCCACGATATCGCGAGGATCCGATGGATGTGACAGCTTTTTAGAGCAATTTGTTTTGCATTTGAATTCAATTGGAATACGTTTTGGGGGTGTGTGTTTGTATGTGGTAAAACCAGAATTTCGTTCTTCAATTAAATCGTCATCTCGGCCGGCTGTTTCGAAATGGATGCGTTGCATTTGAATTAAAAAATGTGGTTTTCATAGTTGCGAAAATTTAAACAACCAAAAGTTAAAAAGAGTTTGATTCGTCCTGACCATAACTGATAGTTAAACATGTTTTACTTGTTCAAGATAACTAGGCACCATAAAAGAAATTTTATTGAGTTTTCATCCCTTATTACAGTTTTTCCTGCAAAAAACTATAACAAATTATCAACGAAATGTTCAAAATGGCAACACTCAGCAAAATACATAACTGGCAAACGGTTGGGTACCAAGGTACCAAATGTGTTCAGATCAATCAGAGTTAGAAAACTGTAATGTCAATAGCTCAGCCAAAGAAATTTGCCGTTTGGTTGATAGTGTTTAAATAAAGGTTAATACAGTATTATTTGTTGTTCAGCGTATGTTGTTCAATTTTTTTACGAACGCCTTCAATACAGCCACATAGCTTGTCTAAAAAAATTTAAAACGCACAATTTTATATTTGTTTTCCTCTAAAAAATCATAATCAATTTATAGATTTTTAGAGAGAGGGCTTCTGAGACATTCGTAAATTTTAGCTATATGCCAATTGGCTGTCATAAAACATTAAAATCACCTTAAAACATAAAAAAGGGGGTTTGAAAGTAACTTAAAAGATACAATGAACAAAAACAAATCAATTTTCGAAAATAACCTTAGGAAACTCTCCGAATTCAAACATCAATTAACAGACAAAAACATGTTGATATATAACCTGTAAAACGTCAAAAAGCTTCGTTAGCTTCAGTGAAAGTGAAACATAACATCGCTTTTGGCAATGATTTCCTGAAAATTAAGTTTAATGTCTAGCCATACGACATGTGAACAAATGGTTGAAAAAAAATAGCTTGAAATTTTTCAAGGTGATCGCTAATTTCGTGCATTTTCAGTATAATATACCCATTTAAATTGTTCTACTCAAAAGAAAAATGAATTAATTAATAAATGAAATATAAAAATATGAGATTTATTTCAAGTCGTCCTGGGCTCAATTTTTAGAATTTTAATATTCTTTCAGATGCAAATAAAAGAATGCAATAAATGTTTCCAGTGGGAACCAAAAAAATGGAAAACCTCAATAAGTATTTTACCTAGCAAATAAACTCTTAGTCTAATCTGTACAAATAAGAACAAGACGGTCAATAATTTCCTTGTGAAACCATTTTTTTTAGACTCATTATAAAAAAAAAGCATTGGTATCGAATAAACAATACGTGTTTTTTATATCCTATCAAAAAGGACAACAAAAATTATTTTGAAGGTAAAAAAAAGGTTTTTCAACACATCTATTACCCAAGCAACTAAAAGACACAAATTCATTTTAATGAAGGCTTTAACAATTTACATTGAATTGAGAGGATCTACATGAAGTGTTCGAGCGTTTACTTTACGAATTTAAGTTATACCGGGAGGACCTGCATGATATGTTCTGAAGGTTCACTTTACGAATTAACGTTGGATCGGGAGGACCAACATGAAAAGTGTGCTGAAGAATCATTTTGCGAATTTACGTTGGATTGGGAGGACCTACATGAAAAGTGTGCTGAAGAATCACTTTGCGAATTTACGTCGGATCGGGAGAACCTACATGAAAAATGTTCTGAAGGTTCACTTAACGAATTTACGTTGGATCGGGAGGACCAACATGAAGAGACTTTTGAAGGTTCACTTTACGAATTTAAATTGGATCGGGAGGACCAAAATGAAGTGTTCTGAAGGATCACTTTGCGAGTTACGGTTGGATCGGGAGGACCAACTTGAAAAAAAGTTCTGAAGGTTCACTTAACGAATTTACATTGAATTGGGAGGACCAACATGAAGTGTTCTGAAGATTCATTTCACGAATATGCGTTAGATCGGAAGGACCAATATAAAAAGTATTCTGAAGGAAAACTTTATAAATTTACATTGGATCGGGAGAACCAACATAAAATGTTCTGAAGGTTCACTTTACGAATTTACGTTGGATCGGGAGGACCAACATGAAAAGTGTTCTGAAAGTTCACTTTACGGATTTATATTGGATCGGAAGGACCAACATGAAGTGTTCTGAAGGATCACTTTGCGAATTTACGTTGGATCGG
This sequence comes from Uranotaenia lowii, assembly GCF_029784155.1. Classification (NCBI taxonomy): domain Eukaryota; kingdom Metazoa; phylum Arthropoda; class Insecta; order Diptera; family Culicidae; genus Uranotaenia; species Uranotaenia lowii. Next base: position 175,760,936 of record NC_073691.1, read on the forward strand.
GAGGACCAACTTGAAAAATGTTTCTAAGGTTCACTTTACGAGTTTACATGGGATCGAGAGTACCAACCTAAAGAGGTCTGAACGTTTACTTTACGAATTTACGTTGGATTGGGAGGACCAACATAAAAAGTGTTTCGAAGGTTCACTTTACGAATTTACATTGGATCAGGAGAACAAACATAAAGTGTTCTGAAGGATCACTTTGCGAATTTACGTTGGATCGGGAGAACCAATTTGAAGAGATTTTTGAAGGTTCACTGCACGAACTAACGTTGGATTGGGAGAACCAACCTGAAGAGATTTTTGAAGGTACACTTTACGAATATACGTTGGATCGGGAGGACCAATATAATGAGTGTTCTGGAGGATCACTTTACGAATTTTCATTAGATCGGGAGGACCTATATGAAAAGAGTTTTGAAGGTCCTTTTACGAATATACGTTGGATTGGGAGGACCAACATAGAGAGTTTTGAAGGATTACTTTATAAATTAACGTTTGATCGGCACTAAACAATGGGATCTGGAGGCCCTGTTCTAGAGTTTTCTCTTAGATCATTTAATTCAAACTTGCAAGCGTTGAGACGGGAGGTTTGGGTAAAATTGAGACCGAGAGAGAATTTTTTTGCTTATTTTTCAATTTTCCAGAAGCTGAACTAAAATGCCTGAAATCTGAGCCTGGTGATATGCCTGTTTTGTTTTCTCGTAAAATCACGAAGAATATTTTCATTTATTCCAGGGTTGATAAAATTTTTAAGTTTTGAAATTCCCAACTTTTTTACGATTTTCTTAGTAAAAAGGAACACTTCTACACGAATGTTTTTTCATTCAACTGCTTTCCTAATATGAATAAAATGCCAATCAAAAATATTAATTTTTTTACCATAATACCGTAACAAATATGAAATTATGACGAGTGCTGAAACGTCTTTTCTTAATAAGAACTGTGAAAGTTTTGGTTTTTCTTGAATTTATTTCAATCTGATGAAAAAAAAAGTCAAATTACTTCAAATGGATAGGAATATGCAAAAAACATCTCGTGGAAAAAGCAATTATAGCGATTTAAAAAATATCAATTCGAAAAGAAATGCAGCAGCTCAAATAAATTATCTGTCCTCATGAAGAAGTTTGTTTATCTGAAAAAAATGTATAGTAATTATAATACTTGTTTTCCAAACTTGATTTTTTTTTATCTCTCTAAATCGGAAATTCTCAGAATGTTTACTGTTTTCAACCTTATAAAAGCCTCAAAGTTACATTTTTTTGTTGAATTTATATTTCATATAATATTTCCATAATTTTTAGCTTGAAGATTTTTTAAATAACGAAAAATCTAATAAATTAACGCGTGCAAAACCCAAATTTTGGTAAAAATCTAAATATTCTCATAACTAAACTGTACTTTCCAAAGTGCTCTTCGTGGCCTTATTTTCAAATATATTCATTATCTATTTAAAACTTGGAAAATTCTTCCAATACAGTTTGTCAACTTCGATGCCATTATTATCTGTTTAATAATACAACCAATGATAAGTTAATTTAAACTACATTCAATCAAAAAAAAAAAACGTTTAAAAACCTTAAAAATAAAATTCTGAAGAGGCTGACTTCCCTCTAATTATTTAAAGTAGTCGATTTGCTTTGATTAGTCAAATCACCTGATATCAAAGTGAAAGATTCGTGATATGATTGACAGGCACTAATTTTATCCATTTGAGTTAACTTTTTGAAAAACGTAGGCAATTATCATCATTTAAAATAAATGCAATTTTAAAAAATTTTATAAAGGGATCATGCTTATACTTTTTTACTTCATACATGTGCCGTGCATATTTCTGATTGAAAATGGTGAAAAAAAATGTAAGCAATTGAATCAAAATTTGAACGCTAACTTAGGGAAAAAATCGATTTCACAAATTTCTAAAGTCTATCCTTTACAAAACAGAGTTAAACAGAAAAATAATTATTAAAATTTCATTGGTTACAAGATTATCTGTATAAATTCACTAATCTTATATGTATAGTAGCTGACTCGGTGTGTTTTGCTACACATTCCAAAAGTGAATTAGATTTGTTAAAATAATTCTTATTTAGCTTTATTTCCTAGTACATATTATATGTATATAAAAATGGAGGCATTAATATGTACGTACACGAACTAACCCTGCAGGGTTCGTCCGATTGGCAGGCCTTTTTTTTTTTGTTAAATACAAATTTAGCACAAAGAAAAATACAACGGGGAGATAATTTCGAAAATGTTTTTGTGGAGTTTGAAAATAATTTTTTAGTTTCAATTTTGACCGAATAAAAGTCATGGCCAAGGTTGCCGAAACCCAGAAAAATTGAAAATTTCACAGAATTTTAAGTAAATTTTCATCCCAGATTCTGTGTCACAGAACAAAAAATTTTGGAAATATTCACAGATTTCACAGATTTTTTAAAATTTGTACGTTTTTCCAAAATAATAATTTTTTTTCAACATAAATTTGGGATTGTTTACTTTTTTTTGTTGTTGGAAAAACATGACAAGGTTGGAAATGTTTATTGATTTTTCTCAAGTTAAATGTGCAAAAAACTTAATTTTTTTTTAACTAACAAAAAGCTTTCCAGATTGTCCGATTTTACCCAGACTTGCCTGAATATTTAATACAAATTTTTGAAAACGTCTAAGTTTGGCCCGGTTAGCCGGATTTCATTTAGAAAAGCCCGGATTTTGACCAGATTCATTCACTTTATTTACGAAATCAAACAAAAAACTCTAATTTAGTTATAATAAGTTTTGATTTATGCGCATGAAACAACATTTTTAGCAAAGCAAAATAAACAGGAACAGTTTCTGGAACCTAAGAAAAGAGATTGTCATATAGCTCAGGGAAAACAAAATTCAATGATATGACCGGGAAATTTTGAAAAACTCAAAACAACTTAACAGTTAACGATGAAATACTCCATTTCAAATTTTTTCTTTCACCTCATATTGATACCTAAAATCTTTACTGACTTTCGGGAAGAAATAAGGTTAGCTTTGTAGCACCAAAACTCATAAATTGATCCAATAACAAGTACAAGTACAATAAGTACAATTTGATTCAATAACATCTTCAAACACAAGAAACTTGGAAAAATAAAATATTGGAAAAAATATGAGCCAAGAAGATCCAAAACAAATAAAAATATTTTGGATTCAGATATACTGAGAAAACTAAAAAAAAAATTACTTTATGTAAGATCTACTGAACATTGGTTTACCCTCAAATGTTACAAAAGATTAAAAACCATTAAGCTTTGCGAAGAAAATATTTGAATTTAATTTCTGATCAACAATTCCAGATCACAATTAAAATCTTATTTTTGAATCAACGTTTAGTAAATATTTTAATCTACATATTACAAAAATCAGATTTGGAATATTGATTAAAAATGGCAACATCATTCAGATTATTTTGATTTGATTGTAAAATATAAATTGAAAAGATAATATAATTTAGAGTTTTGCATGGAAATTTGATCAACATAATTGAAAGAAACAATTAATTTCAAGCATAAAAAATGCGAAATTTCATACCGTGCGAAGTGTTGTTTGGAAACACTGCTAAAAGTGATGTGCCATCTTTGCGAATTTGGAAAACGGTTAAGAACACTTCTGACATAACTTTGTGAGAAAAACAATTTATTAAAATGCTCCAGGGGCTAAAATTATGGAAGAATTTTATTAGTTAAAACTCGATTACAGAAAAAAAAGTTGTTATGACTTTCTATTATCAATTTTTAAACCGATATTTTTAATCGAGGAATATGTCATTTGAGCTTCCATCATATTAACGTGAATAATTTTTTTCATCTCCCATACCCATACATATTTTAGAAAATTTTAATGGTGGTGCCTAGCTCCAGGGGCTGGAATTATGGAAGAAATTTTTTAGATTTTTTTCTAGATTTAAAGAGAACGCTAAAAGCGAATATCTACTGAAATGAGTTTAAAAAAGACATTTTTTTTTTCGTTTGTAGAGGCCCCTAGACACTGTCATGTCCATTTTCAAAATTAACCACAAGATAAGTGCGCCGAAGCATGATTTGTTGATATATTTCAACGAAACATGCTTCGGTGCACTTCTCTTGAGGTTAATTGAAAATGTACATGACAGTGTCTTGAGTCCTCTGCAAACGAAAAAAAAAATCATTTTTAAACTCACCCCAGTAGATATTCGCTTTCAGCGTTCTCTGAAAATATAGAAACAAAAACTAAAAAATGTCTTCTATAATTTTAGCCCCTGGAGCTAGGCACCACCATTAACATTTCCTCAAAAAAAATTATTTTGGGTATGGGTGATGACAATAATGATGACTGATTAACGTTAATATGATGGAAGCTCAAATGACACATTCCTCGATTAAAAATATCGGTTTAAAAATTGATAATAGAAAGTCATAACTTTGTTTCTGTAATAGAGTTTTATGCCAAATTATATTAAGTAGAACCTCCATAAAATTTGTCAAAAATTTGACCCCAAATTTCGTCACCTACAAGTCAAACCCTTTCACTAGAGGGGTCGCAAGTTGAAATCGGAGCTAAACTCATTTCAAGTGCCGTTAATCTTCATAAGTTTGTTTTAATCTCGCGTTCTATCTTATTAGAGAAAAGCTAACCAATTAGTATTATAATCATCTACTCAAGTCTCAAGTCTCAGGTCTCAGGTCTCATGTCTGAAGTCTCATTTTCCAAGTCTCTGAGCTAAGATTCTTCCACCTCCAAAAAAAACTATGTTTTTTCCTTTGGAAAGGACTTGGTATTTAAGACGAGAATATTTTCTCTTAAATACCGTGTTAATTGCGAAAACTGCGTAAAAAAACCACGTAAAAAAGACTTCTGGGTATTCGGTTTCACAGAAATTCAGCACAAAACGTCTCTCACAGAATCCAGCTTCAAAGACGTTGAAGTTTGGAGCGTTCCAGTTGATTTTGGTTTGCTCATCGTTTTGGTTCTGCAAAATTGGCTAAATGTGGAGAAAAATCCCACTTCTCCTGCCAAGAGCGTTACGTAATTAAGGATTGTCGTGATTTTACGAATCTCAATTCAGAGATTCACTTGAACACGTCTGTCACTCACAAGAATAGATCAAGGACTGACTTTGTTTTGTTTGTTTGCCTGGTGTTGCCAAAATAGCAAACGTTGCCAATGAAATTTATTATATTTTATTTATCTTCAGTGTTGCCGAATACAACTATTATTTTAATTTATTTTTAATTAAATTTAATTTCAATTCTTCATATCCTTCATCTCATCTCTACATTCCTTCTCAACTCTATTCTCAAAAGAATCTTTAAGTTACAGACTTTTGTTTTTCTAAAATACAAAATTTTATATCCCAAATATCCCTCATTTCAATTATACATTCCATTCGCTGCCAAAGCTTTTCAAATCTTAATTTTCATTTTCTGAATATTTTTCATCCCATCCAAAAATATTCTTCACAAAAGCCTTCCCAATTGCTGCTTTTCCTGTCGCTCTGCTTTTGTTTACCAGTGCCGGAAAAATCCACACAAAGAACATTCTTAGCATCAGCTTTCTCAAACTGTGCTTTTCTTGTCACTCTGTCTCTGTTGACCTGAGTCGAAAAAATTCGATAGTATTCTTAGAAACAGCCTACCCAACCAGAAGGCTTATTCAAAACATACAATCAGCAGCAGTAGCATTAAAAATTCAAATCGAAATAAAAAATCAGAAGCAGCAGCCTTAAATATCTGCGCTTTTAACGCCAACTCTGTCTTTTTCCACCAGAAGGCCTAATCAAAACAATCAGCAGCAGCCTTAAATTTCTGCACTTCTAACGCCCATTCCGTCTTATTCCATCGGAAGGCCAAATCAAAACAATCAGCAGCAGCAGCCTTAAATATCTGCGCTATGTGTGCTTATTCTACCAACCACGCCATTGTCGTGATTTTACGAATCTCAATTCAGAGATTCACTTAAACACGACTGTCACTCACAAGAATAGATCAATGACTGACTTTGTTTTGTTTGTTTGCCTAGTGTTGCCAAAATAGCAAACGTTGCCAATGAAATTTATTATATTTTATTTATCTTCAGTGTTGCCGAATACAACTATTATTTTAATTTATTTTTAATTAAATTTGATTTCATTTCTTCATATCCTTCATCTCATCCCTACATGGATGTCCCCTAAGGACTTTTCATATTAACTGGAACGGATGTTTACAACTTACAAAACATGAAAACATGCCGTTGTTTTACTTCCGAGAGAAACGTCGATTTTTTTTAATCGATCTCATATGTCAAAAAGTTCAACCATCGAACCCAATGAAGTTGTTGAATGTTTTATTCTGGTGAAATCATCTTAAAAAAAAAAGCTTAAATGATTTACTACAGCATTTTCAAAGTGAGATTTAAAATTAGATTGATTCGAAAGTAGAAAATTTACCTCATGTGTGATTATGATATTTAATGATGATTTATTTAAAAATATTTTTGCATCCATTTGTCACATTTAAAAACAACCATTTTAAATTCATGAATGCTTTTTTTTTGCAACTCCGCACACATATATCCGTTTTGCTCAACGATCTTTGGTTAAAAAAGGAGATGCTTTTCCTACCAAAAAGAACTGAAAAGTAGTACATTTTTATAATGTTTCCAAAACGGTGCCGAAAAATGCTTTTTTCCAACACGGTTTTGATTCTAGAATACTGAAACCTGTTTCTTATGTTTTGAATTCTGGTGTCGGAATGGAATTTTGCGGTATTGCCCGAAAAAATTCTGTATGATACTCGTTGCAAAACTCGACGTATTTATCTAACTCGGCAAGCTTCCTTGGACAAATTTGAATCTCGCGGCGAATAAATCCACTTCAAGCAAATTGTTGCATTGAAAACTTATTTTCAAAAAGAAATTTTTGTATTATTTTTTATAAGTAGTTTTATTCCAAAAATTTAGTAGCAGTTGTTCAGATGCCATGAAAATAAATAAAAAGGATTTTTACAATCTTCAGGCATGTGAGCTCTGAAAAATACTGCCCTCGAATGAAAATTGGATGAAAATTTTTTCATGTCCTTAAGAAAGTGCATTCTAAATGGTTCAAAATGGAGCTAGAAAGTTTACAAGTGACATTTCAAAAAAAATTGTCACAGAGGCTCCCTGAAGGCACGAATTTAGTTAAACTGCCTTTTTACCCTTTAAAAGTTCGTAAAAATATCAAAAGTAGGTTCAAGAGAAAAACTGTTACGAATTCTCGTCGAGAATCATATTCAGCTAAATCTGAACTTTGAATACTTCTGGCAAGAATAAATGTGACTTTTTAAATTGAAATTTTATTTCTTCAAAACTCATGAAAAAAGTGATAGATTTGGATTTTATTCTTCAAAGCTCATTTGGAACCTGACACTTAATACTTAAGAATATTTTCTTTGCAGGGTTCTGATAATAATTGGATTAAAATTTCTTTTCTGGATTCTCAATTGACACAAAATTAGAAAAACATAGATAATTTGTCCACAATTTCATGTATCATACTGAATCTTCATTACTTACTTTTGACTCAAAAACCATGTTTGAGCATCCTTCCTTGATTGTTTAAACGCTAGAAGACTCACCTGAAAAGAAAAATAAAACATATTATATCATTACAAATTTTAACGAATAACGTGGTTTAAATAATTTCATTAAAAAAACTGATTCAGTTATGCAAACTTTCTCAAAACTCATCAAATTAGGAACTTCATAACTCATCAGCCCATATGCGAGCTAATGTAGTTCATCATCAAAAATACATAACTCCGAGTGGCGTCATATGGGAAGTCAATTTTCTCCAGTGTCAAATAACTCATTTTTCCCCCGGGAAGACATTTCAATATTAGAAAATCAGCTCCACCAGCAGCTGACGTGACGTTCATGAGCTAATAAGAGAAATCCACGAAGTGAGGGAGGGAAAAGGGGAAAATTTCCACCCATTTTCATTCCCAAGAAACGTATGTCAAGTACACGGATGACAGCAAAAAAAATGCTCCATTCAAAATCAAAAGCAGACAGCGCAGCCTTTCCTTTTCCACTTTCCATTAACATAGAAATGGTAGGCACTGCGGAGTTTATTGAGAAGATTTTGGTGGTAGTACATCAATGTGTTAGTCGTAGTTCTGCGTGAGGAAAACGGGTCGTTTCTCATAACGGGGCCATTTTTGTGCCGAGCACAAGAGTGAGAAATGAGAAAACCAATTTGGGTTTTGTTTGCTCCCCTTTTTGCGCCTTTTGGCTGATTTTCTTTCCATTGACTTTGGGCGTCACGATTTCGTGGAATTTAATTCATCGAAGAGACATTCAATGATTAACTTTTTTTTTTAACTAAAAAAGAAAAAAAATAGTTAAACCTTACCAATTTTAAATTTAATTTCTTGAATCAAAACATAATTTTCCAAAATTTCAAATAATCAAGTTAATCAAAAAATTCGATGCCAAATTTCTACTCAAAGGTGATCATTGTGATATTTTTCCCAGATGGCAAACAAACGTTTACAGTTACAGCACAAAAATGGAATGAGTTAAGGCATTTGTTGTTTCTGGCAGCCAAGGCAAAGAAGTAAAAGGGAAGTCCTCCTTTTTTCCCCCAAAAACCTCACATCCCAAATATAAGACGAAAAAAAATATCGAAGCCTGCAATGTTACACAACTCTGATAGCTTTTCCTTGTTGGTGACGTTTTCGAACAGTGGTAAAAGATTGAAAATTAAGACTTATTCCACCTCATTCAATTTGGAGTCCAAAAATGACAAAAATGACAAAAATGACAAAAATGACAAAAATGACAAAAATGACAAAAATGATAAATATGACAAAAATGACAAAAATGACAAAAAAGACAAAAATGACAAAAATGACAAAAATGACAAAAATGACAAAAATGACAAAAATGACAAAAATGACAAAAATGACAAAAATGACAAAAATGACAAAAATGACAAAAATGACAAAAATGACAAAAATGACAAAAATGACAAAAATGACAAAAATGACAAAAACGACAAAAATGACAAAAATGACAAAAATGACAAAAATGACAAAAATGACAAAAATGACAAAACTGACAAAAATGACAAAAATGACAAAAATGACAAAAATGACAAAAATGACAAAAATGACAAAAATGACAAAAATGACAAAAATGACAAAAATGACAAAAATGACAAAAATGACAAAAATGACAAAAATGACAAAAATGACAAAAATGACAAAAATGACAAAAATGACAAAAATGACAAAAATGACAAAAATGACAAAAATGACAAAAATGACAAAAATGACAAAAATGACAAAAATGACAAAAATGACAAAAATGACAAAAATGACAAAAATGACAAAAATGACAAAAATGACAAAAATGACAAAAATGACAAAAATGACAAAAATGACAAAAATGACAAAAATGACAAAAATGACAAAAATGACAAAAATGACAAAAATGACAAAAATGACAAAAATGACAAAAATGACAAAAATGACAAAAATGACAAAAATGACAAAAATGACAAAAATGACAAAAATGACAAAAATAACAAAAAAATATAAAAAAATCTACCTATGAAGCCTTCAGTAGAGAAATCTAGCCTAGTTTTTCCTCAGTTTTTGATCTCTGCAAACCGTTCGATTGACTCACTGTGCTACAGATGATAGCAAAGTGCGCCAGAAATCATATTTCGGGAAAATTGTTTGCTCTCGAAATACTACTATTCATGGAGGGGGATGTACTCGGCAAAGGAGTGGAAGCCCCAGCCACAGCCAGAAACAGAAACCGAGTGGTAATGAGATTTGATTCATTTTTTCGACACTTTCCGTTCGTTCATTCCGTTCGTTGAGGCATTCGGGTGGGGTTTTTTTTTCTTTTTTTTCGGCTCGGAATGTGTCATTCGTTCGTTCTCTGGAGCATAACAGGAGCTTGAATCAGATTTTTTTTGTGGAGGCAGGAACGAGTAAATGAACGATTGTGTAACAGTTTCTGATGTATTTTTTTTCTTTCTTGTAGCTACTCTCTTCGGTGTTCTTCCATTACCCTAAAGATGTTCTTGTGTTGTGAGCAGTTTGTCATATTCGTTTTTGGCTGGAGGCAAAATGGGAGCTCTGATTTGAGAAGGGGTTTGTGAGCGAGTAATCACGAAATTGGGTCGCAATTAGTTGGGTAACAACTCAGTCAAGTATGATGATTGGATCAGAGTCATTATCGCTCAATTAGGATGTTTCGAAACAATTTACATGAGACGAAATATGCAAAAATGATTCAAGGCTCTCGAAATAAAGAGAATAGTGTTTATGACGAAAACGTTTGTTACAGTCTTATGAAATCCAGAAAGGCTTCGGCAAAATAAATCTTGTTACCCAACTATATCACTATTAAAGGCATCTTTTTGATATCTGTCGTACGATATTTCCAGATCATGGTAATCATCCTGATTCTAATCCTGATCCTGATTTTGATCCTGATTCTGATCCTGATTCTAATCCTGATTCTGATCCTGATTCTGATCATGATTATGATCCTGATTCTGATTCTGATCCTGATCCTGATTCTGATTCTTATTCTTATTCTGATTCTGATTCTGATTCTGATTCTGATTCTAATTCTGACCCTGATTTTGATCCTGATTTGATCCTGATTCTGAGCCTGATTTTGATCCATAATCTGATTCTGATTCTGATTCAAACCCTGATCCTGATTCTGGTTTAGATCCTGATTCTGATTTTGATTCTGATTTTGGTCCTGATTTTGACCCTGATCCTGATTCTGATCCCGATTTTGATCCTGATTTTGATCCTGATTCTGAACCTGATTTTGATCTTTATTCTGATCCTGATTCTGATTCGAATCAAGATCCTGATTCTGGTTCAGATCCTGATTCTGATTCTGATTCTGATTCTGATCCCGATTTTGACCCTGATTCTGATCCTGATTCTGATCCTGATTTTGATCCTGATTCTGATTCTGATTCTGATTCTGATTCTAATACTGTTAATGACCCTGAATCTGATTCTGATCCTGATTATGATCCTGATTCTGATCCTGAATCTGATCCTGATTCTGATCCTAGGTCAGATCCTGATTCTGATCCTGATTCTAATCCTGACTCTGATCCAAAATCTTATCCTGAGTCAAATCTTGATTTTGATCATGATCCTGATTCTGATCCTGATTCTAATCCTAATTTTGATCCTAATTCTGATTCTGATTTTGATCCTGGTTGAAATCCTGATTCTTAACCTGATTTTGGTCATTATTCTGATCCTGATTCTGATTTGAGTCTATTCCAGATTCTGATAACGATTCTGATCTTGATCCTGATTCTCATCCTGATTCTAATTCTGATTTTGATTCTTATCACGATTTTGATCATGATTCTGATCCTGATTCATACCCTGATTTTGATCCTGATTCTGAACCTAATTCTGATCCTGATTCTGATTTTGATTTTATTCCTAATTCTGATCCTTAATTTAATCCTGAATCAAATCCCGATTCTTATTCTGATGCTGATTATGATTCTTATCCTGATTTTGATCATGATCCTGATTATGATTCTGATTCAGATCCTGATTTTGATCTTGATTCTGATCCTGATTCTAATTCGAATTCTGATCCCGATTCTGATTCTGATTCTGATCCTGATTCTGATTCTGATTCTAATCCTGATTCTGATCCTGATTCTGATCCTGATTCTGATCCTGATTCTGATCCTGATTCTGATCCTGATTCTGATCCTGATTCTGATCCTGATTCTGATCCTGATTATGATCCTGATTCTGATCCCGATTCTGTTCCTGAATCTGATCCTGGTCCTGATTCCGATCCTGATTCTGATCTTGATCTTGATCCTGATATTCATCCTTGTTTTGATACTTATTTTGATCCTGATTCTGATCCTGATTCTGTTCCTGATTCTGATCCGGATTCTGATCCTGATTCTGATCCTGATTCTGATCCTGATTCTGATCCTGATTCTGATCCTGATTCTGATCCTGATTCTGATCCTGATTCTGATCCTGATTCTGATCCTGATTCTGATCCTAATTCTGATCCTGATTCTGATCCTGATTCTGATCCTGATTCTGATCCTGATTCTGATCTAGATTCTGATCCTGATTCTGATCCTGATTCTGATCCTGATTCTGATGCTGATTCTGATCCTGATTCTGATCCTGATTCTGTTCCGGATTCTGATCCGGATTCTGATTCTGATTCTGATCCTGATTCCGGATTCTGATCCTTATTCTGATCCTGATTCTGATCCTGAATCTGATCCTGAATCTGATCCTGATTCTGATCCTGATTCTGATCTTGATTCTGATCCTGATTCTGATCCTGATTCTGATCCTGATTCTGATCCTGATTCTGATCCTTATTCTAATCCTAAATCTTATCCTGAGCCAAATCTTGATATTGATCATGATCCTGATTCTGATCCTTATTCTGATTCTGATTCTAACTCTGATCCTGATTTTGACCCTGATTCTTATCCTGATTATGATCCTGAATCTTTTTTTGCTCCTGATTCTGATCCTGATTTTGATCCTAATTCTGATCCTGATTCTGATCCTGATTTTGATCCTGATTCTGAGCCTGATTGAGATCCTGATTCTTAACCTTATTTTGATCCTTATTCTGATCCTGATTCTGATTTGATTCTATTCCTGATTCTTATCCTGATTCTGTTCCTGATTCTGATCCTGATTCTGATCCTGTTTCTGATCCCCATTCTTATCCTGATTCTAGTAATGATTCTGATTCCGATTTAGATCCTTCTTCTGATTCATATTCTGCTCCTTATTTTGATCCTGATTCTGATCGTGATTCTGATGCTTATTCTGGTTCTGATCATGATTTTGATCCTGATTCTGATCCTAAATCTTAAGATGATTCTGATCATGATCCTTATACTGTTTCTGATTTAATCCTGATTCTGATTCTGATCCCGATTTCGATCCTTATTCTGATTCTGAATCTGATCCTGATTATTTCCTGATTCTGATCCTGATTCTGATTCTAACTCTGATCTTGATTCTGATTCTGATCCTGATCCTGATCCTTATACTGATCCTTATTCTGATCTTTTTTCTGTTTCAAATTCTGATCCTGATTTGGATCATGATTTTGATCCTGATTCTGATCCTGAATCTGATCCTGATTCTGATCCCGATTTTGATCCTTATTCTTATCCTGAATCTGATCCTAATTATGATCCTAATTATGATCCTGATTCTGATCCTGATTCTGATCCTGATTCTGATCCTGATTCTTATCCCGATTCTGATCCTGATTCTGATCCTGATTCTGGTCCTGTTTCTGATCTTGATTCTTATCCTGATTTTGATCCTGATTTTCATCCTGACTTTGATCCTGATTCTGATCTTGATTTTTATCCTTATCCTGATCCATATTCTGATCCTGATTCTTGTCCTGTTCCGGGTTCTGATTCTGATCCCGATTTTGTCCTGATTTTGCATGCTGATTCTCATCCTCATTCTGATCCTGATTTTTTTTCCTTATTCTGATCCTGATTCTGGTCCTGATTCTGTTCCTGATTCTGGTCCTGATTTTGATGCTGATTCTGATCCTGATTTTTATCCTGATTTTGATCCTGATTCTAATCCTTATTTTGATCCTGATTTTGATTCTGATTCTGGTCTGTATTCTGATCCTGATTCTGATCCTTATTCAGATTCTGATTTTGAACTTGATATTGATAATGATTTTGATCCTGATTCTCATCCTCATTTTTTTATGATCCTGATTTAGATGCTGATTTTAAACCTCATTCTGATCCAGATTCTGATTCTGATCCTGATTTTGATCTCGAGTTTTATCCTGTTTCTAATCCTAATTATGATCCGGATTCTGATCCTGATTCCGTTCCTGATTCTTGTTATAATTCTGATCCTGATTCTGATCCTGTTTCTGATCCTGATTCTGATCCTGATTCTGATCCAGATTCTGATCCTGATTCTGATCCTGATTCTGATACTGATTCTGATCCTGATTCTGATCCTGATTCTGATCCTGATTCTGATCCTGACTCTGATCTTGATTCTGATCCTTATTCTGATCCTTATCTGGTTTCGTACCTGATCCTGTTTTTCATCCTGATCCAGAATCAAATTGTGATCTTTTTAAATCTGAAATTCTGTTTTTTCCTGGTTTTGTTGAAACACTCAACAACTCATTTCCATTATAAGTTTTAAACAAAGGCGTTTCACACACGACAAACGTTAAAAATTTAATTCGGAAATTTCTTTTATACGTTCTATGGCTAATTTTTTTTTAAATTTTTTAATGTGCTTAACAACTGAGACGTTAATTAAATCTCCCTAGAAAAAAAATTGTTGCTCTTAAATTCGTCTAGTTTTACCTTCCCATGCCTCGACAAAAACTCACAGTGAACATTTTTTTCTACTAAGCCATCTTCCATCTTGGCATCCATTTCACAGCATCCGGAAGATTATTAAGATGTTCTCGGACTGCTCGAGTAATTTCCCTCCAGCACAAATTTTGGTGCCGAAAAAAACTGCCCACCGTCTCATTTATTTCCCTAGACTGAAGTGAACTTTTGGGGAACTTTTATTGGATCCAAAATGGTAGAATAGGGGTGTCGAGGGTGCAGACACGTGGTGAATGTTTAATGAAATTTTGTGAAAATTTTCTCATCCTTGTTAAATTTTCACAACACCGACCTTCAATTTTAGTAGGTTTTTTTTTGTTTCAACATCCTGTGAGCGTTCGTGGGTGGTCCGGCCGCTGTTGTTTATGAGTAGAGCTTTACAGCTTCTCTTCAAATTATTCCCCCAAAACCGGGGAGAATGTATTTCTTGCAATTTTTTTCCCGGTAGGTCAAAGTTCAAATAGGCAATTGTCTCGCTTGGATCATTTGAGGAAAAAATTAAGTGAACACAACTTTAAATTTAATATTCTATGCAACAACCCAGATGCTTTGTGTTTTGATGAATAAATATGAAATATTGTTTTAGTTTTATGCGCATATATTCCCATTTCACGACAAGCATTCATCCATTTACAAAGAGGGAAAAAAATCAAAAGCTTAGGAAAACCTTTCTCCACCCGAATTTTAATAGCCTGCAGTTTATTTTATTCTGCATGAATAAATTTCAAGCACTTTAGAACCGGTGCTACGAACAACGAGAATAGGATGTTGGTCCATTCATCCATCCGGTGGTCCATTGATGTTTCATTTTTTTTATGCTGCTGCCATCCGAGACCAGAATCGGGTGAGCTTAAACATTGCGCGTTTCATTCGAAAATTGCCCGGAAACATGCAATATCTGTTCAGTTGAAAATGGCAAAACAAAAGCGAAAAAATACGGGTGCCGATCTAACAGCCCCTCGAATGACGCTTTTCACTGGTCAATGTGATCGATTGGTTTCGAGAAATGGAAATGATTCAATAGTACTTGTCACAAATTATCGGATCAAAATATTTGGTTTTTTTTTATTCAATCTAGTAAGGCTGGAACAAATACCAAATTCTTCTTTCAAAAAATTCACCCCCCCTTCGGAGTTTAAAAAAAACGCAAAAGGGGAGAATAAATAAAATTTTAAGTATTTTATGTATTAAAATATGAAATATCCGAAAGATTTCAAGTACAAAATACAAATTATAGAAGATGGGAAGTATTTCACAATATGTATTCTTAATTTAATTGAATTTTCAGATAAAAAATGACTTGATCTATAGGTTTTGTGCACTCATACAGTATGCAATTTTGTTGCATACAAGCTTTCGTGCAATTTGTTTTAATTAATTTGTTTTTTCATTATTTTTTTACTATCCATAAGCATTGACTTTTGATGATAAATATTTTATTTGAAAAATTATTTAATTGATTATGATATAAATAACTCCAGAATTACGAATAAACGTAAAAAAGCTAAAACCCATTCAAAATTGATTGGCATTAATCGAGATATTCTAAATCGAAAATTTGATAAAATCTCGATTACAAAAGGTCAAATTCATACAGTTTTTGTTTTTTCTAGTTTGATCTTCGCTCTTTCAAATGTTTGAATTTTCGAGGAATTATATTTAGTGGTGGCAGGAATGTTTAAAATTAAAAAAATCAATTTAAATTTAATAATTATATTTTTATTAATTTAATGAAAATTAACGCTGATGTTTTTGGCACCACCGTAATGTGAATATTATCGATCTGTGAAATAAATAAAGGTCAATATTTATGCCCAGTTAATTTATTACAATTCATGAAGATAAGTCCAAAAATTTACTTCACAGATTGTTTTGCGAATAGATGAATTTTGTTTTTGAAGAATGTGTGTTCTAGATTCAATGTTTGTTTCCCATTCTAGTATATGAGTGAAAATTATTTCTCAAAATTCAAAAACCAAAACTGCAATCTTCTTCTTCTAATTTTTTTGAGTTCTCAAATCATCAATTCAACTTTAATTTTTGCAAGTCAACTTTAACCCTCTAAGGCATGACTTTTTTTTAAATGAATACAGCAATTATTGAGTCAGTAAAATAATAACATTTTAGTTCGAATAACACAAAGAAACCGGTCTGAAGCCATTATTTGAATTCTTATGAGAGTTATGGCCCAACAAATTTGAAAAATTGCTTTTTTAATTGTTGATTTATTTTGATACGATTTTTAAAACTTCTTACTGACATTGTTCATAGAATGCAGAAAGATGTTTGTGACTAATTGAGATTAAATCATTCGTTCAAATTCCAAATTTGAAGAAAAAACAGCAATTTTCTAAAAACTACTTTTTTTTAACAAAATAAAAAAAAATGGATTTTTGCATTTTTTTTTCTGCATACTTTCATCGATATCTCACACATACATTAAAATATCGTGATGAAAATACCATGGGCTTCATTTCTTTTATATAAAAAATTGTTTTTGTGAATACATATCTGAACAATTGAAAGAACAGTTAAAGAGACTCAGAAGAGTTTTGAAACAGCCCCAAAACAGTCAGTAAAATCTCAAAAACAGTCTTATAAAATTTTAAGAGATTCTTTAGACTGTCCGCTAAAAACAGCTTTACAACATGCTTAAAAGTGTCAAATATAGTCAAAAAAAAACTTAAAAGAGTCTCAAAAAGGGCTCCAGAGAGCCTATAAATTCCCTCAGAGATTCTCAAGAAGCCCTAAAAAAGTATTACATCAATTTAAAAACAGTATCAGACCAATCTCACGAGTCCAAAAAGACCCTAATGAGTTTGGAAAAAAAGTTCAAAAGAGTTTCAAGAGTCCTGAAAGAGCGTCTAATAGCTTTAAAAAAAGCATTTAAGGTTGTTCTCAGAACAGTCTACAAAGAGTATCCTATCAATCTCAAAATAATTTTTATAGGTCTCAAAAGATTCTCAAACGAGTCTCAGTCAGAAGGTCAGGAAAGTTACATACGGGTTTTTTTTATTTGTAAAATTACTGTGATTTTTTTCTTTCTTGTTCTTTTGTTTATTTTCAAACTTAAATTTGATAGTCATACTTGTTATTTTATATATCTAAAGAGTTTAAGTTTGTTTTATAAAGGCATCAAAAGATTTAAAAGATTCTTGAAGAAATCTCCAAAGAATTGGCTCAAATGAATTTCAGTTTTGTCTGGGAAAGTCCAAGAAGAGCCTCAAAAATTCCTAAAAGAGTCTCAGAATAGTCGTAAAAGTGTCTCCAAAATACCTTAAAATGTCTCAGAAGAGTTTGG
The DNA here is from genome assembly GCF_029784155.1 of Uranotaenia lowii. NCBI lineage: Eukaryota > Metazoa > Arthropoda > Insecta > Diptera > Culicidae > Uranotaenia > Uranotaenia lowii. The sequence goes on from NC_073691.1 coordinate 175,778,665, forward strand.
GAAAAACCTCATAACAGTTAGAAAAATCTCGAAACAGTCTTTAAAAAATTGAAAAACGTCTTTAATTGTCCTTTACAGTCTCGAAAAAAATCTTAAAATAGCTTTTAAACAAGCTCAAAAAATCAAATAAAAATGAAAAGGGCTCTAGAGAGCCTCGAAATTCTCTCAGAGAGTCTCAACAAGTTTTAGATTCATTTTAAAACAGTCTCGAACCAATCTCAGGAGTTGTAAAAAGTTCTTGTTTGTTTGTTTGTTTTATTTATTTTTAAAGAGACTTTAAATTTATAATTCATTCGCCTCTTGTAAAGAATTCTTAAAAAAGCCCTTAAAATCTCAGAACAGTCGTAAAATTGACGAATCTTGAAGAGCCCTCAAGAGTCCTGAAAGAACACTTAAAGAGACTCAGAAGAGTTTTTAAACAGCCCCAAAACAGTCAGTAAAATCTCAAAACAATCTTATTAAAAATTTGAAAGATTCTCTAAACTGTCCTCTGAAAACAGCTTTATAACAAGCTTAAAAGTGTCAAATAAAGTAAAAAATCTTGAAAGAGTCTCAAAAAGGGCTCCAGAGAGCCTATAAATTGTTTCAGAGAGTCTCAAGAAGCCCTAAAAAAGTATTAGATCAATTTAAAAACAGTTTCAGACCAATCTCATGGAACCAAAAAAAACACAATGAGTTTGAAAAAAAAGTTCAACAGAGTTTCAAGAGTCCTGAAAGAGCGTCTAATGGCTATTTAAATTTGATAGTCATACTTGTTAATTTATATGTCTAAAGAGTTTAAGTTTGTTTTAAAAAAGCATCAAAAGATTTAAAAGATTGTCGAAGAAATCTCCAAAGAATTTGCTCAAATGAGTTTCAGTCTTGTCTGGGAAAGTCCAAGAAGAGTCTCAAAAATCCCTGAAAGAGTCTTAGAATAACCGTAAAAGTGTCTCAAAAATACCTTAAGGTGTCTCAAGATTACTGAAAGAACTGTAAAAGAGTCTAAGAAAAGTTTTGAAATAACCTCACAACATTCAGAAAAATCTCGAAACAATCTTTAAAAAATTGAGAAAGGTCTTGAGAGTCTCAGAAAAAATCTGACAAAAGCTTTAAAACAAGCTCAAAAGAGTCAACTAAAAACAAAATTCTCTCAGAGAGTCTCAACAAGTCCTAAAAAAGTTTTAGATCAATCATAAAACAGTCTCAAACCAATCGCAGGAATTCTAAAAAGCGCTCAACGAGTTAAAAAAAAAAGTTTCAAAGCAGTCTCAAGAGTCATGAAAGAGCGTCTGATGGCTTTGAAAAGAGCTTTTAAGGTTGTTCTGAGAACAGTCTTCATAGAGTATCGAATCAATCTTAATATGATTTTGATAAAGTCTCAAACGAATCTCAAAAGACTCTGAAGAGAATCTCAGAAAAGTTCCACAATAGTCCTTTCTCAATTTGGATTGCTGATTTCTGATTGAATGAAAAAAAATTCAAAGTTCAATTTGATAGTCAAACTTATTATTTTAATGAAAGATCAAAAGAATTGCTTCTCGTCAAAGTAAGTGACGTTTATTTCGATTTGGTTCTCAAACCTAAAACTTTTAGACAAAAAAGGCAATTTGTATAAGTTTTATTTGTTGGTTCAGCTTAGTTTTAAGAAGGTGTAAATTTGACTAAAATATAACATATTTGCATTTGACGCTGAAGAGCCACGAATCCTCATCCAAACAGCCACAGGTTTCCGACCACTCTCCTGAGGGATGAAAATCCCTGAAAAAAGGACACAAAGAGCTTTAGATTAAAAAAAAAAATCAAGTTGCCTATTTCGTCTAGGATTTCAATTTCAGAGATTTATAATTTTGATTTTTAATTCCACTTTGAAATTTAAATTTTTTTTAAATCGAAGTCAGTTTTCTTACTAATTCAACAGAAAATCACAAATATATAAGATTGAATTTCAGCTTATTTTGCAACATTTCTTTATGAAAAAACTTAATTCTATTGATTTACAGGATTTGGATCATTGAATTGATTTTTGAAAATATTTGCTTAAAAAAGTTATATTTATGTTATCTTCACGTAAAAAATCTGCAGGGAAGTAATTTTTTTCGATGTATTGCTTACCATTATTGATAAAACAGTTTAATACTAAAATTTCAAGCTTTAATCCTTAATTTGGATCTAGTTTGCATGAGTCAGATTTGAACTGCGAAATGTTGATCTCTTACTTTTTCTTTGGGAAATTTTAATGATTTCAATCGATGGTTGAAATCTTTGCTAAAGAAAACAAAAAATTGAAAAAAATGATCCTGAATGAGTTGAATTCATAAAAATAAAAAAAATGGATTTCAAATTAATTTTAATGGCTATCGCAGTTATCACAAAATTGATAAATTTCTAAATTTTTAGTATTTGTTGACTTTTGACTACTGACTGGCAAAGCTGTTTCATTATTTCACGTTGTAAATAAAAATAATAACCAAAATTATTATAAAGTATTTATAAATATAAAAACGGCGTGACCTTTGGCTGTTTTTTTGTATCATAGTATTTTTTTTTTTGCTTTTTATAAACTCCAAAAGCTACTTTGTTAAGCGAAAAAAAAGAACTCATCTGATGAAATCAGCTAAATAAACCAGAAGGTATGAACCTCTAGATTTTAAATGATTGAAAAAGAGCTTTGTAACGACTTTTATCTGAAAGACTTGTCGAGGAAAAACGAGCCTTGAAAAATCACTTATATCCGTTGTTGAGGTTCTATAATTGCTTTATCGCCAAAAAAAATCGTGCATCGTTAGGAATTTTGTGTGACAAGAAGATTTGCTTAAAACGTTAATTTCTATTTTCCATAATAACCAAATTTCATATAAAATTTGATTTATATGAAAACTCTAAATAAATGATTCAAGAAAATTTTCTAGTCACACAAAATTTCTTTTGATGCACAATTTTTTTAGGGCGGTAAAGCAATTTTAGAACCTCAAGAACGGAAATAAGTGATTTTTCAAGGCTCGTTTTACCTCGACAAGTCTTCCGGATAAAAGTTGTTGAAAAGTTCTTTTTCCAATCATTTAAAATCTTAAGGTTCATACCTTCTGGTTTATTTTGCTGAACTTTTATCTGGAAGACGAGCTTTGAAAAATCACTTATTTCCGCTCTTGAGGTTCCAAAATCGCTTTATCGCCCAAAAAAAATCGTGCATCCTAAGGAATTTTGTTTGACAAGAAGATTTGCTTGAAACATGAATTTCTTTTTTCCATAAAAATATAATTTCAAATTAAAATAATTTGATATTTCATTAAAATATTCTGTCGACAATATTGGTCATGCTGGAATAAAATTCTAGATTTTTTTTTAAATCTTAAGTTTTTTAATTTTTTCTTGCCTTTATTTCTTAATCGAGATGCAATTGATTACTGATTTAATGTAAGTAGACTTTCGCGACTTTTCAGTGGTTTTGATTAAAAAATGTAGAAATAAAATGTTGAAAGTGGCTTCTGTTAAATCCAGTGGCCTCATTTCATACAAATCCTACTCAATTTTCATCCGTTTTTTTGTCTTCAAAAGTCACAAAACTTAGTTCAATCTCGTTTAAACTGATTTCCATAACCTTTTTTATTCAATTCTAGACTTATTTGACAGTCTTTCTCTTTTTCTCTCGTACTTTCCTGCATACTTACTATTTACAACCATTCATTTTCTCTCACTTTCTCTGATAACTTCTCATTTTTTAACTAGGGTATTTGTTCTTTTTTCGCCACTTAAAAAAAAATCAATTCATACAAGCGGGGACACGGTTTTTATGATAAATCATAAAAAATGCTTATTGAAGAACTCTCATATTTTTTCCCTTGTTCAATCGCTATACTGAATTAAAAAATATTTGGAAATTTATTCGAGTGTTTTAAAAGCTATAGCGTGAATTTTGATATGATTTGCTGCCTAAAGAATATTTTAAATGTTTTTTTCTGCGTTTAAGTACCTACCTAATTTTGAGTTTGAATTTTAAAATTGGAAAATATTAAAAGCATAATCGATATTTTGAGGTTCATGTAAAATAAATTATTATAAATTTACTCAACCAGAAAATCCAGATATCGTGTAGTTCATCTCCAAATATTTTCAAATAAAGAAACTACCATAACAATTGAAAAAGCAAATAAGCATTTTTGTGATTATGCAAATCAAAACAGAATTCTCACATCACTGTAAATTAAAACAACAAGGTTTTCAATTTTTTTTTTCTTTGATAAAATTTTTGATCGCAAAATGAAAATGAATAGACTTATTTCTGTTTCTTCTCATCTTTTCTTTTTTAATAATATAAAAAAGTCTCTTGCAAACTGATCTTCATCTGAATGATCATTGTATTAATAAAAAAAATTACAAATATGAGTATAAGAGTAAGCAATTGAATATTTGAAAATCGGTTAAAGCGAATGAAAATTGAAAATTTATTTGATTATAAATTGTAAATATATAGAAGGTTAAATTTTTAATTTTTAATATGAAACAATGAAAACAGAAATTTTAAAACTATTGTATCCGTTTTCAGACACGTTGTATTAATCTGATGAAACAGCTCCATCATAAATACTTCCCATTAAATTTTTCTATCGTCTTGTTTTTTAATCATTTTTCAAAAATTGGGTCTCGAGAATCTGAATCTGAATCATCGACGTCGTTGCTCGGTTGAATGGTGCAAAAGTCAGCTTTGGAATGGTTTAGGGATATGAAAGTTTTTTTTTCCTTTTTCTATTGACCGGTTCCAAAAACTGCAAACTGGTATCATTCATATTGGGGTTTTTTTTTTGTCTATTCTCGAACCAGCTCCACCAAGTCTGACTTTCAATGTTTTGCCGTTCAATGGAGCCAGCTATTTCTGACGAACTTTTTATTCGCTTTCATAGATCCCTTTCTGCTGAATGATTCTGCCCGATGGAAATGAATGGGAAAGTTTATTTCGACGATGAAAAATTAACAATTCATCAAGCACAATCCGGTTTTGATGCAGATGAGTTCGGGGATTTGTGGAGTTTTTCTTTTTTGTTCTTTTTGGAAATGAATTTCGATACAGAAATACATGATAGAGACACATTGAAAAACCCAGTTTTCAAATTAAAAGAAGGGATAAAACTTTTCCTAAATCTAAAAATAACTTCTATCTTGAACCATTGCTGACATTACTAAGGCATCAAATTCCCATCATTTGTCACGTATCCTCGCATTCAACACCCTTGAGATTTCAAGAGCTCAAGAAAAAAAACACATCTCAGAAAAGGAAACATCCTTCACAAACAACACCCAAAGTTTGTCTTGTCTCAACGTCTAAATAAAACTGTGCTGATGATGATGATGATGAACAAAACAACACAACAACATCAGTTTTGGTGCGTGATTTTGGCTGTTTTCGTTTAATTTGCCGACAACATTTGTCACGTACCGGTTGTTTACTTCTGCGACTCATTCAAAGATAAATACAGTAAGGGCGAATAAAACGGGAGCAATTTGGCCGGTGCAAATTGTTGCTATGAATCAATTTTTATCGTTTTTTGATGTTTGAAAAAAAGTATGATTGTTGCACATTCTTCTCAAGTTTTGAAAATAATAATTTCAGTTTGAATGTTCGAAGTGCGATGATTAAGGAAGGTGACGTGCGCCAAGCTTTTGGTAATATGTATGAGAACTAAACAATGAAGTTTGAAAATTGAACATTTAAAATAGTTTGTAAGTGGGTGAGCTTAAATGTTAAGTAATTGAACACGTGATTGAAAACGAAAATCAAAATCGTAAATTTATGACATCTTCTCGTTTCCTGCTCTCTGGAGCCACCTTTGCCAAATTGACAGGGCATCCGTCGTAATCTTAAACACTCAATCTGGCACCCGAAAATTTCCGGCACCATTTGTTCCACAAACGTCTACTGACATATGAAAGGTGACAGCTGATTGACAGAAGACGTTCACCTTCGTCAGGATCGAGGACAGAAGAAAATTCCAGAGCTGAAACGCGTGAAACGAACAAAGAGCGTTAAAATTGTCCTTTAAAGTTGGGGACGGTATCCCAGAAAATACTGTTGGCCGAAATTTTCTGATGTTTTGGGAAAAAAAAGAAAATCAATTTAAGACACCCAATTCCGACGAATCCCTTTTTTTCAATCTTTCAATGAAAGTAATGGATGTTTGTTCACAACTGGCGATCAACAAATTGATTTTTGGATTTATTTTTTTTTTTTTGAAAAAGGGAAAGAGGGAAACAAAAAAAAAATTAAAAACCTAATGTTGGCCTCAATCATTTTCACGGTTCAATCAAGTTGGTTTGAAGTAAACCGTAAATAATTTCAAACTATTTTCCTAGATCTTTTAAGGAACAGCTTGTGTCAATATTCCTGACACTCAATCAACGAAATAGAATGAATCACAAAACAAAAAAAATAACTCTTTCAAACTAAGACTAATGAAAAAAAAATTCTTAAAGAAGAACACAAAAAGGCAACAATCCTTCCCACAAATTGTCGAAATTGTCAAAATTGTCAAAATTGTCAAAATTGTCAAAATTGTCAAAATTGTCAAAATTGTCAAAATTGTCAAAATTGTCAAAATTGTCAAAATTGTCAAAATTGTCAAAATTGTCAAAATTGTCAAAATTGTCAAAATTGTCAAAATTGTCAAAATTGTCAAAATTGTCAAAATTGTCAAAATTGCCAAAATTGTCAAAATTGTCCAAATTGTCAAAATTGTCCAAATTGTCAAAATTGTCAAAATTGTCAAAATTGTCAAAATTGTCAAAATTGTCAAAATTGTCAAAATTGTCAAAATTGTCAAAATTGTCAAAATTGTCAAAATTGTCAAAATTGTCAAAATTGTCAAAATTGTCAAAATTGTCAAAATTGTCAAAATTGTCAAAATTGTCAAAATTGTCAAAATTGTCAAAATTGTCAAAATTATCAAAAATGACAAAAATGACAAAAATGACAAAAATGACAAAATAGCCAAAAATGATAAAAATGACAAAAATGGCAAAAATGGCAAAAATGACAAAAATGACAAAAATGACAAAAATGACAAAAATGACAAAAATTTTAAAAATGACAAAAATTTCAAAAACTTGAAAAATTACAAAACTATCAAAAATTACAAAAAATACAAAAATTGTCAAAATTGCAAAAATGACATAAGTGACAGAAAGAAGAATAAAAAAAATGTTAAAGAAAACAGAAATGACAAAAATGATGGAAAACTGCATCGAATTGATACCAAATTTTCAGAAGGAAGAGATTTGAAGTTTTGGGCTTAAAGTTTTTGTTTAAAGTTTGAAGAGTTGTTTTAGTCTTAGAAGTCGTGAAAACTATGAAGTTGGAAGATATTCTCCTTAATGTGATATTTATTTTGGGACAAATTTCAGGAAATAATTTCATTCATTTGGCCAGTTTTAGAGAATTGGTTCATAAATCCAGATGATTTTCAAAGTGAATTTTTCTCGTTTATACCGTCCATGCATCTCGGCGGGAAAAATAATTTCAATTTGCTGTAGCACAGTGTCTTCAGCTAAACTTACTCAGTGAATCAGCTGTTGTACACTTTTCAGTTGAGTTCGGTTTGGTTGGAGTTTTTTTTTGTCCTAGAGATGAAACCGAAAAGTTTCTGACAAACGAAATAAAAATAAACCCAAACAACCATCGACCCAAAAGCAGCCACAAGAATAGAAAACTTTAAAGCGGCACTTATTGAAACTTATTGCCCAAGACATTTATTAAAATTTATTTCAAGCTGCTCTAGTTTGGCCGTCGTGGTGGAGCTCCGCTATTTGAAGATTGAAGCAGACCAGCACCAGCACCGATTCAAAAAAAAAACAAAAAATAGCGAAGCAGTTCTCATCTGCTGGAAATCATCTGTTGTTGTTCGGGGGAAAGTTTGTTTCGAGAAGTTGGATCTTTTTTTTCTGACCAAAAGCTGGGAACTGTCCAAAGCCCCAAAAAAAAAGTTACACAAAATTTCCAAAACGGTGTGTTGGCTTCAGGGAGCAAACGAAGGATAGAAACAACACAATCCGTTTACGGTTGCCATTTTGCTTACTTTTTTTCACTTCGTCTTTCTAGGGAAACTTGGAAACATTTGCCATTTTAACCGAGCAAATATCTACTTTAGTAGATGGTTTCTTTCAGTTTTTTCTTCTCTCTGGCCCTCATCTTTCGCTAAAATGAAGGCAAACACTCACATATGAACGTGTTCAGCTGAGCAGCTCTTTCTGGAAATTGTTATGACCCAACAGCTCGGTACTTCGTTATAGAAACTACTAAGAATGTATGTTTCTGAGGTGTCGGATGTGCAACGACGAGATGGAAGTTGAGTGAGTGAGTGTAAGTATTTTCGTGCTTCTAGTTTGATCACAGCATTTCCCCATTTCCTCAACTTTCCCCTTAGAGGGTGGACACGAAAAAAATCGGTCCCTTGAAATTCGTAGTCCTTCACGTTTTCGATTTCTATTGCAAATGTGTCCAGTTTTTTTCGATAACAGCTAACTTAACCACTTCTCTGCACTGCCAAGTAGTTGTGCCAAAGTAAGTAAACGAAGAAATCCCTAGGAAAAGTTCAACCTCTAGGAAAAGGTAGTGTGTAACCCTTTTGGTTTGTATCTGAGGAAAACTGAAAGAAATTTTTTCCCTCAAAGTGGCCTCAGCATCTTTCAAGTCTTCCATTCTTCTTTATCTGTTACTTTTCCAGCAAACTTGGGTGCTGCCAGCCTCTTTCGATTCATCTCGTCTCCAGGAGGTTTTGTTTCGTTTTCCATCTTTTGCTCGAATGCCTAACAATTTGAAGGAGCGTTTCCTTTGTGTTTGTGGCTGCTTCCGGAAGGTCAAAAGATATTGTTTCCGGAACTGAACATATGTTTCCGAATGGGTTCTCCGTTCTTTAGTGGGTTTTTTGCTGTTGTTTGTTTGATGAAGTAAAAGCGGCGTAGAATTGCTTCGTCGATAGTCGACTTGAATTGCAAGAAGCAGCAAAGATGTGACTAGTTGTAAAGCTTGAAAAAAATACAATTTTTCATAGCAACAGGTATCGGCTTAATTTTTAAAATGAGAGTCGTGCCATACAATTTTTCAATAATTTTAACGAATGAAGTATAACATTCGTTTAAATTTTTAGGTGCTTAAATACATACGACATTTGGATCGATCGCAACGTTTGATCAATAGTTTTTCAATATTCATCTTGTGCGCTCAAAATTTCAGAATTTCAAAAATTCAAGTAGAAATCTATTTTCTTTTACATTTTTTTTACAAAAGACGCTCCTCGTCTCTCTGATACGCAAATATCGCCAATCTGAATCCAATTAGCGAGATTGTCCATTTTCCTCCTTTATTTCAAGGAACAACCGGGAAAAAACATAAACCAGAGCTCTTGTTAAAAGCAACTGACGAAAGTTACATAGCATCCAATCATGGGCCGTTTTTCCCTCTCTTTCCATAGCTCGTTTTGTTTTTTTTTTATTTCTTTGTGGGAATATCCGAGCGTGGGCAAGAAAAAAATGACTAGGTTTGTTAGTGAAACTTTGTTACTTTCCCATCTGGGAGACTATGCACAGTTTCCACCCTCGCTCGTTTCATCTTCATTCCTCAATGAAACTCTCTTCAATGGCTGAATAATGGAACCATGTTTGGCGCCTCTTTGTCCAAACCGATGCTACTGCTGCTCAACAACGGCAGATGAAAGCATCCTGCTGAATGAACTGTTTCATGAATCCTGTAGGCTATTTTGGAGTCATCGGAACAATGTCCTCGCGTTGTTGTCCTGGCCGTGGCTTTTTGTGAAGCGAATAGACTGAGAATGCAGTTACACAGAGGCCTAACGAGTTGCAGGGTTTTGATCTTCTCACCATCACCAGTATTTCCACAGTTTTTTTTCATACCAGTCCGAGAAATCCGTTTTAGATTGACTCGTCCATTGATGTGGTCTTTGTCAATGAATGAATCGTGACTTTTGAATAACTTTTATTTTACCAATGGCTCCACTGTTCAGCTTTTCATCGAAGGCATTTGTTTTTAATTGATTCCATTTCATCTAGCTTGTTGGTATTCGATATTTTTCAATGGGTTCGGATTTGATAGTCATAGCTACTGGGTTCAAAAATTCAACAAAAAAATGGACATTGCTTGTGGCAATCAAAAAGCAAAATAAAACTAGTTGGTCAACTCTTCCTTTCCTGAACACTTGCAAAACAAAACAAAACTACTCTTGTTAATTTGCTACAGTGTTGTCATTTTAGGAAAATTCTAGACAATTTTTAATGATTTTTTTTGTCTTTATTATAGAAATTTTCAACTTTTTTTTGGTTCTTCTTCCTGATTTTTATTGTTTGGCTCTCTCCTCTGGAGTTGCATTTCTGTTCTGCCTCGGGATCTTTTCGAAAATCATAATCAATTTGAAGATAAATAAGAATCAGATCAGATCTGAAACTTCTGAAGGGACAGTCTCATGCTATGGATTGGATTTTTGCCAAAAGGTAAAATTCAAATTCAAAGTAATAACATAGAACATAGAACATAGACAGTGTGCTGATCCCATTAACGGAGAATATTTTTTTTATCTTTCTGCTAAATCATGTCATAATCCATGTCCCTACGAGAAAATTGGAAGGTACCTCCAAGAGAAAGAATAAATGTTTGGAGTGCTATAATCTAGCTCAACACCTGTAATTTTTCTCTTAACTTTTCTATCCATCATTATCAATTTTCAATCAAATTTCCAAAAATATAATCTAGCTTTGAATCTTATTTAAAATCTTACAAATATCTTTACCAGGTGTGTCTGAAGTGATTATCAGAAGTTTGAATAAGTCCATGAGTTGCAAATATGTGAAATATTCACTCAGCTAGTGAGAATAGAATTGAGTTGTGTTCTGATAATCTGTGTAATTTCGAAAGATCTATCAAATCTGTATGATTGATTTGATAATATAATTCTGAAGAGAATAAACCTCAATAATGTGTGAGCACTAAAAAAATTTAACCGCCGAATACATGCAAACTTTGAAAGGAATTTTAAAATAAAAATTCAAATTTTTTTGCAGTAGCCATAAAGTTTCCAACATAACATCGTAAGTAGCGCATTTCTTAAAGATTTGTAATGCGAAAAATTTGTGAATATCAACTTATTTTAAAAAGTTACAGTTAATTGGTAAACATAACAGTGTACCTCTCTCAACATATATCTTTAATATAAGTAAGGTGCTCCGGGAAAAATTTATCAAAAAATAACTGTTCCGTTCTTCGACAATGTTATAAATTTATTTATTTTGAAATAACCTCTCAGGAAGACAAATTTTATAAGTTTCTGCAAAATCAAGCATAATTTAAGACTTATTTTAAGGATTTTTGAAAATACTTATTTTAACAGTGGACAAATTTGGTGTCGAATTCAGAGAGACTCAAAAGTTTACATAATATCTATATTTTCAAAAATGGATTTCTGTATGTCTGTCTGTCTGTTCCCTATAGACTCGAAAAGTACTGAATCGATTTTTTTGAAACTTGGCGGGGTGGTGCCTTTGAGGCCAGGGAAGGTTCCTGTTCTAGTTTGAGACTCCCCTCTTACTGAAAGGAGGGAGGGGTCTCCAAGGCAAAAAAGAAATGTTCGCATAACTTGAGAACCAGTCAAGCAAATTGTACCAATTTTGGCATGAAAAGGTAATTGACAATGAGAAATATTTCTATGAATGCTTTGTACCTCTAATTTTTCCAGAGTGGAAATAGGAAAGGGGGAGGGGCGCTCTCTTACAATTTTTAACATAACTTGAGAATTAGTCAAGCAAATGGAACCAGAATTGGCATGTGAGGGTTTTTGGATACGAGAATTGTTTCAATGATTATTTAAAACCCCTTCCCTCTTAGAGTGAATAGATTGAAATAGGGAAGGGGCTTCCATATAGTTTTTAATGGTAAAATTCGATAATCATTCGAGCAAATGGATCCAAATTGGATTGGGAGGATATTTGAATATTTAAAAAGGGTTAATTATTGCTTGAAACTCCTTCCGATTTGCATTTGGAGGATAGAAAAAGAGGAGGGGCCCATGCATATTTTTGCAATACCACTACTCAATAACTGATCAAGCAAGGGTAATTAAATTAGGCATGCGAGGGTATTTTAGTGAACGAAATGTTTACAAGATGGTTTGAAGCTCTTCCCACCTTTCATTCTAGAAACAAAAAGGAAGAGGGCCTCCTATATAGTTTTTTTCATGACTGGTGAAATAATCGAGCAAATGGAACTAAATTTTGCATGGTAGGCTATTTTGATGCGGAAATATATTCTATGGTTGGTTAAGGCTCCTCCCTGACTCCAGTAAACAAATAGGAAAAGAAGAGGGGGCTACCACAGTTTTTTTTAAGATTTCGAGAGTCAATCAGACAAAATGCTCCAATTTGGGTATAGGATCGTATGTTGATAATGAGTAATGAGTAATGTTACTTTTATTATTTAGGCCCCTTCCCTTCTCACATTGAATGAGATAGGAAGAGAAGACGGAAGCCTCATACTTTTCTGTTGCATATCTCTTGATTTAGTCATACGAAAGAAACCAACTTTAGAAGGGAGGGTTTTTGGGATGAATAAATGCTTCTATGATTACTCGTGAACCTTCAAGTGAGGGAATAAATAGAAAACAGGGGGGCTTTCATACACATTTTTGCAGAACTCGATAATATTTCAAGCATTTCAGGATTAAAATTGGTCATAGGAAATTTATGGAAATAAGAATTTAAGACTTCTCCTTTCTCTTATGTATAGTGAGCTTACTTGCTTGAATAAATCTACTGAACCAAGTCAATCGAAAGATTCCCTTCAATTTCACCACGGTATAAGAAAAGTTCAGATACCGGTACTTCGCTAGAAACTTACTTTATTCTTCAGTGAGCGTTTTCGATTTCGATCGAAATCGCTCATTGAAGAATATAATAAGTTGCTGTCGAAATTCCGGTATCTGAATTTTTATTATACCGTGGTTGAATAAAAGGGAATCTTTCGATTGATTTGATTCAGTACTTCTCCTTCATTCCTTTGCACCCATATTTTGATTTATTAATTCGAGAAATGATCCAGCAAATTTCTCATAGAAGGGACTGGGGTACGAGAAATTGTTTCTGGATTATTAAACAGTGGGACTCTCATGATTAAATTTTTAATGACATGGAAAGTGATCAAGCAAATGGAACCACGTTTGACATTTATTCAAGTAAAACATTTATTGTGGCAGAATTTAGAAACTTATGAACAAATAAATACAGAGTCCTCATTTAAGATACAAAATAATGATTGGAAAACAAATTTTAAGACAGGTTTTGAAAACAGAAAATAATATGATTCAGCAGGGAGCAGAATTTTCTGTGCGCGTGCCTTAGTTTTAAAACTGATAAAAATTTTGCCTAGCTATCTATTACCGATCCAGAGAAACAATGCATAAAAAATCAATTAGTTTTATAAAATTTAATAGAAAAATAATAATTTCTACTCATATAACTGAAGCACATTTTTAAAATTTTTCAATTGAATATTTTATTCACATAAACATTTTTTTAAATCCGAATAAATTTAACTTATCCTTGAAAATTGATATTTAAAATTTTCTAAATGATGAATGAGCTTAAAGATAACCTTAGTTACTTTTTTCTAAGATGTCAAAACTATTCGCGGTCTGAAATTTCAATCTTTAATTGAAAACATTCGTACTTTGAATTGATTTAATTTTTTTTTTCAACCGTTAACCTATGATTATCAAAAACTAGAGCTGGTATAAAATAAATCAAGTACAATATTTGGATTTAGCATTCTCACTTCAGTCTCTTGGCGCTACGGAAAATGTGAATTTGGCTGGGTGGAATTATCGAGAATAATCAATTCGAATGCAATAATTTTATTATATTGTTTGTTAACCATATTAAAACGAACCTCTTATTTTCGAATATTCAAATACAAGGATTTTTTCTTGAATATTTCAATCAAAACACAAATATGTTTTGAGTACGGTATAATTCAATATTCAATAGTTGTATCATTTTTTAAAGATTCGAAGCATTTTGTCTTAAATCTACATAAACACTACCTTAAGCTCTTGGAAGTTCTTTACATTGCTGCCAAAAATCCCACAGATGTTTCTTTTAAATTTTCACTGGAAATTTTCAAATTTTCTTGTAAATTTTGCCTCGCTTCAGGTTTGCAATAAGGTCATTTGTAATTTTCTAGATGTTCTAGATGTTTTTTTTTTAAGATATTGTTACATATTCAAGTTAACACAAAGTGAAATCCGAAATTTTCTGAGTTAATTGAAACTAACCTCAATAAAAAATATGGAAGTTTTTAAAGCTCTGTTTAAAAAGTTCCAGACCTTCTGATGGTTTTTTTTTCACAAAAAGTACGTTCGATGGCAGAAAGTTTCCTAATTGTTGTTTTGAAACTATAAAAATAAACCGTGCCGTACTTGAAGATGATTTGTAGATTCATTTTAAATTATTTTTATTTGGTTTATTCTTGAATTAAACTCTGTCACTGAAAAACTTTATTAACAGCCTCTTTTAACTTCTTAAGTTTGCAACAAAGGGCTCTGAATTCAAAACATAACTTTAAATCTCAAAACTTTTTTGAGCTGTTGAATTCTGACTTGGAAATTTAAATTACTTGTGAATTTTGAATTTTGGTTGAATAGCTGATTCTGAGCTTAATTTGGTATCACAACTTTAAATTGCATTTTCTGGTCTCTAGAAGCGTTTTTTTCGCAATTCTAAGCTTAATTTGGGATCACAATTTTAAAATGCGTTTTTTGGTCTTAAGGGGTTTTTTTTCGCAATTCTGAGCTTTATTTAGGATCACAACTTTAAAGTGCGTTTTCTGGCCTTGAGAAGTGTTTCTTTTTTCGCAATTCTGAGCTTAATTTGGGATTTGAACTGAACTAAATTTTGATTTTCATTTGTTTTTTTTTCCCCGGTTTTCTTTTCACTTTCTTTGACTTTCAATTCCCGGTTTTTTTATAGGTTTACCCGATTTTGTGGATCCTGTTTTTTGCATGTTCTTTTTTGCTGAATTTAGGGAAAAAATTAAAAGGTTCTTTTTCAATCATCCGGAAGTCAAATTTATTTCATGTAACAGTTGTTTTTTTAAGATAAGCTCTGATAAAATTTTAAAAAATATCAGAATCCAGATTTTCAACTGATTTTTTTTTGTGGAAATGATAGTCATCCAAATCAAAAAAATTTATCCAAAAACTCAATCAGATCATTGGCCCTTGATGAATTGAGTTTTTGGATAAAACTTTTGATTTGGATGAATTTCATTTGCAACAGCATGGGAAGAAATTTTCGAAATCTATGACTTTTTTTAAATTAAAATCAGTGGTGATATTAAGGTTGGAGGAAGTCACCTTATTTCTTTATATAAACTCGATTACGAATTGAGAATATAGAATCAAATGTGGCATGGGAGCGTATTTGTAAAAAGAAATTTTTCTCCGATAGTTTCGAACTAAGGTTGCCAGATTTCCCGGTTTCATTTGGGTTTTCCCGGATATTTATTACAAAATTTAGGAACAGTCTGACCCGGTCCGGTTGACCGGAGTTCATTGATAAAAAAGCTCGGATTTTGCCCGGATTTATTAACCTTATTTGGAAAACCAAAAAAAAAAGTTGTGGTGAAAGTTTTTTAATTTTATAGCTTCTAAACGATTTTTTAAGCAAGATTTATAAAATAGTCATGAAAGGTTTTTTGGAAGTCTAAAGTACGATTTGAAATCTGTCGATGAGTTTTTATGAAAAAAAAAATTGTTTTATTTTTTTCTTGATTTTTCTTAAATTATTTCTGGGTTTTTGCAAAATTTGCCCGGATATTGCCCTGATTTCAAGCCGGCAATTTTTAAATCAAATGCCTGGATTTTGCTTGAACTTAATATAAAATTGCCGGATATGTTCGGTCCGGATACGTGCTGAAAAAAGTTTGACAACCTTACTTTAAACCCCTCTCTTCTTGATGGAGTTGAAAGGGCTGAGAAGTCACGCATACAATTTTCATACTATATTGAGTACTTATAGGAAAAGTGAACAAATCAAAACCAAACTGGCCCGATTACCCGGACTTGCCCGGATATTTTATAAAAAAAAATTATTGATCACTTTTTTCAATATATTTCGATTATTTTTTCTGTTAAGGGGAATGTGGCATGTTTTATATTTTTAAAACTAGTACTGAACTCCGATGAACGTAAAACATGGATGCAGAAATTTATTAGACCTCTTTAAATTTGATTTAAAAATCGTTTTCGTTTTGGGGTGACATTGATCAGTCTTTATTCTGACAGTTTTGCTTCTAAATGCTTTTTGGTATCATCAGAAGAGCTGTTTGTGTGCGAACCTTGAAAAAATAGTTATTTTAAGATTTTGAACTTAGATTTTTACTTACATAAAAAAAATTCAAAAACTTACCAAATTATGCCTATTTGATACTCAATTATTAGGCTTTCAAACGTTGAAAGCCTATTTCAAAAATTCAAACTAACGACTAAGTTATGGAAAAGGTTGCTCAAATATTGCTGAAAAAAAATCCTGATTTTGTCCAGATTCATTTAAATTTTTTTTTTTAATTCAAACAAAAAATACAAATTGCATCGTTATAATTTTAAATTATTTCGCCCGAAAATTAAATTACTAAAACATGATTTATTAAAATGAACACAAACGATTATTTGGGAAGATGAAAAATAATTTAAAATCTGGTTAAGCTTCCAATGAAAATTTTTTTGTCAAATTTTCCCAGATATTGACCGAATTTTTATTAAAAAACTAGGAAAAAGAGTTCTCAGATATAGGTTTGAAAATTTGGAGATAGAATGCCCCAATTTTACCAGGTTTCAAATAAAATATCCCGGATTTGACAAGCCCAAATTTTGATGCAAATATTATGATTTCACCCAGCGATGAAAGTAAGTTTACTATTTTGTTACAAAAGGATTCTTTATACAAATCCTAATCATCGTTTGAAATATTTTAGGATTTGTTTTCAAATGCTTCTATTTAATACGAAAAACTATTTATGCAAAGGAACTAAAAAAAAATTATATTTTCAGTTTATTTTTATTCATGCATTTTTAAGCATGAATTTCAAAGTAAAAAATAAGTCATCAAAACTCCTTCCATGAGTCAGTTTTTCCTACGGCCCTGTCTATATCTATAAGTTTATTTTTATTCGTGCATATATTTTGGAACAAAAGCTACCAAAAATTCCCAAAAAACAGAATCTGCAACAAGCCGCGTGTGCGAAAGGTACTGATTTTTCAGTTTTACTTTAAAAAGATATTAGTACATGGCTGTATACTTTAGCTGTATGGTTTTATGTGTGAAAATGATTGAAACTAGACAATGCAAACTCACAACAAAGCATTAAATGTGCAAAACGTTTCATGAATAAATCAATAGAAATAGTACAATCAAACGAAAAAATTATAGGTACCGAAGCGTTTCTAATATGTTTGCATACGACATTAATGAAAATGATTAAATAAACTGATAGATTCTTATTAACTTCAATTTTTTATTAAACGAACACAATTACATACAGGATCTCAATGAAACTTGATGTTTTCTCGAAGAAATTCCTTTTTCTTAACTCTAAGCGTACATCTTGTGAGGATATGATGGCTAGGATCTTACAAACGCTAAAACCACCAGAAAGTGTACAATGTATGCCATGACTGGAATTCGATCTCATGACCATTGGCTTAGAAGACTTGAAAGCTATCCTCTACGCCAAGGGCTGCGGCTTTGTCAATCAAAACGAAAAAAAAAAATACTAAAGTATGTATTCATCTATATAAAAGTATTTTTATTTAAAACATTAATTTGATATTTTTCTGCAATGAAGCTCTCAATTCTTAGCTACTCAAATATATGAAGCAAAACAGAGAAAATTGTTAAAGAATTTTCAAAATGGCAACAATAATCATGAAAAACAGTTTGCAAAATTTTTTCGTTCGTGTTTTATAAAGTAATACACTTTTAAATCAAAATATTTTTTGTCTTCAACCACAAAAGCCTTTTTGCAAATTCTTTGCTCAAACAGAGATCACGGTTAGAAAAAAGGTCTAGTTTATCTAGGAGAAAGTTTTGATTGTAATAATTTGCTGTCAACGGTTTACTCGATACATTTATGCTGAAAATTTATCGAATGCCTAACAGAAATAGAACTTTCCTAGCATAAGAAGTGGATATGAGTAGTCAATCAAGCTAAGCTAAGCTTAGCCATAAATGATTTTTTTAAACTTTTAAAGCGATAGAATTGACAGCGAAAAACTTCCTGAGGATCTTAAAGAATAACTCTAGTACTGATTCTTAGTTAATAAACCTACATCGAGTTGAAAATTTTCAAGCATACCGATTCAGCTTCGAAATAATTATACCAAAACAAACAATTGCGAGAATTTCCTGCCATTCCGAGAGAAATTTATTAAGACGATAATAGAGAACCGGAAACAGCAGCACTCAGCTAAAGTTTTGCATCCGCAAACGGTTTAAGCTTGGAAACACAACATCATCCCCCCTTTCTGCAGTGGCCAGCTGAAAGTATTGGCAGCAGCCGGTTCGGAAAGGGGGGATGAATAGTTGATTTGAAACCAAGTCATTTGGTTGGCAGACGAACATTAATTTTTAGCGGTTGAGCGAGAAAGATGAACCTCAATTCGACAATGGCGTTCAGTCTCAGCTAGAACGCTGAACCAATGCAACCATTTTAATTTCACAGTTCATTTTTCCTCCATTCAACTACTGCCCGGTGGAGCGTGATAAAAATTAATGAACATATAACTACGCCAATCGTGGTTGCCCTCCTCCCCAAATCCTCATGCGTTCAGTCTTCCAGCCTCCATTAAAGCTCCATTTGTGTAGTTTAGCTCTCTCATCCAAACAATAGCACGCTATGAGACCAAATGAAGCGTAGGGGGGATGAATCGAGCAAGTGGCTCGAATTGTTTCGGTTTTGGAGCTCTTAATCGACTGTGCTTATGCGAGCAATTTCCACATGCTTAAATGTTCACATTCAGTAGAACCAATGAAAACAAACAAAAAACAACATGTGCCAAAGTCCACCCATTCCATGAATCCATGATCTCTGGTAAAATTCGTACAAAGAAAAAAAGGAACACCACAAAAATCATTTCGGCAAATGAGCGGTTCCGAGACTAGGCAAAGCTCCCAGAAGTCAGACAGAGCAATGGAGAAAACCATGTACTGTGTGAATAATTTAGAAAGAAAGTGGAACAAACTGCTGACTGAGCGGGTGGTTGACTTTGGGTTTTCGGAACGGTTTCTGCGAAAATTGGGGCAACCTTAAGTATACATATTTGGCATGCAGTTCTTTCACGCCGCTGCCTGCTGCCGCCCGAATAATCTACCCACTTCTAAAATCGCGAATATCATCAGAATCGGTCCCCTTGGAAACAGAAGGCGAGGATAGGAGAAAGGTTCGAGTGGGGAAGGCGGTTTATGGCGATGGAGGTTGCTGCATTTCGTTTGCATAAATTTAGCAGATGTCGGTCTCGGGCTTTTCCCAAAAACCGAGGATTCGTTCCAGTCTTTAGGCTAGGCTGATGCTGGCTTTCGTCTTCTCTCGAAATTCGGTGATGTTTTGATGCTGACGATGATGGTGGCGGCACAGTTTAAGAAATGGTGGCATCAGGGCAATTTTTTCTTTTTACTCCCTGAGTTGTTCTTTGCTTTCGTTGTTTTTCTCGACAGAAATTGAAAATTATGTTCTGTTTTTACAGTTATGTTCTTGTGCTGCAATGACAATCAAGTCGTGCTCGAAATGGAGGCCCTCGTTATTCTGGGCTTTAACGGTTTCCCATTACTTGGTCTCGCTTGAAGATGAAAATGATTTCCCAGTGAAGGAAAGACTTTCAAAATAAATGTACGCATTTAGAATTTATGTAAAATAAAGACAAACTTTGAAAAAAAAATTTAAATTTGCTTAAATTTCAATAATTTATTTTTTAAATATTTTTAAACAGTTTCAAATTTTAATCTAAAAACTGAACCTGATATCCAAATCTGGAGTCTAAACTTCAAATCTGAATCTGAAATCTGGATCTGAAATCTGAATCTGAAATCTGAATCTGAAATCTGAATCTGAAATCTGAAATCTGAAATCTGAAATCTGAAATCTGAAATCTGAAATCTGAAATCTGAAATCTGAAATCTGAAATCTGAAATCTGAAATCTGAAATCTGAAATCTGAATCTGAATCTGAAATCTGAATCTGAAATCTGAATCTGAATCTGAATCTGAAATCTGAATCTGAAATCTGAATCTGAAATCTGAAATCTGAATCTGAAATCTGAATCTGAATCTGAAATCTGAATCTGAAATCTGAATCTGAAATCTGAATCTGAAATCTGAATCTGAATCTGAATCTGAAATCTGAATCGGAAATCTGAATCTGAAATCTGAAATCTGAAATCTGAATCTGAAATCTGAATCTGAAATCTGAATCTGAAATCTGAATCTGAAATCTGAATCTGAAATCTGAATCTGAAATCTGAATCTGAAATCTGAATCTGAAATCTGAATCTGAAATCTGAATCTGAAATCTGAATCTGAAATCTGAATCTGAATCTGAAATCTGAATCTGAAATCTGAATCTGAAATCTGAATCTGAAATCTGAATCTGAAATCTGAATCTGAAATCTGAATCTGAAATCTGAATCTGAAATCTGAATCTGAAATCTGAATTTGAAATCTGAATCTGAAATCTGAATCTGAAATCTGAATCTGAAATCTGAATCTGAAATCTGAATCTGAAATCTGAATCTGAAATCTGAATCTGAAATCTGAATCTGAAATCTGAATCTGAAATCTGAATCTGAAATCTGAATCTGAAATCTGAATCTGAAATCTGAATCTGAAATCTGAATCTGAAATCTGAATCTGAAATCTGAATCTGAAATCTGAATCTGAAATCTGAATCTGAAATCTGAATCTGAAATCTGAATCTGAAATCTGAATCTGAAATCTGAATCTGAAATCTGAATCTGAAATCTGAATCTGAAATCTGAATCTGAAATCTGAATCTGAAATCTGAATCTGAAATCTGAATCTGAAATCTGAATCTGAAATCTGAATCTGAAATCTGAATCTGAAATCTGAATCTGAAATCTGAATCTGAAATCTGAATCTGAAATCTGAATCTGAAATCTGAATCTGAAATCTGAATCTGAAATCTGAATCTGAAATCTGAATCTGAAATCTGAATCTGAAATCTGAATCTGAAATCTGAATCTGAAATCTGAATCTGAAATCTGAATCTGAAATCTGAATCTGAAATCTGAATCTGAAATCTGAATCTGAAATCTGAATCTGAAATCTGAATCTGAAATCTGAATCTGAAATCTGAATCTGAAATCTGAATCTGAAATCTGAATCTGAAATCTGAATCTGAATCTGAAATCTGAATCTGAAATCTGAATCTGAAATCTGAATCTGAAATCTGAATCTGAAATCTGAATCTGAAATCTGAATCTGAAATCTGAATCTGAAATCTGAATCTGAAATCTGAATCTGAAATCTGAATCTGAAATCTGAATCTGAAATCTGAATCTGAAATCTGAATCTGAAATCTGAATCTGAAATCTGAATCTGAAATCTGAATCTGAAATTTGAATCTGAAATCTGAATCTGAAATCTGAATCTGAAATCTGAATCTGAAATCTGAATCTGAAATCTGAATCTGAAATCTGAATCTGAAATCTGAATCTGAAATCTGAATCTGAAATCTGAATCTGAAATCTGAATCTGAAATCTGAATCTGAAATCTGAATCTGAAATCTGAATCTGAAATCTGAATCTGAAATCTGAATCTGAAATCTGAATCTGAAATCTGAATCTGAAATCTGAATCTGAAATCTGAATCTGAAATCTGAATCTGAAATCTGAATCTGAAATCTGAATCTGAAATCTGAATCTGAAATCTGAATCTGAAATCTGAATCTGAAATCTGAATCTGAAATCTGAATCTGAAATCTGAATCTGAAATCTGAATCTGAAATCTGAATCTGAAATCTGAATCTGAAATCTGAATCTGAAATCTGAATCTGAAATCTGAAACTGAAATCTGAATCTGAAATCTGAATCTGAAATCTGAATCTGAAATCTGAATCTGAAATCTGAATCTGAAATCTGAATCTGAAATCTGAATCTGAAATCTGAATCTGAATCTGAAATCTGAATCTGAAATCTGAATCTGAAATCTGAATCTGAAATCTGAATCTGAAATCTGAATCTGAAATCTGAATATGAAATCTGAATCTGAAATCTGAATCTGAAATCTGAATCTGAAATCTGAATCTGAAATCTGAATCTGAAATCTGAATCTGAAATCTGAATCTGAAATCTGAATCTGAAATCTGAATCTGAAATCTGAATCTGAAATCTGAATCTGAAATCTGAATCTGAAATCTGAAATTTAAAAATGATTGTACGATTCTTTATTAAAACTAAAAATAACATTTTAATTTTTTTATCTTTCATCCGCTTTCAAACTAATCACTTTTTTGTAAGAATAAAAATTTAAGATTTTCCAAAATTGATTTAAAATGATTCCATTTTCGGTAAACTTAACTCGAATTGTTTGTGTTTTCATTTGCAAGATACTATTGGTGCTAATGAAAGTCAATTATAGTCAGGGTAATGATTGTTTAAACGACCCACACAAACACACTGACACATCAGCCATAGTTAAAATTCAATCATTATTCCCGTTTATTGATTTTGCCAATAACAACCGAAATTACCTGAATGTTCTCTGAAAATTAAGTCCAATCGAAAACTGCCGATGTTATCTCGGCTTAATGAAACAGCAGCGATTATCAGCCGGTAGCCTTCCTGCAAAACTATTCCCAATCTATTAGAATAGTACCCAGTAGCAGTCGCAGTACAGTTTTGCTAATGGTAGGGTCAACAATTCATAACAGCTCATCATTTTCGTTTCTCCATGGCCCCACTGGCCTTCATTCAATAGCGGTCGTTTTCCGTTAGGGTGGTCCTTATATTTAAACTTTCTGGAATCCTAGCTCCCACCTTCTAAAATAAGTCCAATTGGTGATCAAACCAAAGAAACCAAAAGTCACATGTTTACTTAAATGGGCTTGTGATATAGCTTAGTTGGCAAGTCAGATGCTTCCTGAGCCGATGTTCGTGAGTTCGAGCCCAAGAGTAAACACCGAACACAGTTGTATCTACCGGATAATTTTTTCAAAAAAGATCCGCCAACTACCACGTTGATATAAGCCGCGAATGCCAAAAAAATGGTAAAACGACTATAATCGAAAAAAAAAACATATTTACTAAAAAGAAGGTTTGGAAGGTTACATATTGGTTGAAAAAGGAAACAACAGCCCAATTTCCAGAGGTGAATTATATGTACCCAATAGTGAACTTGAAGTTCGCAAAAGTAATTCATATGTACCTACGTTATTAGAAAATTGAGTCACAAAAAGGGCACAGCGCACTAAAGTACTCTAAACGAGATTTACTAAGAGCCACAAACAGTGCATTGAGGTGCTTTCTTCCTGGCTGGCTGGCTGTCAGGATGGGTGGGTGCGCCTGCAGGTATGCAACAAAATCATCCCATCTAACATGAAATCGTAATATAAACAAGTTGGTATTAGGTGATTTTCTCTCATTCATTTACGACAACCTTTGCCCAAAAATAGTTGAGTCGGATAGCAGTTAAGTCAATTCGTAAATATGTCTCCAAAAATGTGGAAATATGCTAATTCGACATTTGAGTTAACTGGTCCTTCCTTTGAAAATCTATCCGATTTCTCATTTTTTTCCTTTGACCGGTTCATAAAAAGAAAATCTCACAAATAGAGCTATAGCGTGGATCATATCAACTGATGAGTTGGTATCGTGGTAAGATACCGGACTGCAAACTCGGAGGACTTGGAGTTCAAATCTCAATCATCAGAGCGTGGCCTTGTGGTTGCGTTTTCGATTGACACCACACAGGTCGGGCATCGATCCTCAATCTAGGCAAGTTTTTTTTCAATAATAAATTTGATATATGATTTCAATTGCCGGTATTTTTAAGTTCTAATTTTAAGTGACATACTCGGCGGAATGAAAAACTAGAGAGACATTTTTATAGAATATGAAAGGAAGATGGATAGACAGGCATAAGTGCGCCAATAGAAGAAAGCTTGATATGTGTTGAAATTTAAGGCTAGAGGGCATGTCGATGAAAAGCTTCCATGAATTGTAACGCCTTTACTCTTCACAAGCTAACTATGCATGAGAAACTGAGAAACATAATTCCCATGTGTAGCGAGCCCGGTGGTTTGAGAGCGTGCTTTTAAACATACTTCAAAGGAGCACGAAGAATCGGCATGGTATCAGTAAGTAAGTAAGTATTTGAAAATTTCAGTTGAAAATAAGCAAATAACTCTTTTCATTACCGGTTGGTTTGAAGCTGCGCCTCAGTGAGCACAAAATTTATGATGTGCTATCATTTTGCTTTCAATTCCTTTTTTTGGCTTCACTAAATACGTTATATTCTAAAATACTGAAATTATTTGATTGATAATCGATTGATTTTTTTCTTCATAATTCATTTATTTGAAACGGCTCGGGGCCTTAATCGATAGATTTTGTAATCATCTTAAAATGGGTAGATAAAATGAAAAATAAGTTAAACCTCATGGTATTATACATTTCTAACGTATCAATAGGCCTTTTTTTATTTGGAGTGAATTTTTTTCCTAAGTTCTGTCTCTTTAAAAAAAAGTAATTTATTTTTGATTTTGAAAAATGGTGGGAAATTGTGGGCCACCATATCAAAATTGTTCCAATAACATGATGACTTGACCCCAAAATGTAATTTCATAATTCATGTTGTTATTTCAAATATGAGGTAATAAGCTGGGTTTTATCGCTAAGCTATAATATGGTCATAAGTTTATTTTCGTACCCTTGATAAATTTGTGTCTTTAGAATCCGAACCAATTCTACAAGTTTGAAAATTTTGACAATTTCTACTACTATTGTTAATTAGAACATTTTGACAATTTAGTAAATTTAAGTCAAGTAAAAATGTTACACATAACGTCAAACTTCTAATGAAATATGTCAAAACTATGACAAGAATTTGACAATAAAATGATATAAACAAATAATGACCAAAATATAGAAAAAAAATAAGACAAATTTGTTACCATACTATGACAAATATGTGACGAAAGTGTGACAAAATCATGCCAAATGTTATAGATGTGAAAAAATCATGGCAAGAGATATGTCAACTAATGCAAAAATGACGAATGATGACAAAAAAATAAAAAAGTGATAAAAAATGCCAAAAATATGGTGAAGTTTTCTCCCACATTCCATTAGAAAGGAGTCTGAAAACTATATGCACATAAGTGGACGTTTGTTTTATATACATTCTTTTTATGCAATCTTTAAATTAAAGTCTCTTACAGTTTTTGAGAAAATGATTTTATAATAAAAGAAAGTCAAATTGTCATTTAAGTGTCAAATTAACGTCATAATTTTGTCATCTTTTTCATATATTTTTCACATTTTTGTCATAACTTTGTCATATTTTCATTTTTCTTGAATTTTCGTTATAGTTATTATAGTAAAAAGATTATTGTCATAGTTCAACTAATTCTGTCATACTTTTTTTCATAATTTTGTCATATTTAAACCTTATTTTTCTTATTTTTGTCATTGTATTATCAATTATTTTCGTCGTTTTTGTCAATTTTTGTTTGTAATATTTTTATCATACTTATGTCATAATTTTGCGATAGTTTGGTCATAAATTCACCTTTTTTATCATTTTTTTTATTTATTTAGCATATTTGTCTATTTTTTGTCAACGTGTTGTCATATTTTTGACAAAATTTATCGTTTTTTGTTAAAAAAAATCATTATTTATTTCAAATTTGAAAAAACTTTATCTCGAACTAATATTCATTTTTAATCAAAAGATAACACAAGAAAACAGCATTTTTAAACCAATGTTTCAAAAACTGATTTTGATAGATTTTTGCATCTTAAATTCTAAACATTTGTCAGATTTTTTCTATCACCTCTTGTTTTGGTGAAATGGCGTTTGGAAATTTTGAAATATGTCAGTTTTGGGTAAAATCGATGATAACTAATACTCAAACAAGCGTACATGAAAACTGAAAGATGTTTTTGAATCAATTTATAATTTTTCATGGAATCAACGAGACGGATCTTTCATCAGAGATCTTGTTCCAGAGATGCAACGCTTTGAAGAAAAAAAAATACAATTTTAAGAAAATCCAAAAGATTCGATTCCATCTTTTCCTTAAATCATTCAAGGAAGTCATAGAATATTCGATTTTGATTATTTTGAAACTCATTCAACAACTTTATTGAAGACTGTGAACGAATATGACTTATGGTTATGCTTTCAAATATATCAAAGATTCTATTCAGATAAAAAAAATTTAAAACTTGGTCAAAATACCCGTTTTTGCAGATTTGAAAAAAAATTACAAAAAAAAACTTCAAAAATTTTTTACTCAGAAATCAAAATTACTAGCGGTCTTTGGGAAAGTTGATCATTGATTTTAAACCTTTGTTTCCAAAATAGGGGAAATGTTTCCTAAATGGGCCTATCGGGTTAAATGACCCCACGGCTGTTTGATGAAATGGCTGACTAGACAGCTTATCTGACCAATGCATTTTGAGGGCGATACGCTTAGAACATAAGGCAAGAATGAATTTTATGAATTTACAAATTCAAAAAAAAAATTAAAAAAATATACAAGGTTTTGATACGTTTTGATGCAATATATCGATTTTTAAAAACTATACGTAAAGTAGCTTAAAAGAAGAACTAGGATGGTTTTTGTTTCTTACTGAATTGAACTTAAAAAATAACACATATTTCAGCTTTTGTGGAGGTTTAATAATGATTATATAGTGGAATAATAGAGTGTTTCTGTATGGCCCCATCATGTTTGTAAAATGCCTCCTTCCTTAAATAGCAGGTTAAATAGAATAAATAAATTTTTTTTATCATTGAACCTTCAAATCTAAGCTCTGATTAACATCTAAAGAGAGAATTGAAGATCTAAAAACAGATTTGATAAAGTTTTTCTCATGGATGAACTGCCTCCATAGTATGGCAACCCTAACTTTTGTTTTATTCCATAAAATTATAATATACACAGATTTTTATAAAACTTCAGCTTTGCCGTACGGAAATTATTACTTTCTAGCAGTTTCAATAAAATTATACGGAAATATTGCCCGAAAAACATAAATTTTGTTCAAAAAATAAATAGGCGCATTTAGCCCGCACGGTTTGAGGTTCAGCATTTTAGATAACACTAATAATCAAATCGTTTTCTTGGAAACAGAAGAAAATTTTTACAAAAAAAATACTCCAATGTATAGAAAACATATGCCTGCACACGTGTATATAGTTTTTGTACACATATTCGATGAGATATTTGATTAAATCAGTGTTCTGCTTTAAAGGCGCATATAGCCCGCTCCTTCCCTATGTTTTGATAGTATTCTTTTGTACTGTCAAAAAAGTACACAAGTTTGTTCGATGTATTTTTACCTGTTTTCAAAATTTATTTCAAAAATAAGAGCTGATAAACTTAGTCAATATTTGGAATCAGCGCCCCAAAATTAGTCAACTTATTTGAAGGTAAGTTTGGGTGAGGAAATAAAAAAGAGACCAGGAATTTAAAAGGAGTTATGTCTCGTTTTTTCAGGATCTGAAGTGGCAATAGGTTCATTTATTCCTCATGATTGTCAGCATCATCACGAAACATTGGCGAGCTCTTTCCATTTTATTTGTTTATTTGTGAACATATTATTTTTTATTCATCAGATTGTTACCTTATTTTATCAATTTGGTATTCATACCTTATATTGGCCACGGTTTGTTATCTGTTAAGGCATTTTTGTCTGCTCGGGATAATTTATTAAGATTTTTTAAGAACGAGTTGTTCTCATTTTTTCGTACTTTTTCATTTTCAATGCTTTTGAGAGTTGCCTTACAGTTATCCGATTTGAGTGATTTTTTTTCTGAATTTTGAAATATGGATCAATATTAGAGGGTGGGAATTGAAAAAAATATTGCTATTTTAAAGCCCCGTCTAACTTAGGGCCACCCTATTGATCATTAATGCAGATAGTCCTGAAATACTGAAAATGCTGATCTAAACAGCGAACGTTCATGTGAACATACATTTTATATGAGAACATTTCACAAAGTCGTCCATTCTGGGCGGAGAGTCGAACCGGAAAATAGAATGAACTGGACATCCCGGGACCAATTATGCTTGGAAAGAACCGCCCCTCCCCCCCCCCCTTTGACATCGTCCTAGTTCTGGATTAGCTGTCAGTTAAATGCCTATGATAATAGGAATCCACTTACACATTCACAAAGGCGCGGACTTTATAAGCCTTCGGGCAGTCAGTTCTGGAATCAGTTAGTACCCCGCTAAATACTGGCTGGATGCATTTTGGAAGTTCGGAGCCATCAACCGCAGCCAGAAGTATCTCTAATTAAATATTATCCCCTGCTGCATGGATGGTATCGGCAAGGGCGCTTCCTGGTACCGGAATTCCCTGCAGCGAATTTTAGACCCACTTTTCGACAGAGACTCCGGGATTCAGTGTCAGGAGCAAGAGGTTTATTCACTGTGCAACTGTAATTTATAGGCCTGGGGCTTAGTGGAGCAAGTAGGTGGGTTCGAATTTATTTATTTTGGGACAAAAATGTCCTAATTCGATTATTGATAGAATGCCATTCCATTCATTATTTTATGTTAGATTTTGCAAGTAGGGGAAGTGTTCCTATCCTATATGCGCCATAATCCTTACTATCCTGATAAAAATAAAGCTTTCAACGAATGAATCTTTAGATATATTGCTAATATTATTCTTACAATATGACTGAAAATTATGAATTTATTTTTCGCAACTCAATTAGACCAAGACTAAGATTTGAATTTGAGTATCAAGATTATGAAGGCCAGATTTGAATTCCAGGTGATCAACAGAACATCCTTGATGTTTCAAATTTTTAGTTTTTAACCATCAATATTGGTAATGTATATGAAATTTTTTTAAACAAATCAATTTAGGATTCTCAATATCTGGAGTGAATGCTCTAAAATGATTTTCCTAATCAATATTTTGAAATAAATTTTCACGAAATCCAAGTCGTTCAGAATTTTAGTTTTAGTTTTTTGGATAGGTAAATAATTCATTTAAAAGCAGCAATTCGACCAAAAAAGAACCATCTTCAAATTGGTAGATATTTAAAAAAAAAGTTTTAATAATAAAAAGTTTGATCTTCAGTTGAATCTTAGAAATCCTCACTTTGAATATTTCACTGCTATTGGTTGAAAATTGGTAAAGAAACTGGAATTGCATATTTGGAAATTCATGTTATTTAATTTTGTTTTCGTCTTTTTAACACATTGCGGATCAATTACGAGACATGTCGTTTTTTTCGCTCGCCGCAAGTGTGCTACACTCAGAAGCAAAAATTAAATGTTTATTATTGAATTGTAATCGACAAAATTGAACAAAACACTTTCCGTATCTCTAAAAAGCTAACTTTGTGGACTTTGTTCAATGATTTCTGAGATACAGAATGTCCAATTTCTTTGTTTCTCAGCTTAGATTTTACATTTATATGTCAATTGCGACTTTAAATGTTTAGTTTTTGTTGAAGACAAACAATGAAAAACTTATTCGATGCAAACATCTCTGATGTACACCCTTTGGGGTTTTGATCCAACGAATTTTGATTTAATAATTCGTTTTTATTTCAGACATCAGATTCCAAACTTAAGATTCATCAAAACCTTATAAGACAATTTTCTGCAAATTTAAAAAAAATATCAAAACTGTAGAAATTAATTAACCAAATTCTTCTCTAGACAGCGCGGTGTAAACATATACTGTGGGAAATCAAATTGACGTAGCTAGCAATAATATTGTTTACCATTATTTTTAAGTTTACGAGATGCGGTGATTTTCACCTTACTAAGAAAAAGAAGCAAATTGCAAAAAACTTTGTTTTTGATGAAAAATCAAATGAAAACGTTTGAAAATTTATAGTTTTTGATGTATTTGTGATGTTTGGTTTTGATCGAACTGCAATTCACAATTCATCTGTCGAAAATGTTTTTTAAAGAGAAAGCATAGGGGTACTGCATACATTTAGGGGTATAAAATACTACAAAAAATTTTACTAGCTGAAATCATAAAAAATTATGTTTGGATGGATTAAATGTTGAAATTAACAAACGTGTGATGCAAAACAATCATATTCCAGCTTATGGAATAGGATTGGTCGATCATGGATCGATCTTTGCGAGATCGATCTTTTGAACTCAAGTTTCCGATTTTTTACATCGATTCTTTAGCCCTGGAGTAATCGATCAAATCGGTTTATTTTCGATTCGATATTTTGTTTCCTTTTTTTTTGCTATTCATTCCGGAGATTTTAAAGTTTAGTTTAAGGCAGAATTTTGAAGCCTGCACTATCCGAAAGATTACTTCTTATTATTGGTGCCACCATGCCATTAAGATACTAGACGCCGACTTAAAAAAAAAATGGCGTTCTTTTCTCTAAACATTTTAAGAAAACCAAAACTTTTATCGAATGCTTAAGTAATTAAAAGTTCCATAAAACGGATAGTTGAAGATTACTCAGCCTTTAATTGAGCATCAACATCACTTTACTCAGCTCAAATATTTGTTCTTATCAAAACCTTTAAGTTTCGTAGTCATTAGAACAGCCTTTTGATAAGACCACAATAAAAAAAATCAAGAAAATCTAGAAAGTTGTTTTCAGAAATGGTTGAGATTGTCTATCCATATGTATATTTCACAGTGTTTCGACATTTTCAGGCTACACAAAACCATGCAGATGATAGTCAGAAGGTTACTCGTTCAGGAGTTCTCAAAGAAATGCTTGGAAGGGTTTGAGTATTGTTTAAAAATTACACAATAATTTGCTTACATTGAATGACGAATAAATAATAAAACTACGAGTGTATTTTATTTTGCAATATTCTAATATTTTTGCTAGGCATACGTTACAGCTAATTGAATGAAAATATGGTTGATTAGATGAAGTTGAAAACCTTTGTATGGAAGTTATTCTCAAAAAACGATAGAATTTTAAAATTTTCAATATTTAATTAGAGATTAAAAAAACTCCACTCACTCCACTCTAATTTTCTGGTGGATAGATTCCCACATTTCAGGACTATAACAGATTGCAAATGGGGCTGCATTTTTGACATTTTTGGAGAACGGTTTCGAACATTGGAAGCCTTTTTCCCTCTAATTTGATTTTTGAGCAAATATTTTTTCGGATCACAAATTAGATTGATTTCTTATTTAATCTTTAAATTCAGTTTTCTCGATAATTCATTCTATTTATTATGTTTTTTTATTGACTAGTAAAAAAAATACAGTAAATCAAAAATTTATAAAATTTTCAGCACCAGATCTGGAATTTAAGCCAATCTTATTTAATTAAATTTTATTTGTATTAAATTTTAGTTGACTTCAGCTTCAACGAACCCTTCTAGGATATTAGACATTTTGATAAAATATGAGAATTGAACAATTTTGGTATGTTTCTGAGCCAAAAATGTTGTAAGCATACTTTTTTCCAGGATTTTTGGAAATTGAACTTCTGTGCAGCGTAATAATCTGTAACCTTTTTAAATTCGAAAAGTGAAGTAACTTAAATTGGTTGAAATGTTTAAATCAGTCAATTTGCAAAATTTAGACTAATTCCTTATGATTTAAACTTGAAAATACGTCGTATGGAGAAATGCATATATTTATGAATTGACATAAACACTCAATCAAAGCCATAAAAAGTTAAAGATTCTGATGTTGAATTTGAAAACATACATTTTTTTAAGGCTCATAAATTTCACCATATTCAAATGTATGAGCTTTCCTATCGTTTTCACTATTTACTTCAACATAAAGCAGCACTCATGCAGCATCCTATTTGACCAATATTTAAAAGATCGATCTTCTAGAAATCTATTCTTTTGCTTCGGTTTTTTAGGTGGATCGATCCTGGAACCATTCAGCTGAATCGATCTTTTCTGGAAAAGATCACACAATCCTAATATGGAATCGAGATTTCACAGGTGAATCTTTGATTTGCATTTTGATGCATTTTAGCCCAGACTGGTGACTGATTAATGAAAATATTTATTGAAAAAAAAAGAGATTGCCCAAAAAATGTTTTACTTTAACAGTGATAGTATAGGAATATAAAAGCAATATAAAGTTTGTTGGTGATATCATTTAGTCATACTGGGTAAAGTTTTCAAAGGAATCGAAAAATTTAAAAATTTGTACATCTATTCCTCGATTTTTCAAATTTTCTATGAGAATAAAAAACTTCAAAAAACTATCTCATGATCATTTTGTTACCATTCAATAATAACTTTATTACATTGTATTAAAATAATAATTGAATAAGTGTTGTGGTATACAAATGTTGCATCCAACCCTGCTGTTTCATGAAGCCCAGTTTTACGGAAATCAAACACAAATTATCGCCTTTTAACAATTTTATTATTTCGATTCCACTCCTGAAAACACTGAACTTTAAAAAAAAAAACATGTGAAGACCAAAATTCAACATGGAATGCAATGAATTTTGGAAAAATCAAATAAATTATCATCATTTCACGAACAAGTTTTATTTGTGTGTAAGTGTAAGAAGTTTTGTAAGTTGTGAATAAAAATATCTGAAGCATTAACTTTAAAGTCAACCTGAGATTTGATTAGGCCAGAACAAATTTAAATCCTTCGTTTATCGTTCGGAGCTGATAGATCACGAGGGGGGGAATTATAATAAATAATGCAATAAATAAGAATAAATTGGACGAAATCTTGCAGGCAATAAAGTTGCATTCTGTTTCCATTGCAAGAATTCGAATAATTAGATTTACTTTTATCATAAATTTGAAAAATCTATAATACCAAAAGGCGATAAAATGCCAATCTTAAACAATTTGTGTTTTGCTTTCACCCTTCAAAGTATATGTTCTCCCATTGAGATTTTTCGGAAAAATTGAAGAGAGTGTGTAGGGGGTTGACAAAAGAAGAAATTTATATTCGTTTCGGGCTATTCAATATAGAAAAATTTAAAAATTAATTGAAATTAATGAAAATTAACAATGAAAAAAACTGAAGCTAGAATAAGAAAGCAGTTAATCTTTATTCTCAATTAAAAATGTTACAAATTCGACGATTCCTGAGAATTCAGAAGATTGAGGACAGGGCCGTAGGAAGAACTGCCTCATAGGGGGGGGGGGGGGGGGGGGGGTTTGGTGACAAAATTTTTCCTAGAACATTTTTGCTTGAAAAATGCAGACATAAATAATAGTGAAAAAGTGATTCTAAAAGTATCTCATAACTCGGGTTTTAGGAACTTAATAATATTAATAGTTATTCATTTCAAATCCTTACTTTCGAAAGTAGGTTCTTAAAATGATAAGTTTTTTTTTCGAATTTCCAAAAAATGAATGAGGGATCTTGAAGGCTTTTTTTTGAAAAATAAACTTGTTGAGGGTTCAACACATCTTTATTTTCAACTCTTGTAAACTCGATTCATTCAGATTTTATAATATAAATATATATTAGAATATAAATAATATAATGTAAAAAAAAAATATAAAATAATGTTAAACAACAAACAAATAAAGGATATTTCCTGAACCCGAAGATGAAGAACAAGTAATTTTATCAACGTGAAATTAT
This sequence comes from Uranotaenia lowii, assembly GCF_029784155.1. Taxonomy (NCBI): domain Eukaryota; kingdom Metazoa; phylum Arthropoda; class Insecta; order Diptera; family Culicidae; genus Uranotaenia; species Uranotaenia lowii. Next base: position 175,812,475 of record NC_073691.1, read on the forward strand.
CATTAAAAATTTATTTCATTATTGACAAGCTGTGTAAAATTGAAACATAGATTATTCAAGGAACGCAATTTAGAAAATGAGTTTAGATCTTATTATAAAACAGTGGTTTTTACCTGTTTTTTTGTTTTGTTTTGGAAAATTTTGAATTTTAATTCCAAATCTGAATTCTGCATTTTCAACCTGAATAAAAATGTCGAATTCCTATCCTGACTAAAAATTCCGAATGATGAAACTCTACTATTTTATTTCTAAATCACCATTATGGAGTTTTGAAAGTTTCAATTCGGCATAAGAATTCAGAGTACAAATTTCAAATCTTAGTTTTAAAAATGGTTTGTTATTTTATGTATTTTTTAATATTCCGGAATGATGATTTTTGAACATGTCAAAAAAATTTTACTTGAGTTTTAAATTCGAAACTAATATTCGGAGATTTTGTTACAATGATGAGCCAAACTGAAAAACAAGAACTAAAAATTGGATTCAGATTCCACAATCCGGTCACGGGCAACAAATTTAGATTTATGAAAAAAAATGGTACCAGAGCATCGGAAATTTTTCAAACCTAAGCTCACCAGATATTTTTCCGCACTCATCCGGGCAGAAAAAATCTGGGATTTTTTATCTTAAAACCTTGCAAAATCCGGGCAAAGTTTACAACCCAAAATCTGGGCAATATCCGGACAAACTTAGGAATTCTTTAATTAAAATGAAGAAAAAAAACTCAAAATCTGGTTTTATTTAATCGAAACATATCAGCCAGTGTATTTGGATGAACTTTGTTAAAAATATTGTTTTGGATGCCAAAATATAAAATTGTTATCACGCAATTTAAATTTTTCTTTATATTTGCAAATAAGTACACACTTTCGGGCAAAATGCGGGCAAACAGGCAACCTTAGTGAGTCTGATCTTATTGAGAATTCGATATTGGAGACAAAGGACTGTACCCAAAATTTATGCATAAACTCATTATGTGAATAACTTTTGATAGCGTTTTATGAATACAGTCTTTAAGATTCTTTCAACAAGTGAGAATTTTTTTGAAAATCTTAACGTAGAATTGTGGACCGAGGATAAGATTTCGAGATTTTGGTCTTAGTTCTGTGTCGAGTTGGTTACTCTTTATTAACTTGAGTCGTTCATCGTAATTTTATTATGAATTTAAAATTTGTAGTTTAGAGCAGAACATTTTTCTTGACATTTTTGGAGCTTCATGGGGTGGGTTTAACCCCCAAAACACCCCATGTTCCTACGGCCATGATTCAGGTGAATATGAAAGTGATGAACATTAAATTCAGAGGGAGTAACAAAGGCTTAATCTTTAATACAAAATATATTTCTTCTTCTTATAGGAAATCTGAATGGATTTAAAAATATTAAAGTTCATACCAAGGAAATGATTTCTTAGACTAAAAAGTAAATTTTGATAAAAAAAAATCGTGCTCGAATTATTGTTATAAGGATTTGATTTTTTTTCATCATGGAAGCATTTAAAATTTATTTGAATCTAAATAATAAAAAATGGCTTTTATCAAAAATTCCGTTGAATCATTCTTCGCTTTCATTTAATTTTATATTGATGCTTACAATTTTTAAATTCCAACTCGCAGGCTGATCTATGAGTTTGACATTTAATTTAGCAAATTTTTGTCTGTGCAAATGTTTGACAAAAATCCGTTGTTTTTCTCATGTTCTTTTAAAATTGTCTGCCGAATTGGTTCAAGAATTAAAAAAAATTGTATTGGTACTTCTCGATTTTCAAAACCACTTTTGTAAAGTCAGTGAACGTTTCAAATAGAAAAAAAACTGCCAACTTTTGAAAATGTCAATGCTTTCTTATTCATAAAAAATTAGCTAACCCGGTAAGCTTTGTTTTACCTTTTACTTAGTAAATCGGTGGAAAATGTTTCACTTAATCTAAACTAAGGTTGCCAGATTATCCGACTTTATCCGGGTTTGCCCGGATGTTTGATAAAAAATTTGAGAACAGTCTGGCCCGGCTCGATTGCACGGATTTCATCGGAAAAATCCGGATTTTGCCGGGATTTTTTCACTTTATTTGGCAAATCAAACAAAAAAACCAAATTGGGTCGAAAAAAGTTTTTTTGTGCCTCCAAAACGAAATTTTTTGAGCAGGTTTCGCAAAAAAAATCATGAAAGGTTTTTTAAAAGCCTAAAATACGATTTAAATTATGTCTATAAATTTTGATGAAAATTTTTTTTTTTATTTTTTTTTCATTTTTATTTTTGTTTAGTTATTTCTGGGTTTTAACAAAATTGGCCCGGATTTTTAAATAAAATTGCCCGTTTTGTCCGGTCCGGATACGTGCTGATAAAATTCTGGCAACCTTAAGCTAAACGTCTTTAACTGTTTTGTGCTCGTGAATCAATTTTCATGAACATCGTCAGAAAATTGTTCGAGTTGTGTCCCATTTCAGAATGATTTTGTATTGGAGCCCCCTTCCATAAAAATTGAGATTCTTGAGGGTACTTTACAAACCATCTCTGACCTCAAAAACCCTGATATATAAAATTTCACTTCATTTCGACCTCCAGTAAGTGTTATTGACTGATAAGAAAAATAAGTAAATGTTTTCTGAAATTGAATCGTTAAATATTGACATCATCCAATCTGTGTTTATTCTTCAGCCTTTGTTTATCATTGATTTTTTATATCAACTTAACTTCTTAATTACTTATTTTTAATTGTCAACACACACAATGATATAAAAATAATTATCTTCTAATAATTTTAATGAATTGATGATAAATTCCTTATAATCTCGATTCATATTCATTGGATTTTAACTGACTAATTGCAATTTCATACGTACAAATTAATTCTTAAAAATAGAGTTCATAAATGAATTCAATTGCAGGAAATAAAATATTTTTTAAATAAAATCAAAATTGGATCAATTGGTTTTTTACTTTGTAAATGAAAAAAAAAAAAAAAAATTAAATTGTGAAACAACAAATCCGAACTAAAAATTTGTTTTGATACCTTTTTCAAAAATTTTCATTTTATCCTTTCGAAATTCCTTATTTTTTTATCGAAGTTTGTTTAAGATTCAAATTTTGTTTAAAAGTTCTATTTCTATCGTTCAAATTACAAATGTCATACATGCCTCTTACGTTTTGAGCAACACGATCGAAAATTTTTTGTTGCCAAAATCAGACCGTGTCAAATTCTAACGGATTTTATCATCAACTTTTATCTACTTATTTTCAAATATTCACCTGAATCATTGTTTCAATTATTAGTGTCAATTTCACCAGTTTTATTTTATTATTTCAAGTTATTTTTATCGTGTTATTAACAAATATTTTTTTTTTTGTAATCTTCAGAATGTTTGTTATGTTTGTCATAGGGTGATATGCCAATTGTTTTCCACTAACCCATCGTTGCACGGAATGACTTCAAATGTCAATATTTAAGCTGTTTTTCATGTTTTTCCAAAAACAAATACTGAATCATGTTATTTGGAATGTTTACTGATTAAATGAGGCTTTTAACGAAATTTTCTGCTGTATACATCTAACGACAGTTTTAATTTTTTTGTTATTTTCGTGCGATTTTGTGCTAATTGTTAAACAAAACCTTGAGATTCCTTCTACAGCAAATAAGGTTTTACGTCAAAACAAAACATTTTTCAAATCGCTTTTCTTTACGGATCGTTTGTTTGACATTTTGAACATCATGGTTTTGTAAAAAAAAACGATCCATAAATAACCAGTCATCTCAATCTGGATGCAAGATTTGAATGAATTTTAAATTCATAAATTTGTATACCTCCAAAAACTTTGTTTGGTTGTTTTAGCTGTCAAAAATTGCATTTCAATTTTTGGATGAATTAATTGAGTCCTGATATAGCTTTTGATTTGTACGGAAAATGAAAATTTTCAATAAAAACATCACCAGTGGTGTACTGAAAGTTTTGAAAACTATTTTTTTTCATTTTTAAAATATATTTTGGTTTTTGCAATACATTTCATGTGAACAAAAACCAAAACCAACTTGTACCCTAGAAATGATATTCGATGCCATACAAAAAATTCAAAAAAAAAATATTTTGATTGCTAATTTGAAAGCTATCTAACCAGAAGATGAAAATAAAAAATACGCAATTAACTGCTTTGCATAGCCAATGAACTTGTTGATTTATAAAACCGCAAAAATTTGAAATTATTGAAAGCTCCAGCAAACAAAGCCTGCAATTTTAAAATGCTTTTCAATGGATTTCATTTTTTTTCTATTTTTAAATGGTTATAACTTTTTTCGTGTAATACTTTGCTTCTTCTCATGTTGGTAAAAAATTGAACCTTTAAAATAGGTTAAATCATATAAGCATATATCTTCTAAAAGACAAATTTCATTTCAAGCTGATTTGAATTACCAGTATGATTTCATATGCAAAAATACACATAACAATTTCCATACAAAATTGAACACGGTCATTGATTAAATGCAACTGAAAAAAAACTCGGATTGTCTTTTAATTTGACATGTTGTTTTTTTGCTTGATAAGTTGACATTTAAGTTTAACTATTAATTTTAGTAATTTCTGTGCTTTAATTTTCATATTATATGCAAACAATGTTGATTTTCAATAATTCAACCTTTTTTCAAAGACACTTCATATCTTTAAAAATATATATTTTCTATCTTCAAATGTTAAATTAAAGTTTTAAGATAAGGAAACCATGTATAAAAAATTAAACTATGTATTAGAATGTCAGAAAATTGATTAAATCAATCAAACTGCTTTAGCTTCGAGAAACCACATTTTAAGATAATTATTTTAAAATCCTTTATCCCGACCATTCACTCAACATTTTATGCAAAGAATCTAAAGGTTGTTCGAAAAAAACCATGTTTCTTTAATTTCGAGACAACAAATCTTTAAGAACTGTATTTCATGTCTACAGAGAACTCCTTGATTTTGATAATAATGTTGGCGATATATTGTACAGTAGGAAAACTTCGACCCTAAATCTCAAATAACTCGAGGTAAAAGGTTGGAAGGCCCGAAATATTACTTATCATGTACAGTTTTTAAAGAAATTCAAATCTGCCGTCGAGCTAGACCGGAGACATTTGAGTAAATCTTTATTTGAATCTTATTATTCAGAAAAATGCTAAATCATACCTACGTGAAACTTCGATCAAAACAGTTTTTTAGACAGAAAATTTTTGAGAAAGATTCCAATGTGAAATAATAAATGTTTCTTAAAGATTGATGAAAAGAGATATTTTCATAATAAATAGTCCCACTTTCTTGAAAAAGATATTCAAAAAAGATTAATTTTTGAAAAGATATATTCAGAAAAACGGACCTACGATCTGAAATTTTGGATATGGTGGAGTAACTTTTTAGGCTTAAATTGAAATTCATTTTGCAAAAATCGATCGACTTCCACGTTAGTCCTAAAGCAATTATTTTATACCATCACATCTTCTTCAGAGGGGTAAAGTAGGGCAAAACAGATCGCGTGCTTTTATCCTTTCACCTGTAAATAGGCACTTAAAAAAAGATTTCAATTCATTTCAGTCCTTTTATTGAAATTCAAAGACATACAATTTTATGTTGGCAGGACTCTAAAGAAAAATGCTCAATACTGAGCAAATAAGTTAAAATAACACTTCACTCAGATGGCTCTTATCAAATTCAGCGGCAGATTTGAGTTTCTGAGGAAATTTGACGTGTAAAATTTCAAATATCACATGATAGCTGAGCCTTAAGATGGTTTTTAAAATGTGCAACGATTGGTAAAAAAAATCGAACAACATTATGACATAAAATTTGCCTTTTGGGCATGACAAGCTATGATTTTTAAAATTTTTATCTCGCTTTTTTCGAGCACTTGAATTTTTGATTCTTGTGGACCAATCCTGTATGAGTGTAACCGTCAAAAAAAACCAAGTAAATTCGGTTGAAATGACTAAAATGCAGTATAAAATCCAAAATCATGTGCATAGCTGTGCAATGATTGGTAAATCACATTTTTTGTTATTTATCACTTTATTTATTTATTTTTTTAAAATATTTTTGTTATTTCTGGCCTTACAAATACAAATAGTATTTGTTTTTGGGTTGTATGAAAGTAAACTAAGCGAGAAAAGTTGGAAACTCTTATGATGACTTTTGATTTTTCGTATATAGGGGAGAGTGGGGATACTTGATCCCCTTTTCTTATTTTCATCATATCTTTTTGGAAAAAATTAGCAACTCGCCGTCTTTGACATTTTCTGACAGCTTGTAACTTCAAGTTTCTATGCTCCAAAAATTAGAACGATACTTGAACCCGTTGATGAACTAGAAGCATTTTCGTGGAAGTAAAAAAAAATGCGATTTTTCTGAAGTTAGGGGAGACTTGATCCCCTATTGAAGGAGACTTGATCTTTTATTCAGGAAGCCCTAATCCTTGTATAAAAATCAAACAAAACCCTAAGATAGAAGTTTAATTGACTATTTTGGTCATGTTTGTTCTCATTTCACATTTATAGCAGACATAAGAAGAAAATTCTATAACTACCGTCAAACGGGGCAACATGCAACAGCGGGGTTCGATGCAACATTTATATAACACTACATTGAATCAATTTTTAATTTATTGTATTGTAATAAAGTTATCTTTTAATGATAACAAAATAATGATGACATAATTTCTCGCATCTTAAGCTAGTTGTCTTAAGTTTTTTATTTTTATGTAAAATTTGAAAAATCGAGCAATAAATGTACAAATTTTAACATTTTTTGATGCCGAAAAAAACTTTACCCAGTATGACGGATCGGCTTGATAAAATTACCTACAAACTTTTTACAGGTTTCCTCATGTTATACCAACATTGTTGGTGTAAAAATATTTTTCGAACAATCACCCAATTTTTTTACATGAATATTTTTAAAATTCAGGTAGGTGTCTGGGGTTAAATGCAACAAAATGCAAATCAAAGAAATACCTCGTAAATCTCGTTTCCATGTGCTGGAATATGAATGTTTTGCATCACGCGTTTGTAAACATTTAAATTTCATTCATCCAAACATTTATTTTTATGATTTCAGCTTGTAGATTTTTTCGTAGTATTATTTAACCCCTAAATGTATGCAGCACCCTTATTTTCAGAAAAAATATGAAAATTTGTTTTTACAGACCCGAAAACTACTGCAATTGGTGTTGTCATGCGTAAAAGTCTTTAAGGCATCGCAAATATATTAAAAACTATGAATTTTCGTACGTGTTCATAAGATTTTTCATTAACAACAAAGTTTGTTTCAAGTTACCCCATTTTCTAAAGAGTGTGAAAATCGCATGTTTTTAGAAAATTAAAAATAACTGAAGAAACCAATAATTTTTTTAACTACGCCAATTTGATGCCCCAGTATCCTTAAAACTTTTGATGCATGTATCCTTTAACTGTAAACATAAGTTTTTTAGAAGCCCTTGAAGTTGAAAATTGTTGCATGTTGCCCCAGTTGACGGTATGTCTCAAAGCTAATTACATTGCATACTTAAAGGCGCTATTTTTTATAATTAAGAGAAAATTAATTATTTTTGCTCTTTCTTCAGACAATTGTTTGATAAATATTAGTTTTTGGATAAATATTAGTAATTTCCTAATCAGCAATCATAACGATCAATTCAGAAGAAGAATATGCCGTTTGGAAGGGGGATCAATTGTACCCAACTCTAGGGGATCAATTGTACCCGTAATCAACATTTAAAAAAACTTTTTCTGAAAAAAGTTGAGAGTTTTCCATTGCTTTGAAAATATGGCATTATGAAGTTCATTTTACGCTCGAACAATTGATACATTGGAACAAATATTTTTTTCGTAATTTTCCCATGTAAGGAACATTTTAAAGTGATGAAAAAAGATCTTCAAGTTACATTTTGTGAAATTTTTCAAACAATGTTCAATTACTCAAACAATTATTTTGTTAAAAAAATTTAAACTACGAGCATTGTTATTTTGCTCATTTTGGCACATTTTTCTAGAACATTTGATCTTTGTAAAACATTCCAGTTTCGAGATATAGCTAAGGAATCAAGTATCCCCAGGGATCAAGTATCCTCATTCTCCCCTACCCATACAAAATGTATGGGAAAATATGAACAAAAAGGATCATAACTTTTTTCACTAAGTCCAGAACTACTTTTTGTCTTCTGAAAAAACATTCCTAGTCTCAAAATATTTAATTTATTTAAGTTGAAATATTTTTAGAGTGTTGTCATGTTGAGTTAATTATGGATTTTTTTTAAAGGAAACTTATACCTTATTTTCATAAAATTTCCAACTTCAGGCGTTTGAGGCTTGCCTGAGGTTTTACAATCAAAGTGAAATAAAGCACAGTTTCTTATCTTGTTTAAAGGATCAATATTGAGGAATGTAAGAAGACAAATTTTGGCTTTGAAAATCTAGCTAAAGGTCACTTTTGAAGTTTGAAAATATTGATTTAGTGAAACCTAGGACCAGCTTCTTAAAAAAAATCAACGATTTTTTTCAACTTCTTTTGATACCATAAGTCAAGAACTTTGGAAAAGAATGTTGGGAAAATGTTTGAAAGCCACTGGTCCAAATCAGCTGTTTTTAACATGTACGGTTGAAGGACGTGTTGTTCTAATCAAATTCCCTTTTAGGACAATTTAAAAAAAAACTAAAAGTATCTTGTTCAATATTGGTGAATAATCATTTATCGAAAAATTTATTGCAAAAATGATTTTCAATCTGAATAGTGGCGAAAATACTCAAATTCAGGAGAAAATTTCAAAAATAGTGATAAAAATTGCAGTTTTTAACTCAGTGAAAAAATTTACGACTAATTTTTCAGCATGATAATTCATGTCCGCATTTATTCAGTTTGTTAAATCCAAATCGGTTGAGACGGTACATCTCATTATTTATTAAAGAAAAAAAAAAACAAAACTGAGCTCATCAACTCATAAGCACATCATAATTACGACACATAATTTCCAACACATTCACAAAAACACCCCAAAACAGACCAGTTCAGCCTTTTCCAGCATTTCTTCACGTCTAGGCAGCAAGCTTTCTTCGGTCGGACACAAAACCAATTAATGTCTCCCGGGGGGGAAATTTTTCACCAATCGAGAGGCACTACAGGGGTAGCCATATACATAAATACATTAACTAGTGAGCCAACTCCCTAATTGCTACTTGAATGGTGGTCTCTTCCGGGCCATTTTCCTTTGCTGCCCAACCATTGATGGTCACCGGAGACAACCTCTTCCAGGGCTAAGCCGAATGGTGAACTAATGAGCTTTTAACTATGAGCTACGGCTCGGTTGGCTTAGATTAAGTCCTCCGGTGGCAAACGATTCAGAAGGCTGTTGTATCAATGTATTTTTTGGAATCGGGGTAGGGTGAAGTGGTCGAACTTCTGCAGGAGGTCTGCACAACGAGGCAAATATCAATTAGAGAGGGAAAGGATTTCTTGAAACACAGCTCTCCACTTCTTTCATCGTTTTCACCACTCTCTCTGAATAAATATTTCACTTTGCGATCCCAGCCATTCGACAAACTTGGGACATCCTTCTTGGATCCCATGTGGCCGGTTGATGAGACAAAAGTGATTTAATTATGTTTCTCTGATTAAAACACAAATTCTAATATCCCCGGGTTTGTTTGTTAACAGAAAGAGAGAAAGAAAATAGAAACTGAGAGGGACCGAGACAGGGTCATTAGGGGGCCAACCATTGGGGACTAATTCGAGAGAATTTATGTGTGTGTGTTTATGTGTGTTGTATGTTAAAAGCTTCGGAAGAAAGTGGGCAGCCCAGCCAACCACCAGACGGACTTTTGGCGTGCAAAGGAGTGAAATAAAACCAATTAGCAACAGTATGGTGGTGGCTCCAGAGAGTATGAGAGCAAGCAAACTAGATAAAGAGACCGTACACAGGGAAAGTCCTAGGGTACGGAAGTAAACCTCAAGTGGGCAGGGAGTATTCCTTTCAACTAGTTCTCGATTCGATGAGGAGAATTGTTTTGGGCCGAGCTCAAGTGTAGCTAGAATTTAACTAACATGTTGAAGAAATGGTCTCAGTTTCATCTAATCCGGAACTATTCACTTAATTGGCACATGTTTCATTAGACTCAATTAATGATAGACATATGTGTACAATTCAACTGTTGTTAGTTGCTGTAACATACCAGCCAAAAAAAAAGAACAGGAGAAATTTTGATAATTATTTTATCAGTTCATAAATCTTCAAATAAATTTTCATTCAATATATATTTATGGTGATAATTTCCACAAATTCAATGACCGAAAATCTGTGAGAGAAGTTTCAAGGTAAAAAGCAAGTGAAAATAAACGGGCATTCAAGTAACTAATTTTATCGAAAAGCTTCGGTAGGAAAAAGTTTACTCTTGAATATAATTCGTAAATGAAATAAAAAAAATTACAGAAATTATTCAAAATCACGACAATGGCGCAGTAAAGTCTTCTTCTCGGGTCTAAAATCTAATTTTAGAGTTTAGTGTGGTGAAACAAAAAGAGATTGAATTCAAGACAACTCAGAGTATAATTTTATGGTTAAATAATTCAAGAAAATTGGTTTCCAGAAACCGGAATTATCAGCACATATTCACGTACGGAAGTTTTTCGGTTACCGCTTTGGGTTTGAAAGATCCGGAGAACCTGAAGTCGAAGAAAAAATTCAACTCGATTCCGGAAGATCTAGAAAATCTAAATTAATCGTGGTAAAAATTTCCACTCGGTTCTGGGAGATCCGGAGAACCTGAAGTCGAAGGAAAACAATTTCGATTCTGTTCCGAGAGATCCGTAGAACCAGAAATCATCCCTGAATAATGCGGACTTCCAAAATTCGGGGAATCTGAAGTCGAAGAAAAGTACAAATTTCTGCCTCGATTCCGGAAGATCCGAAAAACCTTAAATCAATGAAAAAAGTGTTTATTGTGGTGGTACAACAGAAATATAAAATGAAAAAAAGTTGGTTTAAGTTGGTTGTCCTTCAGATTTCCCAAAATTCAGAGATTCTGAAGTCGAAGAAAAAGAAAGATTTCCGACTTGGCTCAGGAAAACCAAAAGTCGAGAAAAAACGAAGGCATTGCCAACTGCCCAGCCAACATGAAATTGATATAGAAATAATAATCCAAATTGAATATAAGAAAATTTTCAATAACCATCGTAAACAAGTTGGTAGTTGGTAGTGATTTTCTATCATTCATTTACGACAAGCTTTGCCCAAAAAAAGTTGATTTGGACAGCAGTTTAGTCAATTCTTAAATATTTCTCTAAAAATTTGAGAATATGCTAATTAAACTTTCACGATTTGAGAGAATAGATTAACGATAAAGGAACGGTCCATAAATTGCCACTCTGTCTGATTTCTTCCTTTTTCCTTTGACCGGTTGGTAAAAAGGAAATCTCACCCATAGCGCTATAGCGTGAATCATATCAAATCTCGGTCGAGGATTTTTTTTTCGTTTTACTCAAATTACTTGAAATTGTTTATTTTGCTTTTGATGGGGATATCGAATCCTTTTAATCTTGTCATTGTAGATATACCGCCTCCACTTTTGAAGCTATATGCTAAATATTTTGGTTGATTGAATACAATTTGTTTGAATAATTCTGTTGTTCCTGCGATATACATTCTTAAATATTTGCTGGGTGGGTTCCGAAAGTTCCCGAAAACCTGCCATCTATAAAAAATAAAATGCTGATTGCCTTCAGGAAAATTCGTAATAATCTTAATTGAAGAAAAAATGAACTGCTGGTTACGGAAAACCTGGAATCGAAGGAAATCTTGGCCCTTTTTCGGAAGATCTGAAGAACCTGGAGTCAAAGAAAAAAAAGTGGACTTTGTTCGAAATGATCTTGAAAAACTTGGATTTTTAAGATGTAATTTTCGACGTCGTTTTTTATAAATGTTTTGGAGGTCATATCAATCCTTAATTATTCGAAAGACAAAGAACGCAAGATTTATTTTCACTTTTTATCTAAGTGGAAAGCTAAATAGTCTCTTTCCTCTGAATATTAGTTAATTTTATCGTCATTTTCAAATCTAAGAAAATTGACATTCACAAATCTTTTATTTGAATCACTTTACTATACTTCGCTTACTGTAAAATATTTTTTTTAACTTGGTATATAATCAATATGAGTATGAGTTATTTTTTCGAAGATGGGTGCCTTTTTTGCTATCGCAAACATCATAACTGTTAAAATAAACACCTCATAGCGATAACATAATATTAATTCTGGAGACTAAATTGTCTAATTTATATTGAGCGCTTTTAAAATTTGTCCAGTGAAAAATTGATGAAAAAAAAACAATATAGGGTTAGTTGCCCTACCCTGGACCCTTCAAGCGATGATTTAGCTAAATCCATAAGTTTCTCATAAATGGACGAAGCAGGGGGGGCTCTCTTATCAGTTTTTTAGAAAAAAAAATCCAGAACATATCATGCAAAAACAACCATATTTTATCAGTTGGATTGTTTGCGTACGATTAATTTGAGACCTTCATTTTTTAGGGCGAAGCTTAAAGAAACAGATTAAAATTATCAGATCTTCAACACAAATTTATAGATCAAGATTCTGAATATTAGTTTAAGTTATTTTTGTGTTGTAATCCGAAACTCCTGCTGCAGCTCTCATTTTATAGCGGTTGCTTATGAATTATGTTATAATTTGATTTAAAATAATGCCAACAAAACAATAAAAATTTGAATAAATTCTGAAAATATCATTTGATTTTGAAAGATGTAGCAAAGCACACCGGGTAAGCAAGTGACTTATATTTTTTCAACAAATTCCTGTAAAAAAAAAGAATTCAAAAAAGTGCTTTTATCCAAAAATTAAAAACCTGTGCCTTTGAGTGTGTAATTTATATAAGTTAACTTTTAAAACTCTTTTTTTCTGACACTTCTAAACTGTGAAATGGAAACTAATATGGCCCAAAAAGTCAAATAAACTTTTATCTTTAGGTTTTGCATGATTTTTGCCAAAGTTTTTGGGCACCCTGCCCTGATTAATGGATCAAGTCGCCTTTAATAAAGGATAAAATCTCCTTTAACTTTCAAAATATTACAACTTTTAAAGTCCTATGGAATCGCATTAAATCCATCTACGGGTTCATGTATCGATCTGACTTAAACTTGAAATAACATTTCGTTGTTGCCTAGTAAGATACGAAGTTACGATTCTCGACAAAGTTGTTCAAAGAAAAGTTAAAATTTATAAATTTATTAACTGACACAAAACCGTTAGCGGGCTCGGATCCACAGAAGAAACAAAAATGATGTTTATTTTTTAGTACAAAATATTCATTTTTCCCATTCAAACCTACAAGTTCAAATATACTCATGTAAACGTTACTTGAGAATTCTTCAAAAAATCATGGTTCATTGTTGATCCAAAATTATGCTTTTTAGAACCCAGGGTTTGAGAAATTCGAAAATGACCCGAAATCGACTCAGTCTTGTGGACATGTCCCGCTTTTTTGAGAAAATGTCCGGCCGTCCCGCTTTTTTATGGGAAAACTTCACAATAGTTGCTTGCTGAAAACGCTTCTTATAAAATCTCTTCTCGATCATTTTCAACTCAATGTTCTTACTTAAAAAGATGACATTCGCCGATAAGGCTGTTATAATTAAATAACATTTTTATGAAGTTGCACTGACATTCACTAGAAAAATCTAAATTTAGCGTCAATTGGTCATTGATTCAACGCAGAAAATCATTTAAAAAAAAATTGTTTGTATTTTTTTTTCACTAAAAGCAAACAGCATTTTCTCAAAGTTTATATAAGACAAGTTAAACTAACTTGGTTAGTTTTTAGCATTTAAGGTTGGCAGAATATTTTCCAGAAATATCCGGACCAGGCAAATCCGGGCAATTCAACCAAAAAACCTGGAAAAATACAGGCATTTGGTTTCGAAATTTTCATCCCAACGTACGGATAATATACGGGCAAATTTGGTCAAAGCCACGGACTCGATAAAAATCAAAATGAATACACATGAAAATATATTTTATGATCAAAACACATCAGCATATTTTAAATCGTTTTTATAGCTTCCGAAAAACTGTTCTTGATTATTTAGGTAAACTTGAAAAAACTTGAATAAATTTGGCAAAATTCAGGATTTTTTCTAAGAATTCCAGGGCGGACCAAACTTTTCCTAAATTTTGTGTAAAATATGCAAGCAAGTCCGGGGTAAAAACGGGCAATCTGGCAAGCTTATCTTGGCATCATCATAACATTCTGAGCCAGTTAAGTGTTCTTTAAGCACTTTCTAACGATGTTCATACTTTTCGGTTGAATTTTTTTTCTTGAAGTTGCTTCCAAATGATGATGGCTCCAAATATTCCTCGGGAGTCCTAGCAGAATCCATTGAATGCAAAACGCTCAAGGAAAAATTCGAATTCCGAATAAAATAGAAAAGGACTAACGAGCATAAAAAACCTATTTTCAATCAAAAATGAAAGAATGGACAAGTTAACCCTTCGTTTCATAAAGTAACAAATTTGCAACAATTTATGTATAGAAAAAGTGAAAAATCGTATTTCATTTTAAATTTTTTCTTTTAAATGTACTCATTCTTTCCAACTGTTATGATTTTTAAGGAAAAAAATCATGAAATGAAGGGTTAAATTGAATTAACTTTGTAGATGATCAAACCGGCTGTTTAAGATGTAAAAACCTCCTTCAAACTTTGGATTTTAAATCATTCTGAACGGCAACATTTTCAATCTGAATTTTCGCAGTTTAAAAAGATTAAAGTATTCTTGAGAATCCATTTTTTTTAATAAATTTTATTGATTCATATTTTTATACTTTCTATTGATTATTTTACGTGTAGGAACACATACAAAAAGGTATGATCATTTAGTATCCAGACACTTTAATTCGGTGATAGCTATGTTATTCGAGCTCTGATATGCAAAAATTAAGCAGCGTTGAGTTGGTTGTGAAAAGGACTGTCTTGCCTATTTTTCGAGATTTTTGAAATTACGTGAGTTTCATATATTTACGATGCAAAAATTCATGATAAAAAATATTTTGCACAATCGCCTTGGAAATTCTTCATTGTCGATTTGAAAACTCATGAACTGTTGTTTTTTTCTGAATTTCCTTTTACCCAAATAGTTCAGAAGTATAAGAAGCCACTCTTCGATGCCGTTCAAATCAAGCATCGTAGTGCAACCCTTAATTTCAACTATGGTTAAAAGTCGATGGTTATTGAAGATAACTTAATGCAAACCCCTTAGCTATGCAGTTAATCCGTTTCCGGCAGCCAAAAAGTGTTGTCTGTCTAGTAGACACCCAGAAATTAACCTGAAAATGAGTAGTTACATGAATTGCAATCTGTGCGACTGGTTTTTACGCAATGTGAAAGATGGACAAAGAAATGTATGTTATAACCGAATTAAAAGTCCAAATTCTTTGAGATGCCTAGTCATGAAAAGATTCCAACCAGATTCCAATTGGTTTTTCCAGGTGAATTTGAGTAAAATATCATGAGTTTGCAAAGGTTTTGCTTCTGTGGTAAAATAATAGACTAATACATGACTGAGAAAAGTGTTCAAAGATAAAAAAGAAATTTTTGATAAAGTAAAAGAATTTCTTGAGATCAACAGTAAAATTTTTTTAAATATTTTTTTATTAAATTTCATATTAACTCCTTCATTTCCTGAATATAAAGTTTTTCGATCAAATGAATAGTTTTTTAGATACACGCGTTTGAAACTGCCCGGATTCTTAATTATCAAAGCTTCATGTAAAGGAATAGTCTTAAAAACAAGTTTTTAAGAGTATTTAAAATATCCCACTTTTTTCGTCAATGTCCCGCTTTTTTGTGAATTGTCCGCTTTTTCAGAAAGTATAGGGTAGGCCTAAGTCAAATATAAAAAAAATGTAAGAGTCATACATTTTTTTTCATATTTAACTTTGAGTTCCGAACCTAAAAAAAAGACAAAAAATTTAAAAAAAAGAACTAAAAAAAAATTTAAAAAAATGAAAAGAACAGAAAAATATTAAATTAAAAAAAAACAAAAATCAAAAAACTTGGATTTTGCTCAAAAGTTGATTGGTAGATTAATACAAATTTTACAATCTGATGTCATACCAAGATAGACACCGAAAAAAGTCAACCTGATACTGTCTGTTGGTCTGTCTGTCTGTCTGTTTTTGAAAGGGAAATAAAAGCAAGAGAACTGCTAAACAATTTTTTTCGAACAAAATTATTTGCGGGTTTCGCTCAAATTTATCACTGATTATTTCCTCTCCTATATGATTTGTTTTTTTTTAACTCACATCAACATAGACTTATGAAGTCTGACAATAACTTTGAATTATGTTTTTTTAAGTCTGTACAAGTTTTGAATCTGAATGGATTTTTTTGAAATATGAATTAAAAGTCTTCAGAATTTCTATTCAATAGTATTTTGTGTATGAATTGCCAAGAACATAAGTTTTACAAAAGGTTTTGAATTCAATTAACACGTTTTAATTTATGTACTTTGATTTTTTATCAAGAAATGAATCAGAAAATTCTTTCAACGGGTCAAGCTATCTACATTTAGTTTCCGAGGCTCTCTCTTAATTACTACTTTATACAGTTGGCAGTGGCTAAACGAAACAAAGAAGGGAACGAATTAGGCACGTTTCCATCCAATCCATGAATGATAAGATTTTGTTTCCTTTTGATATCTTTATCTGATGACTGTCGGTATTATTGTTGATGCGCTTCTGGCCGAATTTGTGAGAGAAAATTAAGCAACACAAAAAACTTTTTCAATGCCAGAACAAAAACCTCTAATACTTTTCCCCCGGAACAAATTATCCATTGAAATGTGAGGAATCTTTCCTTAAGTTGGCTCAAATAGAAGTTTGTTGTGTTTTTTTTTGTCCTCACGATCCTTCCCCACCCCAGAAAAAAGCAACATACATACAAAGGGTCGCCGGAATTCCACGAAACCCAACCGAACAACGTCGATAAAGCATGTGAGGAATCTCATCTCGTTTCAGATCTTGCTCGGTATCAATTCGAAAAGAAGGAAGCAGCAGCAAATAAAAAAAAGAAATCTAGCCCTTTTACAAACCGAGTTCACCGAGAAAAGGGAAAGGGGGGATGATGTTGATGATGGCCGAAACGGCGAATGAGATTAAGTCGTTTTCTATAGGTAGCCGTCGTCGTCTTTCTCGTTGACACTCCACCGAATTCATCGGGTTGTCAGACGAGTTTATTACATTTCCGAGTTTGGTACGGATTGGTGGATTGCGAAAGAAGAGAACTTCCATTGCCGCAGAGTATCTGGAAGTGGCGGCGAGTCCGTTTTCCGGTATCGTATCGTAACTTTACTGAGGTACGCACGTACGCGCACTTTTATCCAACTTGGCAATGGCTGTGCTTCACTACTGGGCAAGGCGATGTGTATTTGTATGTGTGCGTGTGTGGGTTGTTTTCTTCCTCGGGAATCCGAATTTTAGGAAATCATCCCCCCTTTCCTCGGTCTGGTAAGCTGTTCAACAACGACGAATCGAAATAGAGCAAACTGCTTCGACGTTGATAAAAGTTTTTTTCCTCTGCTACTTCACGACAAAGGGAGAAAGTGTGTTGTGTTCGTTCCCATTCATTCCGGGGCTTAAGTCGTAGGAAATCGAATACTGCTTGAATGGCGATTAGCGTTTGTACCGGGGGATGCTTAGTTGTGGATTGGGAAGTTTGGAAGTACATAGAAACGGAAGGAAATAAAACACTTTGGAAAGCTGCACGTGCCAAGCAGTTAGTTGGGAGGGTTTTATTTTTCTTTTTTTTTCTCTCTCTGTTTTCTCTTTGACGATTCACAAGAAAGAAACTTGTTAGCAAGAGATTTGCTTGATGGGAAATTGATTGAGCTGTGAGGACCAACCAAGAGCACCGGATACGATAACTAGTGCGGTGGGTAAGTTTTAGAAGTTGCTGAAAACTCGACATACCGACATCGAACGATGTGATCTAAACTTCGCTGCTGGTGATGATGAAGATGGTGATGATGACGTTGATGATGGATGCCCAAACGAGAAGGGAGCTTCATTTTACTTTGGTGAAACCTGTTTTGCCAACTTGGCGAAAGAAATCTGGAACAGTGTCGAAGTGTTTCTTGTGATAAGAAAGTCTTGGAGAATGAAAAAAATGTTTTCCTAGTTCAAAAAAAGTTTCACCGAATTAATTTCATGCAATAAAAATCACTAAAAGGCGACTATTAACAGATGAAACAAATATATGGTTGAAACAATTATTTTCGTCTTCAGAGAGACATCAAAATATTTCTGAATATTTTCGAGTAATCTATAAAAATATTTGTCTATCTGTCTGTCTGTTCCCTCTAGACTCCAAAACTACTGAATCGATCAGTGTGAAATACAATACCGTTAATGATTGTATAGAAATTGGAAGCACGCACACTGTGACCTTGACTTTGAACTTCCATAACTTTTTACTCTGCTGATATTTTTTAATCAAATTTTCTGCGTTAGATAGATCAACTATCACACTATTATATCACAAAATTGAATCCTTCTGGAGTATGTATCACCTGAGATATAGTAATTCTACGAAAATCGGATTTTTTGGACTTTTCTCATTCAAAGTGCAATATCTCAGAAACTACGCAACATTTTTTATTGAAATTTTGCAGTGTGATTGCTGAAATATATTGCTAGCATGTCTGAAGTTTTTGAAAAGTCTTATTGATTGATCAAAAGTGCCGCGAGATACAATATTTTAGGCATGAACATAGAAATGCGATTTCTATAGAATTTTGGGCGAATGTTTCCATAGGAAAATCCTATTTTATGTTTAACAATCAGTTAATCTATTTCAACCAAAAAATCAAAACAATATCGCGAGATTCTGATTTCAAAACACAAATAGATCATCTATTTCATTTTTTTATTTTCTTTATTGCTTTTTCCAGACATTTTTTCATTGATTTGTGGATAGAAACGATATTTTTCTCATGAATCATGCAAAATTCTATAGAAATCGCATTTTAAGGTTCATACCTGAAATATTGTACTTCACACAACATTTCATTCCATCGATAGAACTTTTAAAAAACTTTAGACATGCTAGCATTATATTTCAAAAATCACTCTGCAAAATTTCAATAAAAGACGTTGCGTTGTTTCTGAGATGTTGCAGTATGAATGGTAAAAGTCCTAAAAGACCGATTTTCGTAGAATTACTGTAACTCAGGTCACACATACTCCAGAAAGCTTCAATTTTGTGATATAACAGTGGGATAGTTTATCTATCTATCGCAGAAAATTTTATCAAAAAATATTATCAGCGTAAAAAGTTATGGAAGTTCAAAGTCAAAGTGGCAGTGCGCGTGCTCTCAATTTTTATACCATTATGAACGGTACTGTATGTTATATGAGAGTTTTTGAGGTCAGAGATGAATTCTTAAAAACTTTCAGTCCACTCCGACTTAAAAGAGGGGGGCTCCCATGAAAAAATTAACATGAAATGTGGCTAAACCCATAAAATTTATAAACTACTTCTATCTACTTTTCTATAAAAACAAATTTTAAATCATGAGATGATTTTTAGTATTGTAAGTTAGACAAGTTTTGACGCTTTAAGATGATTTAGTGCTCTTTGCCATCGTTGAAATTTGAGGAGAGGTCCCATATATAATGATAAAGAACTCGAACAATTTTCCAACAATTTTGGTCCAATGATTCCAATGATTTTAATAACCCCCCCCCCCCCCCTCATTTTCAAGAAAAAAAATCATTTCAAGAAATTCATTTATCGTGGTCACGTGTAGATACTTGATCACCAAAGGAATTGAAAAATAAGTGATAGCAAACTTGTCAAAAAGTTGGCAGAATTTAGTCATATTTCACTATAAGCATCAGAAATTTCATTTTACAACCCTGTATGACGTTCGCTAATTGCAACTTATTTGGAGTTGTTTATTTTTGAAATTCCATAAACCTTTTTTGTCGAAAATTGAATCTTGAAACTCAAAAAACCAAACCTCGTCTTGATGATAGGTTTTTATTAAAAAGTGTAATTAAACAAGTTCGGAATTTCAACCAACCATAAAATTCATTCATCGATTTTTTTTTAAACACATTAACGAGTTGTCAGCCAAGTGGCAGGTGTTTACTACTCATGATAGTCAACAAAACAAAACATTAAACATTCAGTACTTTATTATGGAGGTACTTATCACTTTGATTTAAAACAAAATCGTTTTTGTCATTAGATATTTTTAGCACACATTTAAATCTTCAAGCATCTTATTTTAGCCTCAATTTAATTTTGTGTTTTTTGTTCTTCTAAATGCATTATTTTCAATAAGGTTTTGATGGATTATTCACCTCCACAAAATTCACTTTTTGCCTTGATGCAAAGAATTCAAGAGTAAATTTAGATTAACTTGTTCTCCCCAAATCCAAATATACTTTCAGTATTTTCAATTAGTTTTTCTTTTTGATAAAAGTAATAAATCATTAAAAAATTACTTGTTTGGCAAAATTATTTTAAAAAAAATTTAAAAAAAGGGTTCAAGTCTAATATCAACTTTTCCTAAGATAGGCAAGTTGGGCTAGAAAGGTCCTAGCCAGTCATGTCAGACGAAGCCAAATTAAAAAAAATCATCGAAAATCAATTCCATAATCAAAATTCTGTGGATGAATAAAAAAATCACATTTTTAAGTAACAAAAGACTAAACAAACTCGTGTTTTACTTTAAATTTGGAACTTTTAGCTGAATTATGTACTTATTTGAAATTACTTGTTGAAGACTATGAAATTTTTAAATTAACCTAACAATTATATGTATTCGATCTTTTGCAATATAAATTTCCCAACGGAAAAGTCATTGCGATAATTTTATCTTGATTTTGAAACTCACATCTCGAAACTCATTTACGAGTTGAATCTGAATCCATAATTTTAATATTAATTCTTAGTCTTCATTTAAAACCTGAACTCAGAATTTGAATAATAGATTTTTTATCGAATTTCAAGACGATTTCTGAAATTAAAAAAAAAACATTTTCTGATTTTAGATTGAAATTGAAATTTGCTTGAGACTCTCCACCATGAACCTATTATTTATATTCTGATGCTTTGGGTTTCAATCCTAATTTATTATTTTTATTATTACTTTTCGTACAAGTTTCCAATTTAAAATAAAATGTGAAAAAAAATAAAAGAAATATTGAATATCACTCTTAGTATTCAATTCTGGATTGCAATTTTAAAGCTTTAAAATGTTTGGATTTTTGAAAGAAATTATTTTTAATATGGGTTTTAATCCTTCTTGCTGGGTACAAATCTTGAGAAGGCGTTTGACAAAGTCAATCACTGTTTTTTATGGAAAATTCTTGATTTTTTCGGAGTCCCAAATCAAATCATTCAATATCTGGAAAATCTGTATGCCTCTGCGTATTCTCGTATTCTCTTCAGTGGTTTCATGACCAAAGAAATAAAAATTGAAATATCTGTAAGACAAGGATGTCCACTTAGTATGATACTATTTGTCCTCTACATCGAACCCTTGATTAGAAAAATCGACAGCAGCGTTTCTGGAATACTGATCTCCTCCGAATTCATCCGAATTTTGGCATATGCTGATTGTTTTAAGGAACGGGCTTGAGTTTGATTTGGTTTTATAAACCATTAACTCATATGTCGAACTATCTTATGTTAAACTAAACATGGAAAAATCGGCTAAAGGTGGTCCTCAACAAGTAAGAGAAGCATCAGAGCTTAAAATATTCGGAGTAATAATAACTACTGAATGGCCAAGCATTATCCGGAAAAACTTTGAGAAACTAACAAAGGACATTTCGTTCCGAATAAATCAACATTAGAAAAGGAATCTAAACTTGGTCGAAAGAGCATGGCTGTTAAATGGTTTTATTCTTTCCAAACTATGGTACAGTAACGTTCATAATTGTATAGAAATTGGAAGCACGCGCATTTTCACTTCGATTTTGAACGTTCATAACTTTTTTCTCTGATGATATTTTTTGATCAAATTTCCTGCCTAAGATAGATTAACTATCACATTATCATGTCACGAAATTTAAGCTTTCTAAAGATTGTTTGGCCAGAGATACAGTAATTCTACAAAAATCGGACTTTTTGGACTTTCACCATTCAAACTGCAATATCTCAGAAACTACGCAACGTTTTTTATTAAAATTTTGCAGTGAGGTTGTTGAAATATAAAGTTAACATGTCTGAAGTTTTTGAAAAGTTCTATCGATGGGATCAAAAGTTTCGCGATGTACAATATTTCAAGCACGAACCTTAAAATGAGATTTCTATAGAATTTTGGACGAATGTTTCCATAGCAAAATCATATTTTATGTTGAACAACCAGTAAATCTGTTTCAATTAAAAATCTTAAACAATTGTGTGAGATTCTGATTTCAAAACACAAATGGATCATTTATTTTTTTTTCTTTTCTTCATTGCTTCTGTCAGACATTATATGACTGATCTGTGGATGGAAAAGATATTGTTCTCACGAATCGTCCAAAATTCTATAGAAATCGCATTTTTAAGGTTCATGCCTGAAATATTGTGCATCGCGTAACTTTTGATCCAATGGATAGATCTTTTCAAAAACTTCAGACATGTTAACTTCATACTTTAACAATCACTCTGCAAAATTTCAATAAAAAGCGTTGCGTAGTTACTGAGATAATGCAGTTTGAATGGTAAAAGTCCAAAAAGTCCAATGTTCGTAGAATTACTATATCTCTGACCACACAATTTTTAAGAAAGCTCAAATTTTGTAATACAACAGTTTGATAATTGATCTTTCTTACGCAGGAAATTTGATCAAAAAATATCATCAGAGAAAAAAGTTATGGACGTTCAAAGTTAAAGTGACAGTGCGGGTGCTTCCAATTTCTATACAATTATGAACGGTACTGTATGTCTGTCAAGTTTTCTTCCCAGATAATAAATATATAGAAGTTGTTGCACGTTTAATCTGAGAATCTGGGCAAATATTCAAAGATGAGAGAAACCAGCTATATTTGGATTATGAAAAAGTTAGAATTAAACTTGTGTACGTGGAATCAAAAGCAAAAGGTGCAGTATTTGAAGGAACAAATTCTGATATCGTCGACACAGTGCTTTTGAGTATTTCAAGGAAAAAATGTTGAAGCCGAAATTCACTAGAATGGTTGGAAACAGGACTTTTCTCAAGTCAAAACTTCACGTAAACAGAGGTGCGTTCGCTGTTTGTTTACTTCATCGATCAACAGAACACCATTCCGAAAATAACAACAACCTTTCCGGAAATCCAGTGGTCAAATGTGTGGTCTAACATCAGTCTCAGTTTCATCCCAAGTGAAAGAAATTCACAGCTATTTTTACTGTATAATGACCTTGTAAACAACAACAAAAAATGTTATTCGAATACAACATAGGTAGATTGGCAAATAATCTTTGTGCCATTGTCAAACAATTGAATCGCAAAGTCATATAATTAAAAATTCTATAAAATCAAACGAAATTTGGATTTGGTCGAAGAACATATTGCAACAACAGTAATTATCAATGATCCCAAAAAAAAATGTTAACGAAGAAAACAAATGACAATAACAAACAAGAAAAAGCTAGACTTTGGTTATTGGCAAAAGTGATATAATATTTGATAAAAAAAACCCGCATAAATCCCAGTTTGTATGTGTTGCAAAAAGAAATAAGAGAAAATAAGTGGAACAACAAAAATGCATTTTCTGCAAATTTCGGAAGTTGGCTAAATTTAAGTTAGTTTATATAAGTAGGGTAGAATAATGAAAAGAATGTAAAAATAAGGAGATAGTCTATGTGTAAATAAATGTTTTAATAATTAATTTAAAAACCCAAAAAATCATGATTTTTTAATCAACCTTTGAAATATTCGAAAAGAGATTTATTAAATATTAATGGGCTATGTTAACCAAATTAGTACTTGCTTTTGCTTTGTGATTTCAATTTTTACTGCAAAGCTTAGAATTCCTTATTTTAATTTTTTTAATCAGTTTTTTATTGATCCTTTAAAGATGAGTTGAACACTCAAATCTAGTTCTAATTATGACTTAATAATTTTGAACTTTAAAAACTAGCTTTGTTAGCCTTTATAACCAGGTGAAAATGAATATAAAGAATAACACCGTAAACTGGGAGGACTTGGATCAACATGATATTTTTGCAGATAATCATCATTGACTAAGTTCGAAATTAAAATATCTGAAAATTGTTTTCTACGTTTGAAAGCCTAGAAATTGAGTTTCAGATAGGCTAAACTTGGTTTGTAGTTGAAGTTTTTTTTTATAATAATTAAAATGTAGTTTTAAGTTATAACATATCTGTTTTTTTCGAAAACTCACAATCAAACACCTTTCCGGATAAAATGATAGCATTAAGAAGTGAATTGGTTATTTTATATGAAAGTTTAACTTTTTTCCTTTGAGATATAGTTTTAGAGTTATTTTTATAGTTACTCAATGATAATTTGTGGATATTTAAAAAACGAACATTTTCTATGAAAAAGTCTATATAGAACAAATGGCTAAAAACCCTATCAAATGGTTAAGTTTGAATAAAAAGGAACATAAGAACAGTGGGAGGACCTACGGAATTTCAAGATGGTAAAATTTTATTTGTTTTTGAGGCCAGAAGGAATTGAAAAATTTTTATAATTTTTGTCCCTAAATGTGTGGAGTAATTATGTCTACCTTTTGAGTATATGTAAAGCTTAGTTCTTTTAGAAATGGGACAGTTACGAATGCCTGTATCTCAAAAACTATTCGTTTGAACGAAATAGTTTCTATGAAGAAAATGAAGGTAATGTTATGATCTTTCATGAAAAAATTTGAAAAAAAATATTTACTGTTTTTTGTTAAGGAAATTTCTACTTTATTTTTGGTATCTCCCATTGGCCGGCGCACACTTTTCTCAGTCATGGTATTGATCAGTTTCTTCAACTTATACTTCGTAAAATCTATATTTTAGGTGGCTTCACCTTCCTTCTTCAATTTCTGATACTTTTCGGTCCAATACTTCTCTTTTAAAAGAAACTGGAAGCATTTCAGTGAATATACAGTTGTTTCGAAATGAACAAATTTGATTATTTTTGATCACATTTTTTAACGTTTTGTTTTTTGTACCGGTTTAACAGCTTAAGAGCTTTGGAACTATCAAAAAATGGTTGTTTGAGGTTGGGTTTCAATGAGTCATCACTAGGCAACACTTTCAGCTTATCGGAGAAAATTGTTTTGGACATTTCAGCGATCTACCCTTAGTTTTTCGTTTATTGAAAATTAAAAAGGCTGGTATGAGACTTGACTTCCTTGATGACCCTTAACCGTTGTTGCCGATCATGTGCTTCACTCCAATACTTGATTTGAACTTTGTGGACATTATTGACAGTGTTTGCATACTTATCCACCACAAAAACTCGGTAATTCTTTGAATAATCAACGGTTTTGTCAGCTATCAATTTGATAATGACGAATTTTAAAGGAAACTGTGCAAAATTATTTTTTTCTTTTTCTCTTGCATCGTACATATCTCAAAAACGAGTAAATTTTAAATTTTGAAAAAAATAGGTCGAATAGTACTTTTTACAGGCAACAAAATGCTGTCAAAATTTTTAATATCCAATAACTAGTTAACGAGCTATTAGCAAATGAAAGTGTCCCATTTCTAAAAGAACTAAGCTTTATTTGTTTTTGAAGGAAAACGTTGAAAAACTCAATTGAGTCCAAACAAAAAATTGCTATTATTGATGTTTTAGGCTTTCTGTGCTAATTGGCATCAAAACAATAATTTTGAAGATGTTGAGATACGATGAAACCATAATGATCTAGGTTACCCCAGAATTTGAAATCTGGTTTTATAACAAACATTCAGTTATAGCCACTAATGTCGTTTGAATATTCTGCTATCAATGATCATGCTTTATACACCTTAGCTCAGTAAGTATTTTAAAACTTTTTATTGTTGCAAAAAAGGGGTTGCTCGAAATTCGAATATTCGAAAATGAAATAAAAAAGTGTTCAATGTTATCTTCTTTTTATTACCTAAAATTCAAACATCAAATATGAGTTTTGAATAAATTCTCATAACTAATAAATGAATATTTACTTTTTTCCTAATCGAGAATCAACATTTTAACTAACATTTTTTTAAATTCATGTTTTTACAGCGGACTTTTTGGATCAACCTTCCCATTGAAAATTATAAAAAGAAAAGTTAATCACGATGATTACGAATAAACAATCCTTGACATATTATCATTTTGCTTAAAAATACTAAATCATGTTTCATTATTGATTTGATCTGCAATTTAGTATAGAACTCAGTTTCAAGTTTTTTTTTTTCAAATCTAGTGTTATCAAATTGCCACATACAAAATTGATTCGCAAAATTCGAGTTATTATCCGATTGCCATCAAAATAACTAATAAACTTAATATTACCATTTTAATCGTTTTTTATATACAGTCCATACGCAAATGCCCTTGCCCTTAACCCAGGCCATAAGATTCTGCACAACCTGTGAAACTACCGTTTTTTGCATGTAAACCCATACTTTCATCAGTTTTTCGGCTGTCTTCACTATCTTAGATCGTTTAAGATCGTACTGCTTCATAATAGCTCAGTACTTCTAGATGGGGCGGAGCTCCGGAGTGTTGGGAGGGTTGAACATTTTCGGCACAAAGTTGACCTTATTGTCCGCAAACCAGCTCAGCACGTCCTTGGAGTAGTGGCAGGAGGCCAAATCTTTCCAGAAAATTGTTGGGATGATGTGTGCCTTTAAGAGAGGAAGCAGCCGCTTCTGGAGGCACTCTTTCATGTACACCTGTTCGTTCATCATGTCCTGGGTCACGAAAGGTGTACTCCGCTTTCCGCACGTGCATATGGCTTGCCAAACCAGGAATTCATTCGCAAATTTGGACATCTTCTGAGTGCGGACATGCTTCGAAACGATAAACCTATCCTTAGCCGTGAAAAACAGGTTGCCGGGGATCTGTTTGAAGTTGGCCTTCACATATGTTTCGTCGTCCATGATACAGCATCCAACTTTCGTCAGCATGTTCAAGTACAATTCCTGGCACGGGTTTTGGCCGACTTGTTCTGCTTCTCGTCGCGATTAGGGGCCTTTTATACCTTGAACTTTCAAATCCCAGCCTTAGTTTTAACCTTCTGGAAAACACTTCGGCTTAGGTGCAGCTTCTTAGCCTCATCCCGAACGGAGGCGTTCTGGTTTCGGTTAAAGGCCCCAACTACGCGGTTGGGATTTTTTTTTGCGTTATACGAAATACTTTTTCCAACACTTCTGGGCTTCCGATCGGTGGTCAATCGTTCCTTGAACCGCTTTATCACTCGCGACACCGTGGAATTCGCAATTCCCAACGTTTTAGCGATGGAACGATGCGAGAGATCCTTGTTCTCGTGATGAATGCGCAAGATTTCAACACGCACGAGCTGTTCTTTCGACTCCATTTCCGCGAGTTTTGCAGGATGTAAACAACGCACTATGAACTAAATCCACCCATATTTGTATTAAATTCTACCAAACGGTTAAAAAGTTAAATCAATTTCATAGTGTGGCATTTTTTTAGTGTGGCAATTTAATCGTGGACATCCTTTAAGAAAAATTAGTTCAAAGGCCGTGTGTATAAATATTTCCACCCCCGAGAAAAATTTGCCCTGGCATCACGAAGGCTTAATCCGGCCTGTAAAATACTTCTTTTTATCGAGGGATTTTAAGCGTCGTTATGGCTTATTCATTCCGAAGGCCTGTTAAATACTTGATTTATTCTTTTTACTAGGAAACACGAAACTATTATATTAATGTCCATTCACAAACTATAACCGTTATTCAACAACAAATCTATTACCCACACGGCCCAAGGGTTTCAATTAAGTTCTTTTTAATCTTTTTTTTATTATTTATACAAAGACATCATCTAAGCTGTGCAATCTTCGAAAAACATGATTCAAAATTATTTAAAGCACTAAAAACCAGTTGCACTTTTGATGAATTGTAAATTTCATGCGTTCCAAGCATAACCTAACATGTGGAAAAACTTTTGGAATCCACTCGGCCTCCCGGCTTTTCCCGTTTCAATTATCAAATGGACAGAAAAAAAAGACTGTAACCCGACTCACCAAAAATCCTGGTCGCCCAACCGGCTCCGGTTCCGTACGATGCGAAAATTAATCCACACAGAACGAATCCGAGATTAGTGGTGCTGCTGCCACTGCTTCTGCCACAGCTTTGCCCCCGGCATTGGTAACTACTGTTGTTGCTGCAGTTCCGATTTAGGCGATGTTTACCCTGCACCCCCACATAGCGTCTGCTGCCTCCTTTGCAGCTATCCTCACTGAGACTATCACCATGGTTACTACTATCCCCACCGGCCCCGGACACCATATCACCGAGCATCGCTGCCGATCTACTTCCACTAACGGTGGCCCTTCCAGTGGACCGAAACCTTGAATCGGAGGTGATGCTGCTGCTTCTGCTGCCGAGGACACTGCTCGGTTTCACTCGACGTCGACGTCGGGAAGCCATTGTGCTCTTTTGTAGTATTATTTATATGCTTTGTTTTTGTTGTTGTTTTAACTTGGCAAAGCTTCTACACTGCCTTTGTTGTTTCGAACGCGCGGCTACTCACTCTTATCAATTCGGTACAGGGTTCGCTCATGTTTAATTCACTTTTTTACACTTTTACACTTTTGTGATTTTTTCTGCTTCTTCTTTCGTTCGACACTGCTAGACGATCGTTGTCGTCGTTTAAGTGTCGTCGGAGCATCCGAATGACAACGGCAGGGTGGATTCGTTTTCTGCTTTGTCACTTCTTCTTCGCAATCACATACCGGCTACTGGGATCATGTCAGGAAAACAATAGAACGATCCGAACAGAGATTCTGCACTAATGAGTTTCGATTCGTTGATTTGGGTCTCGATATTTGCTCGGGCTTTAGATTTGTTTTTCGTTCCGTTTTGTTTTACAGCTAGCTTCTATTGTTCTGCAGAAAGGAAGCGTTTTGTTTTTTGCTGTCCTTCCTTTCGCCCGCTCAAAGCACTCATCGTTGCGGTATTTTAACACGCTCAAACCAAGCTAGTGGAAAATTATGGAAATTTTTTCCAACCCACTTTTAAGCACTTCCGGTGAGTGGGAAAATTTTAATGCAGCGGAAATGTAATTACGTGTTTTATAACGGGGGAGAACTTGGTTTTGGTAAATTACGTTCCACCTCGCTCACATCATTTTCGTTGTCGTAATGGGTGTTATTTCCTCAACCTGCCTCCTTTTTCATACGATTCTTTCAGCACTGGTTTAATTGCTTAATCCACTTGAAATTTTTCATGCTTCAGCAACATTAAGCATCCGTTTCACTCATCAATGGGAAATGAGACTCCATCAACAGAAGACATTATCGACTTGTCGAGCATTCATTCCGTTACCCTTCAACCGTGGACAATCATCAACTTTTCCTACGGTTATCTTCCATTCACCACCCAAAACAAGTTTCCGCAGCGTTTTCCAGACCACACCAACCCAACACTCTTTAGGCTAGGTTCGAATCCTGACGCCACCCACCCGTCCTTTTTCTTCAAAACATGAAACCTTCTACCAGCAGCTGGCTGCTGGTCCTTCGAGCCAGCTATTTCCTACACATTTTGGGATCGCATCCTCCTTCATCCATCCCCAGCAGATGCAAATTCCAACCTCCACTATTCAACTTTAAGCAAAACGAAAACAACCGGAAAGACCAACCATAAAACCACCTCTCCTAAGTCTGTTCCGGTTGGCCTGCAGGTCCTCCGAGCCAGGAATCCTTTAGCTCCAAAATATGTAGCACAAGAAAAAAATCAGCGACAGCAACAAACGCGCGTCAGGACAAGACAAATTCCGACCGAACCGAACCGTACGAGAGGATAACGCGGAACTGAGCGGTGTCCGGTCTATGGTTGTGATTTTTCACTGCCTTCGCGAACTTGTCGTCGAAGGACGACGAAGCACAGGAAAAACGGAAACGGATTCACTCTCGGACAGTTCGCGCTCCGCTCAATTTTCCTCAACTCCTAGCTAAATTGAGAGAGCACCCGCGAACTGCTCGAATTCAAACAGCTACGCCATAAACTCGGTCACTCAGCACTCAGTAAATTTTTCACCGAGCACCAGTCACGAGACAAAACCGGACTCTCACAGAGCTGTCAAAACACACCCATTTCTATACAAAGGCGACGGGACCGACACTCACACCAACTCACCGACGTGTCTCCTCAGGGTGCTTCCAAATGTAGGTATGTTTTGGTTGGAGTTTTTCTTTACGCCGCTGGTTTTCCACCCTTCTCGACCCCCTCCTTTTTTACGGTATTACGTAATGTGTCACCACCGTTTGTTGTCTGCGCCATGCGTTCGGGTGTCCTTGATCCTACCTACCTACTAGATTACACAGCCGTCGTCGGCGTCGTCGAGTGAGAGACGCCAAAATCAGGTGGTTTGGTTTGGAATGGAAATTTGATTATAAGGATAGATGCCGATGGGGATTGCCCAGTCCGATGGCGGCTGTTGGTTCTGCGGAAATTAACATGCTAGGCTAACGATAGTGAGATGGTGAAAGAAGAAAAGACCATTTTGACCATCTTAAAAACTTTGACAATTAAGTCAATTTTTTTTTCCATTTTTTGACAATTCTGATAATTTTGATAATTTTGACAATTTCAACAATTTTGACAATTTTGACAATTTTGATAAATTTGACAATTTCAACAATTTTGACAATTTTGACAATTTTGATAAATTTGACAATTTTGACAATTTTGACAATTTTGACAATTTTGACAATTTTGACAATTTTGACAATTTTGATAATTTTGACAATTTTGAGAATTCTGACAAATCATATGTGACTTATGGTAGTTTTAGTAAGGGATGATTTCAAGGATTTCATTTAAGAGGTTGAATTGCGAGGAAGCAAGAAAAAATAACGGTATAAAATGTTCCGAAATTTTTTTACTGACGTTATAATGTTTCTAATGATGTATTTTTTGAAAAAAAAAATATCGTAGCCCAAAGTTATAAAATTTTAAGCAAGGAGTGTCAAACTGACACTCATGGTCTGATTAGGGAGTTTTTTTTTTCTGGGCTTCCAGGGAGTCTTAAAAAAACTTATGATGCAAAATGAAGGTTTTCATGAATACATAAAAGGCCCCATAAGAAATGGTTTTGTTTTGGTGCGCCTGAGAAAAGTTACTAGCCTTAAAACTCCCACTGACACTCAAGAGCGAATACGGGTTAATAATCGTGAAATTTCAACCATTTTTGACTTTTTCTGACAACATTCAATTAAAATTAAACACAAATTAAAAAATCTGTGAAACTATTTTTTTATCTCACGAATTCAATAAGAAATAAACAAAAAAAAATAATATTACAAAAAAGTAACTATCTTTTGTAACTTAAAGTTTTTAATCAAATGAAATTGCTTCAATTTCAACTTTATTTGCATACATTTCTAAAATAGAAGGTGAACAAAGTTAATACCGGATAGGAATTCCTGGGAAAGAAACTCTTATTTTGAAGAGCAAGGAACATAAAAAAAAATTGTGTCTTTGAATTTTTGGGCAGCCCTGCGTATCAAATCATCTTTAAAGAATATTTCAAATAAGCATTAAATTTTTCATTGAGAGATTTTTTACTCCATAATTCAAGTTATAAGTAATAAAGTAGAGGATGCAATTTAAGCACATTTTATATTTGTCAAAATTGTCAAAATTGTCAAAATTGTCAAGATTGTCAAAATTGTAAAAATTGTCAAAATTGTCAAAATTGTCAAAATTGTCAAAATTGTCAAAATTGTCAAAATTGTCAAAATTGTCAAAATTGTCAAAATAGTCAAAATTGTCAAAATTGTCAAAATTGTCAAAATTGTCAAAATTGTCAAAATTGTCAAAATTGTCAAAATTGTCAAAATTGTCAAAATTGTCAAAATTGTCAAAATTGTCAAAATTGTCAAAATTGTCAAAATTGTCAAAATTGTCAAAATTGTCAAAATTGTCAAAATTGTCAAAATTGTCAAAATTGTAAAAATTGTCAAAATTGTCAAAATTTTCAAAATTGTCAAAATTGTCAAAATTGTCAAAATTGTCAAAATTGTCAAAATTGTCAAAATTGTCAAAATTGTCAAAATTGTCAAAATTGTCAAAATTGTCAAAATTGTCAAAATTGTCAAAATTGTCAAAATTGTCAAAATTGTCAAAATTGTCAAATTGTCAAAATTGTCAAAATTGTCAAAATTGTCAAAATTGTCAAAATTGACAAAATTGTCAAAATTGTCAAAATTGTCAAAATTGTCAATATTGTCAAAATTGTCAAAATTGTCAAAATTGTCAAAATTATCAAAATTGTCAGAATTGTCAAAAATGTCTAAATTGTCAAAATTGTCAAATTGTCAAAATTGTCAAAATTGTCAAAATTGTCAAAATTGTCAAAATTGTCAAAATTGTCAAAATTGTCAATATTGTCAAAATTGTCAAAATTGTCAAAATTGTCAAAATTGTCAAAATTGTCAAAATTGTCAAAATTGTCAAAATTGTCAAAATTGTCAAAATTGTCAAAATTGTCAAAATTGTCGAAATTGTCAAAATTGTCAAAATTGTCAAAATTGTCAAAATTGTCAAAATTGTCAAAATTGTCAAAATTGTCAAAATTGTCAAAATTGTCAAAATTGTCAAAATTGTCAAAATTGTCAAAATTGTCAAAATTGTCAAAATTGTCAAAATTGTCAAAATTGTCAAAATTGTCAAAATTGTCAAAATTGTCAAAATTGTCAAAATTGTCAAAATTGTCAAAATTGTCAAAATTGTCAAAATTGTCAAAATTGTCAAAATTGTCAAAATTGTCAAAATTGTCAAAATTGTCAAAATTGTCAAAATTGTCAAATTGTCAAAATTGTCAAAATTGTCAAAATTGTCAAAATTGTCAAAATTGTCAAAATTGTCAAAATTGTCAAAATTGTCAAAATTGTCAAAATTGTCAAAATTGTCAAAATTGTCAAAATTGTCAAAATTGTCAAAATTGTCAAAATTGTCAAAATTGTCAAAATTGTCAAAATTGTCAAAATTGTCAAAATTGTCAAAATTGTCAAAATTGTCAAAATTGTCAAAATTGTCAAAATTGTCAAAATTGTCAAAATTGTCAAAATTGTCAAAATTGTCAAAATTGTCAAAATTGTCAAAATTGTCATAATTGTCAAAATTGTCAAAATTGTCAAAACTATCAAAATTGTCAAAATTGTCAAAATTGTCAAAATTGCCAAAATTTTCAAAATTGTCAAAATTGTCAAAATTTTCAAAATTGTCAAAATTGTCAAAATTGTCAAAATTGTCAAAATTGTCAAAATTGTCAAAATTGTCAAAATTGTCAAAATTGTCAAAATTGTCAAAATTGTCAAAATTGTCAAAATGGTCAAAATGGTCAAAATGGTCGAAATTGTCAAAATTGTCAAAATTGTCAAAATTGTCAAAATTGTCAAAATTGTCAAAATTGTCAAAATTGTCAAAATTGTCAAAATTGTCAAAATTGTCAAAATTGTCAAAATTGTCAAAATTGTCAAAATTGTCAAAATTGTCAAAATTGTCAAAATTGTCAAAATTGTCAAAATTGTCAAAATTGTCAAAATTGTCAAAATTGTCAAAATTGTCAAAATTGTCAAAATTGTCAAAATTGTCAAAATTGTCAAAATTGTCAAAATTGTCAAAATTGTCAAAATTGTCAAAATTGTCAAAATTGTCAAAATTGTCAAAATTGTCAAAATTGTCAAAATTGTCAAAATTGTCAAAATTGTCAAAATTGTCAAAATTGTCAAAATTGTCAAAATTGTCAAAATTGTCAAAATTGTCAAAATTGTCAAAATTGTCAAAATTGTCAAAATTGTCAAAATTGTCAAAATTGTCAAAATTGTCAAAATTGTCAAAATTGTCAAAATTGTCAAAATTGTCAAAATTGTCAAAATTGTCAAAATTGTCAAAATTGTCAAAATTGTCAAAATTGTCAAAATTGTCAAAATTGTCAAAATTGTCAAAATTGTCAAAATTGTCAAAATTGTCAAAATTGTCAAAATTGTCAAAATTGTCAAAATTGTCAAAATTGTCAAAATTGTCAAAATTGTCAAAATTGTCAAAATTGTCAAAATTGTCAAAATTGTCAAAATTGTCAAAATTGTCAAAATTGTCAAAATTGTCAAAATTGTCAAAATTGTCAAAATTGTCAAAATTGTCAAAATTGTCAAAATTGTCAAAATTGTCAAAATTGTCAAAATTGTCAAAATTGTCAAAATTGTCAAAATTGTCAAAATTGTCAAAATTGTCAAAATTGTCAAAATTGTCAAAATTGTCAAAATTGTCAAAATTGTCAAAATTGTCAAAATTGTCAAAATTGTCAAAATTGTCAAAATTGTCAAAATTGTCAAAATTGTCAAAATTGTCAATATTGTCAAAATTGTCAAAATTGTCAATATTGTCAAAATTGTCAAAATTGTCAAAATTGTCAAAATTGTCAAAATTGTCAAAATTGTCAAAATTGTCAAAATTGTCAAAATTGTCAAAATTGTCAAAATTGTCAAAATTGTCAAAATTGTCAAAATTGTCAAAATTGTCACAATTGTCACAATTGTCAAAATTGTCAAAATTGTCAAAATTGTCAAAATTGTCAAAATTGTCAAAATTGTTAAAATTGTTAAAATTGTTAAAATTGTCAAAATTGTCAAAATTGTCAAAATTGTCAAAATTGTCAAAATTGTCAAAATTGTCAAAATTGTCAAAATTGTCAAAATTGTCAAAATTGTCAAAATTGTCAAAATTGTCAAAATTGTCAAAATTGTCAAAATTGTCAAAATTGTCAAAATTGTCAAAATTGTCAAAATTGTCAAAATTGTCAAAATTGTCAAAATTGTCAAAATTGTCAAAATTGTCAAAATTGTCAAAATTGTCAAAATTGTCAAAATTGTCAAAATTGTCAAAATTGTCAAAATTGTCAAAATTGTCAAAATTGTCAAAATTGTCAAAATTGTCAAAATTGTCAAAATTGTCAAAATTGTCAAAATTGTCAAAATTGTCAAAATTGTCAAAATTGTCAAAATTGTCAAAATTGTCAAAATTGTCAAAATTGTCAAAATTGTCAAAATTGTCAAAATTGTCAAAATTGTCAAAATTGTCAAAATTGTCAAAATTGTCAAAATTGTCAAAATTGTCAAAATTGTCAAAATTGTCAAAATTGTCAAAATTGTCAAAATTGTCAAAATTGTCAAAATTGTCAAATTTGTCAAATTTGTCAAAATTGTCAAAATTGTCAAATTTGTCAAAATTGTCAAAATTGTCAAAATTTTCAAAATTTTCAAAATTGTCAAAATTGTCAAAATTGTCAGAATTATAAAAAAATGCACATCTCGCTTTGTTGATTTGAAAGTTTATAGATTCAAAAAATTATTTCATGCCTCATGTCGAAATCGTATTACCCTCAAAATGCATTGATTGGATTTGTTTTTTCAGCCATTTTATCAAACGGCTTTAGGTGCAATATTGGAACAGACATGAGCTTCACAGAAAATGCTCAAAGGTATTTTTAAGTTTTGGATCCCAAGAAAAAACTAATTCGTACTGCGTAGATGTGTTATATGAGTATTTAGATGATGGTAACAATTGTAAATGAATCTTGTTTTCACTTGAAATCAATTCGTTATCAATGAAAAAATACACTTACCGTTGGCTTCTGGCTATCAGTATCAGAAAACATAAACATGTGCACATTTGGGACCCATCCATCCGGAACTGACCTTCCGGCAATGTTTGGACAGCTTTTTCAACCACCCATCGTCCGATAAGCTGCAGGGGGTTAAGGGAAATCTGTCGAATCCTGCTGCCATCCAATAAAGCTGCCCTATCAACAACGCAACCTGCCGGTGTCGTTTGGTTGCCTACCTTCAGGGGTAACTTCACCCAGCACACCCATGACACTGATTGTTATTGCTCCGAAATTCGAATCCATTAATTGATGCAGGAAAATTCCGAAAGGAATATGAGTTCGGTTTTCGGTGGTTTGAAACGCCTCGGCGCCGTGAAGCCGGCTGTTGAAATGTAATATTTTATGAGGAGTGCAATTCACCGGACAGTTGCTGGTGCTCCGCGAAACGGGTCCCGGTTCAGGGTCATCAATTAGGAAAGCCAGACACGTTAGCTGCCGCTTTTTATCCCGTTTCCCACCTTTTTTCGTTAAAGATTTGTGGCAAAAAAGAGTAGCGCGTGCCGTTCGACCGGTTTGGCTCCGACACAACAATTCCGGAAGAAGGAATCCTCACCAAAAAAAGGACGAGAGTGTTTCCAAAACAAACGTAGACACACCGTTCAAACACACTCAAACCGGAAACGGAACCATATCCATTGCTCCCCATTTGTCTGGGACAAGAATTTTGGGGACCGGGGAGTTTTTTTCCCCCTATTTCTGTTGGCTGGGACCAGTTCACATTTTTCAGTCGCATCTAGATTAGAACTTGGAAACTCCGGCTGCCGGGCATTTGTAGACACCTGACTGCCTTGCTTGTCCGGGGAAAAGTTCCACGTGCTGATGAATATTCATGCGCGTCGTTCGCCGGAAGTCTTGCTTGGGGTGACAAATTTTGTTCCCCACAAACAACATCCACACGGCTAATGGATTGGGTAAAGAGATGGCTGTAGCCAATCTTGCCGGTAAAGGGCCTAACTTGGCCCTGATGGAGCGATGTTGGAGCCGGGAAAAAGTAATCTGCAAACATGGGAGAATTAATTATTCCAGAAATGCTGTTGTATAATTGGAAATTAAAAAAAAAGGAAATTTTATGTTCTTAAATCTGGTTATTTTTTTCAAAACATGGTTAAATCAAATCAATCAGTTCAGCCAATATTCCTTAAATTCATAATTTTGCATCATGTATTAGTATTTGAATTAAATAGTAGGTAATAGAAATATAAACATTTATTTTACACAAATTCCCTCCAATAATGTGAATGATACCCACATCACACCCCCCCCCCCCTTCCGCTTCCCAATTTTTCTGAAACAATCATAGTACCCCATTAAATACCCTCAAGAACCAACTTTAATCTCATTTGATCAATAAGTTTTCAAGTTATGCTTAAAAGTGTTTGGGAGTTCCACTCTCCCCTTTCAATCTTCCCACTGGCAAGAGGGAAGAATCTCAAACCATCATAGAAAGACTTATTTTATCCAATTACCCGCCCATGCCAAAAAAAATATATAATTATGACCTCCCCATTTCTACCTCCCCTTTGAATTGTATGGGAGCCCTCTCCTCCTTTTTCCTCTGGTTAGAGAAAAGGTGTTTAACCAATCATAAAGAAATCCTCTTATGCCAAAATCGAGTTTTGCTAAACTATATATGGGATCCACCTTACCCATTTTTCCCCTGGTTGAAAGAAGGGTCCTTAAATCACCAGAGAAAGTTTGTTTTATGCCCAATTAAACTCCCTGGCCCAATTTGAATTCATTTGCACGATTAGTTCGCGAATCAAGCTAAAAAAACGTAAGGAAGAACCTTTCCTCCTTTCTATCTTATCACTGGAAGGAGAGAAATGTTCCTCCTCCCCAAATATACTCTTATACAAATTTAGATTTCATTGCTCAATTTTGTTCTCGAGTTGGGCAAGAAATGCTCCTCCTCTCCTCTTCCCATCTTATCACTGCACTGGAAGGAAGGAGGGGTCTGAGACCATACCAGAAATGTTTCTCCCATCCCTCTCATGCCTAATTTGGCTTCATTTTCCCCCATCCTTCCCCCCTTCTATCTATCCATTGCAAGGAGGGGGAGAGGAGCAACAAACCATCATAGAAATATTCGTTGTACCAAAATACACTCCCATGCCCAATTTGATTCCATTTTCACAATCAGTACTCGAGTTATTTAAACGTGTTTTCCGTTTTTTTTTTGGAGGCCCCCTCCACCTTTCTAGTGAGGGAGAGGGCTCTCAAATTATTATAGGAACCTTCTCAGGTCTCAAATACACCCACCTGCAAAGTTTAACGCTAATCGGTTCGGTAGCTTCTGAGTCCATAGAAACAAACAGACAAACAGGAGTTTATTTTTATGTAGATAATGTCGAAATTGAGCTTAATTTTTCTTTTGTTTCGATTATAGTCGTTTTACCATCTTTTATGGCATTCGCGACTTTATCAACGTTACAGTTGGCGGATCGTTATTGAAAAACTATCCGGTACAACTGTGTTCGATGTTTACTCTTGGGCTCGAACTCGCGGACATCGGCTCAGGAGACAACAGACTTGCCAACTGAGCTATATCACAAGCCCTGAAATTGAGCTTAAGCTTTGTCAACATTGCGCAGATATAATTACGAAATTATGCTTCAACTGTGTCTCCAGTTGGACATTATTATATATTATTTTTGACCAATTTTGTGGAAACTGTCATTCATTTTTTATTGTAGTAAATCTGAAACAGTATAAACATTTTGGAAGGAAAACAAATACACATGTTAGTAAAAATTAAGTCAGTCAGTATTGCAACACAGTTTTGCTAGAGTTTTGATTTTTTTTTCAAATGTATAGAATTTTTTTTTTCAAAATTTGTCAAAAATGTCAAAAAACGAGTGCATCAAAACTGTGGCAGGAAATATTACAAGAATGTGTACATCTTTTCCTAACTATGTTCCAAATGAGACAAAATTTCAGAATCAGAGAGGTTGCAAGTTTTGAAAAAAAAACCACTTCAAAGATGTCAGTATGGTCGATGTTTCATATATTTTTTTTAAATGATCAGTTCTCATTCCGTCGAATGTAAATTTTTCTTTAATTTCTTCAAAGACATAAACCGTCTTCGCCGATTAAGGCTTTATATGCTTAAAAGACGCTTTAAGACAACTTAAGACTTAAGACAACTTAACAACTTAACATTAAACACCCAGTACCGAGATGGAAATCGCAACCATGTCATCAGTGGATCTATCAATAATCGTCCTACCACAAAAGTGAAATTATACCTGTGATATTTTTAAAAATGCATCAAAACTGTTATAAAATTTAGATAATGTTTTTAAAAATTTAAAAATAAAATGTAATAGTCTTTCAAATCGATCAAATTTTGCCATTTTTCTTCAACTTCGTCTCAATTCTGCCCTTCCAACAAGTTTTTTTGGGTTCAAAACTACACGAATTTCAGTAAAAAGCTCGTCAAAATTATTTTGAAGTCGTTTCCGAAAAATATCATCATTGTGTAAAAACAAATTGAACTCTGGTGAAGTTGAATTGAAATCGATCAAAACAGATCTACGAAGGGTTAAATTTGAAAAAAGATGGTCAAATTCTTGTGAGGCATCGTATATCATAGGGGACATATGCGATAAAACTTTGTCGATATGATGCAAAAAATTGTCTCTGAAAGGTAATAAATGGAAAATGAGGCCTTCAGAACCAAAAGGTTATAAGTGCAAAAACGATCAATTTTGAGTTAATAATTCTCAACGATTTTTCACAAAACAAACTTTATTTGGTGATTTTTCCATATGTTAAAAGTTTTATTTACAAACTTTGACGTTCAAAAGAAAAAGAAAAATTATCGAAAAATTTATTGAAAATGACTCAACACAACTGATAAGCCTGTTTTATTTTCGAAATAAGCTTGCTTGTACTCATACCACTTTGCTTTCAAATCCCTCAAATGGCGTTAAAATGCAATTGAATTTGTACCAAGATTCAATAAAATTGTCAAAATTATGACCGAATTACGTCAGAATTTATTGAAAATGTATTTACAAATATTCAAGTTTGAGTCCTAAAAACTTCAAAATTTGTTTTTTTTCAAAATTGTATAGCAATGCAATAAAACCCTTCCAAGTTATCTTTCATGTTATTCAATTGTAACTAACTTATGTCAAAACTATGTTTAGAACTCTACTTAATTATCAACAAAAATGGAAAAAAAAGGTCAAAATTGTGATTCAATTGTTTAAAAATTCTTCTAGTATTCTTAAAATTAAAATTAATATTTGTTATCGTGCATTGATTGTTAAAGAATGGTGTCCAGTTAAACGAAAGTTATGCAAATTTGAAAATAAATTGTGAAATTACAGGCCCAGTTTTTTGTTGTAAAAACAAACACTCACATTATGATCTCAGTGAAACTTCATGTTTCTTTGAAGAAATCTAAATTCTACTTACGTCTAAAGCAGGGGTTTATGGCTAGCATCGTACTAATACTAACACCACCCGCCCTCTTTCTGTGTATGTTGTGACCAAGACTCAATCTCATGGCCTCTGGCTCAGAAGACTTAAACGCTATCCTCTAGGCTACGGTCGGTGGCTGTAACTGGTGCATGTTTCTTCAAGACAATATGTTTCAGTAACGTATTTTTTGTAACAAAAATTGATTCAAAACTGCTTGAATTTGTTTCTGAAACCTATACCTACAGAATTGTATTATTTCTTTCAAGAATTGGTTAAAAATTTTCTAAATTTTGACTAAAATGATTCTTAGGATAACAGAGGTATGTCCGAAGTTTTGTGAAAAATAATTTGGAAAGTTAAAAAAATAAAATTAAAATAATGTCAAAATTGAAGGTATTAAATTTTTAAATTTTATTCAATGGTCAAAATATCGTTAAATATAAGTCTAAACCACGTTTTACTGTTCTTAAATTTTGTCCCATTTAGACAAAATACGAAAAAGACATTTTCAATATGTACTCAAAGAAGCTTTTTTTTCAAAGTTTTCCGAAATTAATTAAAATGATTTCACGATTATGTCTAAATAACTTAAAAAATATTTTTTTCTCTCCGATTTTTTTTCAAAATTGTGTTAAGAAATTGTGCTGATGATTGGCCAAATTATTTCAACAAAATCGAGGAATTAAAAAGGAAATAAAAGTGTTTCAAAATATTGAGAACTAATCTTAACCCAAAGTCCAACTTGTTCCAAAATCATAAAGATCCAAAATAAGTCCTAACAAAGCTTTCGAAAGCTTGCCATAATCGATTAGATATTTAAAAAAAAATTGTCACAACTGTTAAAAAATTTTCGATATTCTGTTAAAATATGCGAAAAGTGTATCCCGAAAAGAACAAAGTTTTGTCTAACTATTTATTGAAAAATATTGTCTGAAATGTCTAATAATAATTTTCAAAGTGTGAAAAGTGTTAAAATTTTAGTAGAACGGATCAATATTCTCTCCTTGCAAACAATGACAAATTTTCAATAAACTGTTTTAAAATAATGCCGAAACTGTTCCAATGTTTGGTAAAAAAATATGTCAAAAAATGAATTTGATTTAAGCTTGAAACAAAACTAAAAAAAAGGCTTCCGAATTTTGGCAACGTTTAATCAAAAGTGTTTTTTTTTATAATTCTTTATTTGAAACGGCTCATACAATTAAGTTTCAAGGAGCCAAACTCGCTTTAAATCAATCAAAAGTGTTGCAAAACAAGACTCAGAACTGTGAACAAAAACTAGGGTTTAATTTTTGTCAAATTTAGAATCAGAATTTTCCTCAATTGATCATTTTCTGTCGAAAGTGAACTAAAAAAATCTTTTATTGCTTAAAAATGTCTGATTATGCTGAAAAATGTTTTAAAATTGCTTATAATCTAACAAATTGTCAAAAAAGATATAAACTTCTGTTTATTTCACAAAAAGGACCGCTCAAATTTAACGTATCGCAATTTTCGATCATTTACAAATTTTTTAATCCAAAATCCATAAGCTGCTATACCCTCTTTCCCTTAAACGCGTTACGTCATATTTGAATGGTGCCAAACATCATCTATTATTTTCAATTCATTACTTTCAATTACATGTGATGCAGGAATAAACTTGCCGGATTGCTCGGTTTTATCCGGACTTGCTCGGATACTGGACACAAAATTTGGGGGAAAAGTCCGGTCCGTTTGCCTGGATTTTGTTGAAAAACGGCCTGATTTCACTCAGATTTATTCTC
Organism: Uranotaenia lowii; assembly: GCF_029784155.1. Classification (NCBI taxonomy): domain Eukaryota; kingdom Metazoa; phylum Arthropoda; class Insecta; order Diptera; family Culicidae; genus Uranotaenia; species Uranotaenia lowii. Next base: position 175,854,500 of record NC_073691.1, read on the forward strand.
TTTATTTGCAAAATCAGTCAAAAAATTCAAAATGAGTTTTTTTTAATTTTTGCATTAGAGAACGATTTTTTTTGAGGTAGTATATTTTTAAACAATCAAGATCTGGTTTTCAGAAAAAAATTATTAATGTGTTGCTGTTGTGTTCCAAAGATAATTTTTTTAGGTGTTCTTAAATGTCTACTAATTTTTTGTTGAATTAATCATGGGGTTTGAAAAAAAATTTCCCGGATATTGCCCGAATATTGGTTTAAATATTTTGATATAAAATGTCCGGATCTTTTCTGACATTTCGACTAGAAAAGCCCGGATTTGTCTGGCCCAAATGCGTGCTAAAAATATTCTGACAACCTTATGTATAAAATAGCCAAATATAGAATGATTTATTGGGGAATTTTCTTAAAATTATTTTCGTATCCCTGGTAATGAAAATTGGTCATAAAACTTCCAATGCAAAACATGACTGCCATTTTGAAGAATGGGCTTCAAACTGTCTGTACTCCAAGATGAATAACTACTTGAGATGCTCACAAATAAAAAACAGACGTTTCAAAAAGTGGTTTTCGCGTGTTCAGGTATGTGAACCTAAGGGATGATTGGCTATTTGAAAAAGTTTAAAAAATCTTCCGTTCAGAAATTTGAATATTGTGTTCATTTATATATATGAAAATAAATGTTTGTCTGTTTCCTGTAGACTCGAAAACTACAGAACCGACCGAAGGGTTTGAACTTCCGAGTCCAAAAAAAGGGAGGCTCCCATACAAAATTAACAAAAATTTTGACACAATTCGAACAATTTTTGGAATTTTTTGAGCCGATCAACGTTAAATTTGGTGCCTAGCCGTTTTCAAGACCGATAATGTTTTTCCTTAATAATTTTAAATTTCTCTGAAACCAAAAAAAGGGGTTCCCATACAAAATTAACAAAAAATTTACACAATTCGAACAATTATCGGAAACTACTGTACCGATCAACGTAAAATTTGGTGTGTAGCCGTTTTCAAGACTGAGGATGATTTCCTCAATGCTTTCAAACCCTTTCAAATTCAGAAGGGGAGGGGGGGGGGGGTGTCTCCCATACAAAATTAACAAAAATTCAACAATCCTCGAAGGATTTTTTTTAAATTGATAAACTTATTAAAATGAATGTCGGATATGGTTTCTTAAAAGCTTTAAACTTGCTCTTACTTAAATGAGAGAGGGCTCCCATACATAATCAACAAAAATGTGACACAATTCGAACTATTTCCGTAAACAACTGAACATATCAACTTGAAATTTGGTTTGTAGCCGTTTTCAAGACTAGGCATGGTTTCTGTAATACTTTCAAACCCCTCCAAAAACAAATTTAACAAAAGATTGACACAATTCGAATGATTTTCTGAAACTACTTAACCGAACGACGTGAAATTTGGTGTGTAGCAGTTTTCAAGACCAGGTATTGCATCTTTATTACTTGTTAACCCCTTCGAATAAAAAAAAAAGGACGGCTCCCATAAAAAGTCATTAGAAAATTGACATATAATTACAATCCTCGAAGGAATTGTGTTAAAAGTTGATAAACGTAAGTGTTTTGACATAATGAAATGATTTATCAAACTGATAAACAAGTAAAAAAAATTAGATTGATTTACGCTTCCCATTTTGTTGGATGAAGAAACTTATAGGGGAGAGGAAGGCTATATGCGCATATTAAGGAAAGCACTCATTTTCTCCTATACTCCAAAAGATAGGAGTCTGGAAACTATATGCACATGAGCGGACATCTGTTTTATATACGTTAAAGCATTTTTTCTGTTAAAATCTTTTACAGTTTTTGTGAAAATAATTTTATAATGAAAGAAGTCAAAATAGCCGATTTCCGAAACTGGCGGGCTAAATGCGCATATTTATGTTTTTAGCTATATTTCATTACCACTTGCAATATTTTGATATTATTTAATTGAAAATGGTAGAAACGGATGTTAAACATACGTCAAGGCCGAAATTTTGGTGAAATTTTTTACATCACTAGTTCTTTTGCATGAAACATAGTTAAGTATGCCATATGGCCATATTTTAGGGTAATATTTTGTTCATATTGTATTTTTATCGGATCAGTAGGAAGTTCTTCTTTTTTCGCTGTAAGATCGTTATTTGAGCGTAGATTTCATGTTTAAATGATAGAAAGTAAAAAATTTATTAGACTAATCTATTTTTCTTGATATAGGCATTTAACCTGCCTTGATATGGGCATTCAAAACCTGTCTCTTATTCCAATATCTTATCATTTACAACTTTGCCAAAAGCTTCGATTTGTTGAATTTCCGATTTCCAGATGAATAAGAAAGAAAAACCACTAAAATTTTTGTTCACAGAATCTGTATGCACAATAATTAAAGTTCAATATATTATAACAAAACTGACAAAAATCTTGTTTGAATTTTTAAATTTTTTCGACTTTATATAATAATTTAATTTTTTTATGCCATGTGTTAAAAGCGTATTACTCTCAAACTGCACTAATTAGATATGATGAATCTCCAGCCATATCGTCAATCGGCTGTATGCGCATATTACCCAATATGCGCATATAGGAACACTTCCCCCTATTCAATAAATCTTACCTACATTTTATTAACAAAAGTAATGTCTTAGTGTTTTCATAAAGATTGGCACACTTTTCCACTATGCAAAATTTTTCCTGTTTTTAAATATTTCTCCCGATTCAAAAAGGGGCGATTATTTTTTATTCTTAGGATTTATTTATTTTATTGAAGATACCTTTTATTTTTAAGGGTGGCTTCTTCAAAATTCAAACCAAATTAATCAAGACAATCTATAATTTAAAACGACTTTAATTCTAATTATGATAATTTTATATTTTTTTCATGGAGAAGGTTGCAAAGCACAAAGCAAGTTCAGATAGTAAATAAATAGTGCATATAACAGTAGAAAATAACCTTCCCATTTATCACGAACACCTTAAGGCATAATTTGTTGCATTCTTCTTCTGGAGAAGTAAAGGACCATTCCTTATAAACGGACCCAGACCTCTTATGATCGGTTAACTAAATCCAGGATAACATTGCCCTTCCCAGCGATGCTGTCAGAAGCAAACATCTATGACTAAGTGTAGCTTTTGCATTAAACACAAATCCAATCGGTTTCTACTCCTTCTAACTTCCTAACGTTCGAAAAACACCCCTGAAGCGAAGTGTTTATCCAGCGCTAAACGCCAAGAAGCAGTTAGCATAACTCACTAAATGGCTGCTAAGTAGCGTTCCCTCCTGCTGGCTAGGGAGTATCGAACCTCGCTGCTTTCCTTTAGATTTTCCATCAATAACTATCGAGCAACCGGGATAGAAGAGCCAACGATAAAACGGGGAAAAGTGTGTGGGTAGGGAAAGGTTAGTTTGAAAACTAGTAAAGCTTCATAATTTATTTGGTCGTACATATTCGCGACCGGGTCGTTTCCAACGGGGACTCTCGGCCGATGGGGAATAATTATTTATGTCCCGCAATAGTGGGGAAAATTTTCCCGTTTGCCCTGGACCTGAACATGAGGTGGAACCAAGATAGGGAAGCGTCAGCCGATTATTACCGATAGTAAACCGAAAAGTTTGACACTTTGTTGCTGTCCCCGAGACAAGAAAAGTTGAAAAGTCGCTGACTGGAGGGAGAACAGATCAGAATCAGGGGGTTGAACGATCAAAAATGCTTGTCTGTCATTTTCGGGCGATGGAAAAGTTATCGGTTTGGGCATAGTTTGAATTTTCGAAAAAGTGTGGCAAATATTTTGATGATTGTGCTTTTCATTGACTGCTCTATGTGGTAGCATTGCTTTTTAAAGAGTTTTCTGTGGGTTCATTTTACAAGTTATAGTTGGGTCGGGAGAACCAACATGAAAATTGTTCTAAAGGTTCACTTTTCATTGGATCGGATGGACCAATATGAAAAGTGTTCAGAAGGTTTACTTTTTGTTGTATCGGGAGGACCAACATGAAAAGCTGAAGGTTCACTTTACGAGTTTTCGTTTGTTCAGGAGGACCAACGTGAAAAGTATTCTGAAGGTTCATTTTAAGAGTTTAAATTGGATTGAGAGGACCAACAAAAAGAGTGCTTAGAAGGTCCACTTTACGAGTTTACGTTGGATTGGGAGGACCAACATGAGGAGTGTTCTAAGGGTTCACTTTAAGAATTAACATTGGATCGGGAGAACCAACATGAAAAGTGTTCTGAAGGTTCACTTAACGAGTTTACGTTGTATCGGGAGGACCATCATAAAGAGTGTTCTCAAGGCTCACTTAACGAGTCTATGTTGGATCGGGAGGACCAACATGAAATGTGTAGTGAAGGTTCACTTTACGAGCTTTTTTTGGATCAGGAGGACCACCTGAAGTGTGTTCTAAAGGTAAACTTTTCGAATAATCGTTGGATCGGTAGGACCAACATGAAGAATGTTCTTAAGGTCCACTCTACGAGTTTACGTTGGATCGGAAGGACCAACATGAAGTGGGTTCTGAAGGTTCACTTTATGATTCAAAATAACCACTCCTCCCATACAGTTTTTTGAGTTTATTCCATTTATTTTCTAAATTTCTTTCTAAAAGGAACTCGTTTTTGATTATATCCCAGCATTTTACATAGAAAATCTTAGTAGTTTTGCTTATATGTTTCTAAATCTCAAACACATTTTTCTCCATTTCAGCGAACTACTGTTTTCGCCCTTCTGAAATTATTCGCGAGTTGTTTTCATTGACATGAGGTTTGACAGCTCTACACGCTGGTGGGGACATCTCTCTGGAACATAGCTTCATCCATCGATCCATTTCAATAAATTCATTCATCAACCATACGGTGAATGCAAAATTCGAAGAAAAGCATAAAATCTGAGCAATGGTAGCTGATTGACAAACAAGCCCATCAACAAGTGAATGCATGGAAAATCGGAGCCGGAAAGCCACATTTCGTACCTGAATTCATCCCGCATCCAATCAGCCCAATAAGTGATACCGGGTTCTGGTGATGATGCAATCGTTGAACAGGTTTCGATACCTACTTTTCCGAAAATCAGGGGAATATGGGGTAAAAATAGGCGTTGTTTTTTGGAAGAATTACTCGAACTTCTGGATAATCAAACTTGGAACAACTTTTAGCCCCAACTATCCCTAGTTTTGCTCTACACGGGCGATGGAAAAGTTATCGGTTTGGGCATAGTTTTTGAAAAATTGGTTCCCAATGCAATGCCCCAACTATCCCTAGTTTTGTGCTCTTTTTGATAACCTCACACATATTGACACGAATGATGATGATGATATGTTAGCCTTTTTGCTCTCTGGGTAACATCTTTTGGTGCCAGAACAGTGTGCAGGACACTCTCCGGCAAGTCTTTGACAATGCAAAAATTGGTTCCCAATGCAACGCGAAAAGCCAGCTAGCTTCTGTCGATAAAATCGGAAATCCACTCCTTTATTTAACGTTAATTAATACTATCGTTCGTCGTGCCAGAAAGAGCAATCCGTGACCAGATCGGATCTGGAATCAGTCCGCCGTCGGTTGCTCATGAATGTCCGTTTGGTGGCCTCTAATGGTGGCTCCATAGAGCAACCCGATCTGATGATGCCAATCGTCGCATATTGATTGAGCCGGGAGGGACAGCAAATGGTCTGACACGGCAGCCGCAAATAGTTGAGAAGCATTTGCGTTGGCTCACATTGAACGATATCGTATTTCATCCGAAACAATCTTCATTTACGTCGGTTTAAATTTGGACGATATTTCGTATGATGCTAAAAATTCTTATTATCAACCCTAATTGTAGGCGTGAACCGATTCTAAGATTCATATCTGCAACATTGTTAATATGCAGAGTAAAAAGTAAAATTGCGGCAGTTTTGGATGCCCGATCATGCCCTAAAAGTAAAATTTTGTATAATTTTGCTCGAGTGATGGTTCTTCTTCTGATTTTTTCCGGGTCAGACAGGAGTAATACACGTTGCATAATAAAAGGCGATTCTGACAGACAGACAGACAGACAGACAGACAGACAGACAGACAGACAGACAGACAGACAGACAGACAGACAGACAGACAGACAGACAGACAGACAGACAGACAGACAGACAGACAGACAGACAGACAGACAGACAGACAGACAGACAGACAGACAGACAGACAGACAGACAGACAGACAGACAGACAGACAGACAGACAGACAGACAGACAGACAGACAGACAGACAGACAGACAGACAGACAGACAGACAGACAGACAGACAGACAGACAGACAGACAGACAGACAGACAGACAGACAGACAGACAGACAGACAGACAGACAGACAGACAGACAGACAGACAGACAGACAGACAGACAGACAGACAGACAGACAGACAGACAGACAGACAGACAGACAGACAGACAGACAGACAGACAGACAGACAGACAGACAGACAGACAGACAGACAGACAGACAGACAGACAGACAGACAGACAGACAGACAGACAGACAGACAGACAGACAGACAGACAGACAGACAGACAGACAGACAGACAGACAGACAGACAGACAGACAGACAGACAGACAGACAGACAGACAGACAGACAGACAGACAGACAGACAGACAGACAGACAGACAGACAGACAGACAGACAGACAGACAGACAGACAGACAGACAGACAGACAGACAGACAGACAGACAGACAGACAGACAGACAGACAGACAGACAGACAGACAGACAGACAGACAGACAGACAGACAGACAGACAGACAGACAGACAGACAGACAGACAGACAGACAGACAGACAGACAGACAGACAGACAGACAGACAAACGCTCACCTGCCTAGTTTCATGTAAATCGGTTCAGTGGTTTCCGATCCTATAGGAAACAGACGGGCAGATAGAAAAAAAAATAATTTTAATTTATATAGAATATAGATTTTCGTTTCAGCATCCTACGAAGGCTTCCTTCAGAACTGCATTCAACAATGATGGAAGTCACATAAATGAACCAAGAATCCAACGAAAATTTTAGGGAAACCAATTTGACTGCAACTCATTTAACAATCAAGCCTTATTCGTGCCAGACCCCTTGCCAAGTAATGCAGCCTTAATTATGCAAATGAATTCCACTGATCGAAATTGCTTCACTTTACTAATTGAAATTACACCCATTCCACGATTCGTTTATGGCTGGATTGGTTTTGGTGAATCATCATTCCAGGCCCAGTTTTCCCTCGCTTCAGAGTTCAACAAATGCCATACCGACAAGATTGCACCCCCCATTCTTGGTTTGGCGAATCATATCTTTTACACCATCCACAAGTCACACTGATTGTCTTCCCTTAGTCCTCCCCTATAGTTTTTCTGGTATTTTTTTTCTGTTGCTCTGAATTTTAAAGGCAGGACAAGAAAGCGTAACAAATTCCTCACATAATGTCGTAAGTACATTCCGAAAATCTTCCAGTTCGTCGTCTACATTGCCGGCCATCAATAATTTATGAATCCCCGATTCCAATCTCCATCAGCATCGTCGCAATCTCGTTCATCCACCCAGCACTGTGCTGTTGCTGGGTGCTGTGTCAGTTTTTATTAATAGCAGCACACCCTGACTGCACTTGATTTTTGCCATAATTTTTCACGATTATCATCGGAATTCGTCACAGATAGGGTGAATGAAAACGAAATCCGCTCCCTTAATGCGAATGGTGAAGATTTCGCTTGTTGAGTTGTTTAGGGGAATGGGACCCTTCCCAGTTTTATCTGGAACTACGCTTCGATTAACGATTGACGGAATCTTGAAAAATTCTGATGCTATATATTAATGAATTGCAAGGTTTGTGAGGTTTTTAATTGTATTTTTTTATATTCACTCAGCTTTTTTGACTGATTTTTAAAGCAATAATAAAACTGCCTTTGGCGTTTCGGCTATCTAAATAGTTCTAAAGAATAGCTTTTAAAAAGTTGTAAATACCGTAGCTTAATAAGCATTGATATAGGTTTATTTCATCAATTTTCTTTCCTATTAACACCCACGCAAAACGCGACAACTAATGACGACTGCGGGGGATGTTAAGCGAAGCATTGTAATATGTAAAAGGAAATAATTCTTTCCTGCTCTTGTCAAAATGGTTCGATTGTGGGTGAAATATTTTTCCTTTTGTGAAGTAAAAACACTCGATCTGTTCTTCGTCAGTATAAATGGAGGATGACGTTTTCTGATTACTTTGAGTTAATGGAATTTGAAGGACGTCACCCAATCAAAGATTTTTATCTTCCACAAGGCGTTGAGTGAACTGAACAATCACTCAAATGACTGGCAGAAAAAATTAATACTCACTCAGCTGTAGTGGTCGGGATTTTACACCCTGGCTCATTTCCAGACACTGTGACTGTCTATTGGGTGAAGCTTTCAACGAATTGATATTTTAATTAATTTACAAGAGATTCGAAGAGTTTTCCATCGCTATGAGCGCTGCATAACGAGAAAACAAACTGTAAGAGTGAACAAAATTAACGTTAAACTTTTCGGATCATCCCTCTTAGCTAATAGGTAATTAAATTCCTCACATTCTGCGGATACCACTGAAAGGTTGATGAAGTAATGGTTTCAGAAATGATTCCCAGAAACATTTCGTATCTGAGCGATTTACGGCTTTTTCGTTAAATGTACTTACTGAAAGAAAAAATAAATTCAATAATACAAAAACGATGGAACCAAGAAAAATCACTCAATTTAAATGTCACCTAAGATTGCTGACAAGTTTCACAAAGAAAAAATAAACAAAAAACTGCTCTCTTTCAATTTATTTTAAAACATCAAAATTGCCAAAATTGTCAAAATTGTCAAAATTGTCAAAATTGTCAAAATTGTCAAAATTGTCAAAATTGTCAAAATTGTCAAAATTGTCAAAATTGTCAAAATTGTCAAAATTGTCAAAATTGTCAAAATTGTCAAAATTGTCAAAATTGTCAAAATTGTCAAAATTGTCAAAATTGTCAAAATTGTCAAAATTGTCAAAATTGTCAAAATTGTCAAAATTGTCAAAATTGTCAAAATTGTCAAAATTGTCAAAATTGTCAAAATTGTCAAAATTGTCAAAATTGTCAAGATTGTCAAAATTGTCAAAATTGTCAAAATTGTCCAAATTGAAAATTTTTAGAAATTTTTAATGATTTTGTAAAAATGAACAAAATTGTTAAATTTAATAATTTTCCATATTGTCAAAATTGCAAAAAAAATTCAATTTTATTCGTATAAGATAAGTAAAGTTCTTAAGATAAGTTCTATTTCAATTTGTTCTGGCAGATCACATCCACAAGTCAAAGATAATTGAATGAATAACCCAAATAACATAAAATGATTCCCTCCAATCAAGATGAAAATCAGACAGGAACGAAAAACAACCGCACTTTTTCACCCTCCAACAAATGCAATTCATAATCTCCTCCCTTCCTCAAATCAACTAAAAGCAGCCCACAAACAGCATTAAAGTTGATGCGGCGTGAAAAATCAACCCTCTTCCCGTTTTGGAAGCCTTAAAAGGAAACCAGCAATTCGAACCACAAATCCAAACGCACCCCTCAGGGAAAGATGAAGTGATTTGTTCCCCCACTTTATGTCTCCTAATGGCTTTGATCAGTAATCCGGAATAGTCGGGAGGATAGGTTTTAGTCTGATTGAGAAGTTCTCCGAATCAAGTGTTACAAATCGTTGAAATGCATCGTGGCAACCGATTCTAGGGGAAACGTATCTGACTTTCTTATTTTTGAGTGAATTACAACAACCTCGAATGGTAAATTATCGATGAGCAGGGACTAGGTGGAGACTCTTAAAGATGGTTTTATAAAAAGACATACATACATTTCGGATAAGAACTTAGACTTAGAATTTAAAAAAAAAATTAATGCAATTTACAAGCCATTCAGATTTTATTTGTCATTCAAACGGATTACTAATGGATTCTAATCAAGGAATTTCGAAATTTGATTTAATTTTTTCATTGTTGATTCTTCTCCTGAATTTTAAACAAGGATTTGTTTTGTCTTTTTTCGAACAATGCATGTGTTATTGAATTGATAATCTTGCTCCTTGCTTATCAAAAATCAATCCAATCAGAACAAAACTGGAAAAATACAAGACCCAGATCCAGAGGGCTTCTTCTAAAATATGCAAAGCAGTCAACCGAAACACTGTCGATTCCATTTCCGGAAGGTTTATTTTCATTTTCTGGTCTCTCAATAAAATATTTATCAATGATTTGGCTGCCCAATTCCAATTTCGTTAGGTTTTTTTTTTGTTTTGCTTATTCTAAACCGATCTCTCTATATTCACCCTAAAATAGTATGAAATAACCATTTTGGGGTTTGCTCGGAGTTGAATGAGCTTTAAGTTTATGATGTCTGTAAAAGTTCAGCACTGAGCACTTCCAGGTGATGAATGCTTCAGACGTATACTCCCAGAAAATAGGAAGCAAATAAGAAAATAATTTTCCCCCAGATCAGCAACCGGATCTATCTGGAACTGGACTCGTATTTAGACCTTCGGGGCAAACTACACAACCACACAATTCATTTATATTCATTGAAAAAATTCTAATCCGATTAAAACTTCCGAATCTATCTGAGAGTTTCCTCCATCTAGGAACCGGACACATCCGGATGGTGACTGTCTTGTTATGGTCTCCGGTTAGGAAAATTACACACTGGTCAAAGCTTATGAATAAATACTTCAATTGAAATATTTCATCCAATGCTGCAAAATGAAATAAACAAAACCGACAGAGAAAAAGAAGCGAAACAGTCCAATCAGAAAAGTTTCCAGAAAAGCCCCCCGAATTATCTCTGATCAGAAGGAAAACTGTGAGTTTCCAACATCTTTCTGAGGATTTCAAAGTGTGCAAAATTGGGAAGCTTAAACTTTAATGTGGTATTCGTAGAATCTTCTGTCAGTCTTGAAAAAAGTTGGTTTATCATTGTTTGCTGAAAAAAAAACATGAATAAAATATATTCCATATATTTAACGGTAGAAACAAAAAAAACCTTCATCAACGAAGAAAAACGAAGTCTACGATTCCTAAATAATAATGTGGACTTCACTGATATTGAAAAACCGTAAATAAAAGCTTTTGTCAAAATATTTGGACCAGAACTGGGAGTGCATCCTGTACAAAAATCCTTGTCAAAATGGTCAAAATTGTCAAAATTGTCAAAATTGTCAAAATTGTCAAAATTGTCAAAATTGTCAAAATTGTCAAAATTGTCAAAATTGTCAAAATTGTCAAAATTGTCAAAATTGTCAAAATTGTCAAAATTGTCAAAATTGTCAAAATTGTCAAAATTGTCAAAATTGTCAAAATTGTCAAAATTGTCAAAATTGTCAAAATTGTCAAAATTGTCAAAATTGTCAAAATTGTCAAAATTGTCAAAATTGTCAAAATTGTCAAAATTGTCAAAATTGTCAAAATTGTCAAAATTGTCAAAATTGTCAAAATTGTCAAAATTGTCAAAATTGTCAAAATTGTCAAAATTGTCAAAATTGTCAAAATTGTCAAAATTGTCAAAATTGTCAAAATTGTCAAAATTGTCAAAATTGTCAAAATTGTCAAAATTGTCAAAATTGTCAAAATTGTCAAAATTGTCAAAATTGTCAAAATTGTCAAAATTGTCAAAATTGTCAAAATTGTCAAAATTGTCAAAATTGTCAAAATTGTCAAAATTGTCAAAATTGTCAAAATTGTCAAAATTGTCAAAATTGTCAAAATTGTCAAAATTGTCAAAATTGTCAAAATTGTCAAAATTGTCAAAATTGTCAAAATTGTCAAAATTGTCAAAATTGTCAAAATTGTCAAAATTGTCAAAATTGTCAAAATTGTCAAAATTGTCAAAATTGTCAAAATTGTCAAAATTGTCAAAATTGTCAAAATTGTCAAAATTGTCAAAATTGTCAAAATTGTCAAAATTGTCAAAATTGTCAAAATTGTCAAAATTGTCAAAATTGTCAAAATTGTCAAAATTGTCAAAATTGTCAAAATTGTCAAAATTGTCAAAATTGTCAAAATTGTCAAAATTGACAAAATTGTCAAAATTGTCAAAATTGTCAAAATTGTCAAAATTGTCAAAATTGTCAAAATTGTCAAAATTGTCAAAATTGTCAAAATTGTCAACATTGTCAAAATTGTCAAAATTGTCAAAATTGTCAAAATTGTCAAAATTGTCAAAATTGTCAAAATTGTCAAAATTGTCAAAATTGTCAAAATTGTCAAAATTGTCAAAATTGTCAAAATTGTCAAAATTGTCAAAATTGTCAAAATTGTCAAAATTGTCAAAATTGTCAAAATTGTCAAAATTGTCAAAATTGTCAAAATTGTCAAAATTGTCAAAATTGTCAAAATTGTCAAAATTGTCAAAATTGTCAAAATTGTCAAAATTGTCAAAATTGTCAAAATTGTCAAAATTGTCAAAATTGTCAAAATTGTCAAAATTGTCAAAATTGTCAAAATTGTCAAAATTGTCAAAATTGTCAAAATTGTCAAAATTGTCAAAATTGTCAAAATTGTCAAAATTGTCAAAATTGTCAAAATTGTCAAAATTGTCAAAATTGTCAAAATTGTCAAAATTGTCAAAATTGTCAAAATTGTCAAAATTGTCAAAATTGTCAAAATTGTTAAAATTGTCAAAATTGTCAAAATTGTCAAAATTGTCAAAATTGTCAAAATTGTCAAAATTGTTAAAATTGTCAAAATTGTCAAAATTGTCAAAATTGTCAAAATTATCAAAATTGTCAAAATTGTCAAAATTGTCAAAATTATCAAAATTGTCAAAATTGTCAAAATTGTCAAAATTGTCAAAATTGTCAAAATTGTCAAAATTGTCAAAATTTTCGAAATTGTCAAAATTGTCAAAATTGTCAAAATTGTCAAAATTGTCAAAATTGTCAAAATTGTCAAAATTGTCAAAATTGTCAAAATTGTCAAAATTGTCAAAATTGTCAAAATTGTCAAAATTGTCAAAATTGTCAAAATTGTCAAAATTGTCAAAATTGTCAAAATTGTCAAAATTGTCAAAATTGTCAAAATTGTCAAAATTGTCAAAATTGTCAAAATTGTCAAAATTGTCAAAATTGTCAAAATTGTCCAAATTGTCAAAATTGTCAAAATTGTCAAAATTGTCAAAATTGTCAAAATTGTCAAAATTGTCCAAATTGTCAAAATTGTCAAAATTGTCAAAATTGTCAAAATTGTCAAAATTGTCAAAATTGTCAAAATTGTCAAAATTGTCAAAATTGTCAAAATTGTCAAAATTGTCAAAATTGTCAAAATTGTCAAAATTGTCAAAATTGTCAAAATTGTCAAAATTGTCAAAATTGTCAAAATTGTCAAAATTGTCAAAATTGTCAAAATTGTCAAAATTGTCAAAATTGTCAAAATTGTCAAAATTGTCAAAATTGTCAAAATTGTCAAAATTGTCAAAATTGTCAAAATTGTCAAAATTGTCAAAATTGTCAAAAATGTCAAAATTGTCAAAATTGTCAAAATTGTCAAAATTGTCAAAATTGTCAAAATTGTCAAAATTGTCAAAATTGTCAAAATTGTCAAAATTGCCAAAATTGTCAAAATTGTCAAAATTGTCAAAATTGTCAAAATTGTCAAAATTGTAAGAATTTTCAAAATTGTCAAAATTGTCAAAATTGTCAAAATTGTCAAAATTGGCAAAATTGTCAAAATTGTCAAAATTGTCAAAATTGCCAAAAATGTCAAAATTGTCAAAATTGTCAAAATTGTCAAAATTGTCAAAATTGTCAAAATTGTCAAAATTGTCAAAATTGTCAAAATTGTCAAAATTGTCAAAATTGTCAAAATTGTCAAAATTGTCAAAATTGTCAAAATTGTCAAAATTGTCAAAATTGTCAAAATTGTCAAAATTGTCAAAATTGTCAAAATTGTCAAAATTGTCAAAATTGTCAAAATTGTCAAAATTGTCAAAATTGTCAAAATTGTCAAAATTGTCAAAATTGTCAAAATTTTCAAAATTTTCAAAATTGTCAAAATTGTCAAAATTGTCAAAATTGTCAAAATTGTCAAAATTGTCAAAATTGTCAAAATTGCCAAAATTGTCAAAATTGTCAAAATAGTCAAAATTGTCAAAATTGTCAAAATTGTCAAAATTGTCAAAATTGTCAAAATTGTCAAAATTGTCAAAATTGTCAAAATTGTCAAAATTGTCAAAATTGTCAAAATTGTCAAAATTGTCAAAATTGTCAAAATTGTCAAAATTGTCAAAATTGTCAAAATTGTAAATATCGTCAAAATTGTCAAAATTGTCAAAATTGTCAAAATTGTCAAAATTGTCAAAATTGTCAAAATTGTCAAAATTGTCAAAATTGTCAAAATTGTCAAAATTGTCAAAATTGTCAAAATTGTCAAAATTGTCAAAATTGTCAAAATTGTCAATATTGTCAAAATTGTCAAAATTGTCAAAATTGTCAAAATTGTCAAAATTGTCAAAATAATCAAAATTGTCCAAATTGTCAAAATTGTCAAAATTGTCAAATTGTCAAAATTGTCAAAATTGTCAAAATTGTCAAAATTGTCAAAATTGTCAAAATGGTCAAAGTTGTCAAAATTGTCAAAATTGTCAAAATTGTCAAATTTGTTAAAATTTTCATAATTGTCGAATTTGTCAAATTTTTCAGAAATTTCTAAATTGTCAAAATTTTCAAAATTATTAGAACTTTCAAAATTTTTAAATTTTTTAAAGTCCTCAACCAACACAATATCCAATCGAGTTAAAAAAAAACTTTTCTTCCTAATTTTCGCAAAGCTTCGTTTGTTGATTTAATAAAACTGCTCTTCACTGATAGGTTGTAAAAAGCAAAAAAAAAACAGAAAGCTGCGGAAAAAGAAAGCTGCGGAAAACAGAAACATATTCCACCTTCAGAAGGAAACCATCATCAAAAGTAAGTATCATTTTTTTTGTGCCACCACTCAATTTTTATGCCATTCAAAGCCAGCAAAACAATAACAAACAGCAAACTTGCTGGAAGGAATCGTATCCGACAACAAAGTTTCCTGTCCTCTGGCTTCCATTTTGCGTGTCTAATAATGGAAAAGAATTGAGAAAGGCTGCAGAAAAAAAATATTGGTCCTATCAGACTTGGAAGATACCCGCTGGAAGAATCGGATGGAAAAAGTAAGAATAAAAAATTAAACGAAGGATATGAGCTGGAAAAGGGGCCAAAACGGTATTGTTTCGAAGTTTTCCACGCGTTTTCCGGAAGGTTTTTAGGAGTTTGTCGAAGTCATTTTTTATCTCCCGAAGGTTGGGGAGTTAAAAAGGAAAAAAAAGCTCTCCCCGTTTTGACTCTACTGGTGTTGATTTTTTCTCTAAACATCCTTCTTTGTCATCGACACCCTTTTCTAGAACCTCCATTTCCACTGAATTCATTTTGTTTTCCACATTGATTTTGTTTTATTATTTTTCCCTTCGAACCTTGCTGGGAAACGGTGAGGAATCAATTTTTCCTCCCCACGTACCGGGTTTGTGAGTTGTTGTTACTTTTGATATTGAAGACGAATTCATCCCCCCTTTCCCATGTCTTAGTAGAAATTCAATAACAAGAGGGAGACGTTTCTGCCCTAAGGTTTTGCTCTTTCCTTGTTGCTGTTGTACGGTTTTTTTTTCATCCGCTTTAAGACCTATCGAAACAACAGCAAAAAAAAATCAAAAACAAAATAAAATAAAGATGATGAGAGGAAGTCGTTAAAAGTTTTCGATCCATTCCTGCCTCCTCAAACATTTTCCCATATCCCCCTTAGCGATTGATTCGGAATGACAGTTTGTTTTGTTGTTTTTAAATGGTTGTTTTTGATGGTTTGCCGGATCAAATTTGTTCCACGGGTTTTTCTTTTATTGTTTATGCCTCATTCTGGCGATAAGGGATAAATTATTGCTGAACTTTGCCTAATTGTGTTATGTTTCGCTGCTTTTGTTGAAAACAATTCAACGAAAAAAAATTAAAGAACTCTGAACTTTAGAAATGAATTTCAAATGTCGTACTTAGAAAATCAAAATTTGAAGTTTGCACAAAAACGTTTAATAAACTCGGTAAATTCGATTCGTTCCACCAGCAATAAATTTGTAATTCAAAATATCTAACATGTAAAAGAAAAAGACAAGTTTTAAAAAAAGTTCATCACTCCCTCAAACCCGTTTTCAATTTAAAGCACTTTCTAGGGCGCAATTTCGCAATCCTGAAAACGGGAACCTTCATCACGAATCCTTAATCCTGTCGTCCGGAGTTTGGCCTCGGTCAACCAGTCAAACACACAGCTTATCCGCATTGCATTCGCCAGAAGGAGTGGGTAGATGGTGGGTGATATAAGCCCATTCCAGTATAAACAACGGGGGTCCAGTGCTCATTAATTCCCAAAAGGTTCTGCGCCTTCGATCCGTTACTCTCAATGAACGGGGAAATGTTTTTGAAAAGCGTTTCTCATTTTGTTTTTTTTTTTTCCAAAAATGGTTGGACCCAAGGTGCACAAAGATTTATCAGACAAAAAATGTCTGACGAAAGCAAAAACAAAAAAATTGAATAAATGATTTATTTTTGTTTTGAAATCCGAATCTCACGATACGGTTTTGAGTTTTCGATTAGAATAAATCAACTTGTTGAAAATTTAATGTGATTTTTATATGGAAAAATTCGTTCAAAATTCAATGAAATCACATTTTCAGGTTCATCCTACGATAAAACTTATCAAAAAAATCAGACCTGCTGGTTTCCTATGCCATGAGATTTGGCAAAGGTATCCTCGGTGGTTCCGAACAAGGTTCATTCGTTAGTTAAGGCATAATTCTGTTCGATCCCAAAAAATGATTAAATTTGATTCAAAATGTGATTTGAACATGTTAAAACGACAGCTCCACACAATTTAAGTTTTAAACTATTGCATCTGGTAAGTCCAAATTTCTGGTAACCCTAACTTTTTTATTGCAAATGATAGAAAATCTTAATGGTATAAAATTAATAACATTCTTGTTAAAATAATAACTCTGAAATTCAGACGCAAAACCTGCAAGCAGCAAACTCTGCAAGGAATGCTCTGTTTGGGACGTTATAACCATTTTTTCGCTACTCCTACCGCAATGCTGTCTTGGGAAAAATTGTAACCAGAGAATTTTCCAGTTATTGGAATTCCAGTTGCATTGCGTGAGAACAAAGTACTTCCAAAAAACCAAATAAGTGACTTACTTCGATCAAAATTTCGCGTTTTTCCAAACATAATTTCAAATCAAAACCCGGGTTCTCAAATCTTATTTTAAAAATCTGCAAAAATTCTTACGTTCGTGTTGACCAAAAAGAAAACTTAAGACGGTTACACGGTTTATGAAATTCGAAAAAAAAATTGCAATACGACATACCTTATACTGTTTATGTATTTAAATTTTAAGCAATTTTTCATGAAAACCTATTGATTTTTTAACATAATTGAAAGAATACATAAAAAAAACCCACAAACCTGAATGTGGCTTTCAAACAAAATGAAAAACATACATTTTTCAAAATGTATGCAAATACGACACTACTTGAACAGTAGACACAACACTACTAGAATAAATAAGAACTGAATTGACTCGAAAGGAGTTTTTGACATATCAAAATGTCCACTGACATCTGACGATGAATGGCCACTAGGCTAGCTTATTTACTTTGAACTTTTCTCAGAGATCAAGCGGAACTCGTATGGGTCGCTTCTTATGCATTTCCAAATATTTCTGCCAAATTTGCGATCTTATGAGCTTATCTCTGTTCTGAGCAATGAGATTTTTTTTGAAAAAAAAAAGCGGAAATTTTTCTTCAAAATGTACGTATATGGGTTCTAGCAAGCCTTTGTAGACAGTGATAATTTTATAATGCATGGTGGTTGATATTACAAGCATCTATATAAAACTTGTCAGATTGCCCTGTTTTTCCAAGCTTTTCCAGATATTTATTACAAAATTTGGAATCATTTAATTTAGTTGCCAAATTGGACAAAAAGATACAAATTGTTTTGTAATATTTTCTATTCATCTATATTAAGCTTGTTAGATTGCCCTGTTTTTTCCGAGCTTTTCCAGATATTTAATATAAAATTTGGATTTATTCACTTGAGTTGCCAAATTGGACAAAAAGCTACAAATTGTGTTTTTTTTATTTATGCGTCTCGTACGAAATTTTTTGAGAATTTTTTATCAATTTAAATATGAAAGGTTTTATGGAAGCTTAAAATGTGATTTAAAATCTGCTGATAAGTTTGGACGAAAAAAAATTTTTTTTAAATTTTTTTTTATATTTGTTTTGTAATTCCTGGGTTTTGACAAATATTTACCCGGATGATGCCCGAATTTTCGGTCGACAATTTTGCCCAGATTTTGCCAAGTTTAAAGACAAAATAGCCCGGATTTTTCCGGCCTGGATAAAAACCAGCTGTGAATGGGAAAAAATATGCCAAAAAATGCAATATTGTAGAGATTATCCTATTTCTGACCTTTCATTTGGTAGAATTATGTAATATACAGCGTTGGGAGAGACTTTTCCGATTTTGATAATTTGTGATTTACGAACGATGCTACACAAAAAAAATTTTTGACTATTACGTGTCACTGAAAACTGCAACCTTTAAAATAAATCACCTGTAATTAAAAAAACCTGTAATTTTAAATTGTTTTCCTTGAAACTTAACGAAGATTCATTCATTATTACAGCAAATGTCCTGTAAAAAAATTGTACACTAAAAATTAAATGTTACGTAATCATGTTTTTGACCTGTAAAATTACGGTAAATGTCCTGCTCTTTTTTGTTACAGGAATTTGCCTAATTTTATAAGAAATAATTTTTGCGGTGTATACAGTTGCATTTGCAGTTCACTCCTAAAACAGAAAATGGAAAATTCTATGGAATAAGTTGCTGCTTAATATCTTAATGGATCAAAATACTTGCGAATTTAAAAAAATCTTTTGATACCTTTAATACAACGATACTGTATAGCGAAAAAAATCAACTGTTTTATTACTACTTCAAATTAGTTCAATGACGGGATAACGAATTATTAAATTTTATCTTATTGAATTTATGGTGGAACGGAGTCTCTCAGGTCAACTAGTTTAACATAAACATTTAAGAGATTCTTAGATGAACTGAAACAGTGAATTTTGCTTTTTAAAAGGAGGCATTTGACACTAAAGGTTTTTTAGTAAAAACATTCAAAATATATTTTTGTAAATATTGGTTCCTCTACAGATTTGATAAGTATCAACATTCTAATTACAAAACTATATAAGAAATAAAATTTAGCAACATATTGATGTGGTAGGAGAAATCCTTTCATGCTAGTTTTCACTCATTTTCAAAGGTGTTCTCTATGGCCGGAATCTACAAATTATATCACAGAAGTTGTCATGAATGGCACAAAAACGTAGCAAAATGACTCAAATCACTGAGTGTCAGGTAATAAAGATTTTTTTTAATTTTATAATATTTTGTTTAGATTTCCGTTTTGTTAGCTTAAATCTACTGGTATCGAAAGATAACCATCCAACCATGACATTTCTGTGCAATTCACATTCTACAAGCCGAAAAAACTGATTACAATACAAATGAAAATATTAGGCGATGTTCTCCGTAGTATCTAATAAGCAAAAGCTTTCGATACCTTAACAGATAGGGGAGAGGCGGGCTTTATGCGCATATTAAGGAAAGTACACATTTTCTCCCATATTCAAATAGAAAGAAGTCTGAAAACTATATACACATGAACGGACATCTGTTTTATATACGTTAGAGCAGGCTGCTATTTGCATTATTTTCATGGCGTTGAAACATTATTAGGATAATTCCTTTTCGGAAAATCAATGTTGTCCGGCCATAGACAAGTTCATCTTACAGTGTTTCTAGATTCCTTTTCTATTTATTTCAAATATTTTTTAATTTGAATTTGAGTTTTTTTTAAATTTATTATTTGCAAGAAACCAAATGGAAAACCTTGCTTTATCTTCAAAATAAAAAAAAAGTTGTTCTATATCCCTTGACGTTTTTTTTTTCGAGAAAAGTGTGATTAAAGGGCGGGCTCTCCGTGTCCCAGCAAACATTTTTGAAGCCATATTCTTATGTTGTTTTGATATACAGTACCGTTCATAATTGTATAGAAATTGGAAGCCAGCGCACTGTCACTTCGACTTTGAACCTCCTTAACTTTTTACTCTGATGATATTTTCGGATCAAATTTTTTGCGTTAGATAGATCAACTATCACACTGTTATAACACAAAATTTGAGCTTTCTGGAGTTTGTGTGGCCTGAGAAACAGTAATTCTACGAAAATCGGACTTTTCTCATTCAAACTGCAATATCTCTGAACCTACGCTACATTTTTTATTGAAATTTTGCAGAGTGATTGTTGAAGTATAAAGCTAGCATATCTGAAGTTTTCGAAAAGTTCTATCGATGAGATCAAAAGTTACGCGAGGTGCAACATTTCAGGCATGAACCTTGAAATGCGATTTCTATAGAATTTTGGCGAATGTAGAAATGTAGAAAAGAATATAGAAAAATCATATTCTCTGTTTAACAACCAATAAATCTATTTCAACCGAAAAATCACAACAATATCGCGAGATTCTGATTTCAAAACACAAATAGATCATTTATTCCATTTTTCCATTTCTTCGTTGCTTTTGCCAGACATTTTTTGTCTGATTGGTGGAGGAAACAATATTGTTCTCATGAATCGTCCAAAATTATATAGAAATCGCATTTCTAGGTTCATGCCTGAAATATTGCACCTCGCGTAACTTTTGATCTCATCGATAGAACTTTTCGAAAACTTCAGATATGCTAGCTTTATACTTCAACAATCACTCTGCAAAATTTCAATAAAAAATGTAGCGTAGGTTCAGAGATATTGCAGTTTGAATGAGAAAAGTCGAAAAGGTCCGATTTTCGTAGAATTACTGTTTCTCAGGCCACACAAACTTCAGAAAGCGTAAATTTTGTGATATAATAGTGAGATAATTGATCTATCTAACGCAAAAAATTTGATCAAAAAATATCATCAGAGTAAAAAGTTATGGAAGTTCAAAGTCGAAGTGACAGTGCGCGTGCTTCCAATTTCTATACAATTATGAACGGTACTGTACGTTCCATATACATAATAGTATGATCGTATAAAGTTGAAAAAACAGCATTTACCTTCCAAAGTGGAGGCAATATACATACATAAATTTCATTTCTTTCTGAAGCGACAAAAACTACACCAATTGAACGTTATCCGACACCTTATTCGTACCTATCGGAAGTATGCAAGAGAGCGCAAGATTTTGCTCTCATAACCTTCAAATCGTTGCCAGCGACAATATTTTCCAGTTTTCTCTTTGGTCAACTGATTTTTAGCCATCTGGATACACTGCTGGTTACTGAGAAAACATGATGCGCGGGAGCAAAAATCATTTCAAAATAAACAGACATGGCGGACTATTATTGAACTAAACTTAAATCATTTGTTGTTTCTTTTCGAAATCATTTTCAATATCACCTTTGTGTTGTAAAATTACAAACTAAGAAGGAGAAATAAGGGCATGATTCACAGCACTTTCTGGTTTTACAAAACTGTACGTTTTTTATTTTTCGTCGTATAAAATACATTTTCATTTGGGAAATGCATGAATTTTTCGAAATTTTTATTTAGTTTTGATGTGATAAAATATAAAATTATTTTGTAGCAACACCAAAAATGATCTCCCAAGAATCAGGACAAGACAAATTGGACTTTTTTTGCAACTACTACTTAGAATTAACAATTATAATCAGAACCTTTAAAGCTGAAAAAGCCACTTTTAAGCAAAAGAAATATCGATCAAACTCTAAATATTAACAAGGAGATTATCTTTCCCCCTACGTAGGAAAACCATTGGATTTTTTTTTGTGTTTACTGTATTTTTATTTATTTATTTTTTATATTTTTCTTCAATACTTCAGCACGATGGAAGTCCAACAAACCACCACAACCAGCAGTCAGCGGGATATAAACCGATTCTAAACATTAACCCCGAACAACTTTCATTCTTAAGCTCTCGAAAAAAGGCAGTTATCCCGCGATCCTGAGCATTGCTCTAAATCATGGTGTTTTTTAGAAGAAAAAAAATCTGATTTTTGTTATTCTATCCTGTGTGATGCTAATTCCTTTAATTTCATTGAAAATGGGGTCTTTTTATATTTTAGTTAAATCAGTTAACATTAAATATCTTATCATACACTTCAAATTCAAAGTAAGAAATCTTAATTTTATATTGGTCAAAAAAAATTCTGGAAATCCATTCAAAACTCAAAAATTCTGGGAAATCTGTGAATATATCAAAATTCTGTATACTGTGACACAGATACTGTGTTGAAAATTTGGTCAAAATTCTGTGAAATTACAAATTTTTCTGTGATTTCGGCAACCTTGGTCTAAACAACTCTTCATAGAATAAAGTTTATAAAAAAATCCAGTTTCTTATGAATCGCGATACAATTTATTTATATTATAAATATGGAAAAATAAGATATTTAGCTAAATTGATGAAACAATTATTTCCCAAATCGATTTCCATGAGTTCAAGCTTCAGTGTAAACATCAAACGCAAGAGAATCTGATAGGTTTTCATATACCAGACCAACAATTGAGTCTTTATGTATTATAAAGTAGCTGACACGGTGTACTTTGCTGCACTTTGAAGAATTTAAAAAAAAAATGTGATAAAAATAATTATAATTTTTGTTCATTAGTATATCGTTTTCAATTGGAATTTCACCATCAAGAACAACCTCTTTAAATGAAAGCTGCTTCTTAAAGTTTGAATAGGCAATGGCAATGGAGATTGATTCAAATTCTGAATTTATGTCTCTACCTTTATTGGCTTCTTAAGTTCTTGAATTATGCCAAAAAATATGTATGAAAGCCTTTCTTCTCCTCCCCGTCTTCCCTCTCAAAGAGAGAAGTAAAAAACATTTTTTATACCCCAAAAAATCAAACTTTTTGTGTGTCTGGTTTGGTACACTGTGACACCAATTAATGTTATTTTTGGTTCTATTTTAACCTAATTTTACATCTTTTCTGTTCCTAAAGCTGATCTAATCAGAAAAATACAAAGGTGCTGCATACATTCCGGGGTAAAAACTGCGTGTGAGCCATAAGCCATAAGCCCAGCAAACATAAAATCGCATTAGAAATGATAGCTCAAATCGTTGACAATGTTAATGCACAGTAAACGAAAATTTCCGAGTTCGGTAATTTTTTAACCGAAATCCTAACATGTGTAAATCGTTAAACTGTTCGGTAAATTTTTCGTTAAAAAATAAACGAACATCGGGAAATCGATTCTTCATAAACCGATGTTCGTTAATTTTTTACCGAAAAAATTACCGAACAGTTTAACGATTTACACATGTTAGGATTTCGGTAAAAAAATTACCGAACTCGGTAATTTTCGTTTACTGTGTGCGAATCGCAATGCCTACCAAATAAGTAAACGATTCTAAAAATCGCTACTTAAAGTCGGTTTAAATCGGATATGATAAAAAGTTCGCCAAGTTGCAAATTTGTTCTCTATCGCGGGTTCCAAGTGGAAAAACAACCTTTTTGTTAGCTCTGCGATAAGCAGTGCAACCAGATTGCTAAAAATCAGATGGTTAATTTTAAAAAATTGTCCAATGAGAGAAGCAGCAAATATTATTGCTGGCAACGGTTTGCATGCATTGAGAGCAAAATTTGCTTTCTCTCGCATACTTTCAGGATGTACGAATTATGGGCTTGTGATATAGCTCAGTTGGCAAGTCTGTTGTCTCCTGAGCCGATGTCCGCGAGTTCGAGCCCAAGAGTAAACATCGAGCACAGTTGTACCGGATAAGTTTTTCAATAACGATCCGCCAAATGTAACGTTGATAAAGTCGCGAATGCCATAAAGATGGTAAAACGACTATAATCGAAACAAACAAAAAGGATGTACGAATAAGGTCTTGAATATCGTTCAATTTGTATGATAATACTTATCGCGGAAGCCAGAAGTTAAAAATACGTATGTAGGTATATTACCTCCACTTTGGTAGGTGAATGCTGTTTTTTCGAGTTTTATGCGATGATTCCATAAGGCATTAATGCGCCAATAGGAGAAAACTTGATAAGTGTATATGGGAGCTTTTCATCAACATGCCCTCTAACCTAAAAATTCAACACATATCAAGCTCTCTCCTATTGGCGCACTAATGCCTGTCTATCCACCTTTTATTCATATTTCTATAAAAAAAAATTCTCTCTAGTTTTCATTCCGCCGAGCATGCCACTTCGAATAAAAATCATAAAAGTTACGGCGAATAAAATCATGTAAGAAACGATGAATGAACTTCAGGATTACTCGTCATAACGTCCTGCCAGCCCACATAAAATCAAAACAATGCTTAACGAAATTTGAAAAACATTTAAAAGCTTATGTTCGAAGTCAAATGGCTTCGCTATGAATGAAACACCAGTTTTAGCTAGTTAGTATGCCCAGTACACCGCTGCAAGCTTGGTATGGAAAATTAAAATTCTAATTTTTACACCTCCCATTTCTTGTTGTTTTTACTGCCAGAACTAGCAATGAAAATTTTGGAAGCGATCCTGTATAAGCGCAACGAGTTTTAGTTTTGTATGAACATTGTAAAAATTTTTCATTCGAAAATCGTACAGATGTTAAAACTTGGTTATAATATTAAAAATGGTCATAGCCAATAATCAAAGACCAACTTCCTTTCAAGCTTATTTTAATTTTCTGGATGGTTTAATGTGCAAAAATTTCTTCTTCCATACAAATTTTCATACAAATTTCAAAACAAAATTGAAATGCATTGCACTAACTCAGGAATCAATCAAATCATCTCAAATTTCACACAGATGCTTGGTAACCCAAAATGAATCAAAAAAACATATGGAAACAAAACGTCATTTTTTTTTTTGCAACAGTCAAATGACCAGCATCCTTGCAAAAGAGAATATTCTCACTGAGGATGCCTAACCGTGATCCTCATCTAAAGTTGTAACATAACCAAAAATTAATTAAACAAACTCATTCGCTCTTAAATGAAACGTCAGAAAAGCTTTTTTGGAAATTGATTGATTAATATCAAATATCATTGTAGGGGTACGAGTTAGGTTCGTGGTTTGCTGACATGAAATGTTGTGGAAAAACCAAGAAAAATAAATTATTCATTTTATTTATTTTTTTGGTTACAACAAAACCAGAAAAAAGTATGGAACTTAAAAAAAATCTTTGGAAATTTTCATACAAAGCTTACAGCAGTCTTGTGCCCATAGTGACATGTCACGTTACTGTCAATTTACGTTTCGGGCAGTGGGTGAAAAGTCACTGTTCACTGTTATTGGGAAACGCTTTGTAGCCGGCCGGAAGTTGATTCCTGAAATCCGTCCGCCCGGATGGGACCAAAGCTCTCTGGAGACAGAGCTAAGTTTGTCACCGTCATTTTCGTCGTCGACGACATTGAAGTCAAAAGTTTAGCCCCGATTACACACGCAAACTATGGGTTCATCGCGTCTCCGTAAGCCGGGTTTGGGTCTATTTTAACCCCGGGGTTTCTGGGAATCTCAATTTTGGGGCGAAGCTGCAACAGGCTCAGACTGATGTTTGATGCGACACCGTCATTGCTCGGTTTCCAATGAAGAAGATGATGGCGACGACGTCGTTTGGAGACCAAATGCGACGTTCAAGAAAACCAACAACACTGAAATATTTATGCAACCAAAGGACTGAATGGTGTTCACCGACTGGCGATGTACCTACCTTCATCAAATGCACCCAAGTGTCAAATCAGCGGCCAGCGCTCATTGAGGCTGTGGGGGATGATAGAACGGACATTCTAGATCCGGGACAACCCGCGTCGCTCATTGACGCTGAGGACGAGGTGAATAGTCGTTTTCTGAAGGATACCATTCATAATGATGATGATGATGATGATGAGGATGATGTTAGCCCACGGCGACGTCCATCGTTGACGTCGAAAAACGGAAGCGGCTGCCGATGTGTTT
Organism: Uranotaenia lowii; assembly: GCF_029784155.1. Classification (NCBI taxonomy): domain Eukaryota; kingdom Metazoa; phylum Arthropoda; class Insecta; order Diptera; family Culicidae; genus Uranotaenia; species Uranotaenia lowii. The sequence goes on from NC_073691.1 coordinate 175,880,580, forward strand.
GCATAAACAAACGAATTATCCTAAGCCAAGCTTCTGCTGCTAGCGGGAGACTTTTGCTATGACTAAGCAAATAACCATTCATCGAGTGGAGCGGGAAATAAGTGACTGATTAAAAATTACTGGCACAATGAATTGGCGAATACCAAGTTATTTTTGAATTGATTGAGCAGCAATTCTGTTTGGTAACACGACCTGATTATAACTCAACCAGCTCAAACCTGTGCAGGGGAATGAGGTAGAACCATCATCATTTGAAAATAGCCTTTTACCGTTTAATTAAAATAATAGCTACGTAGAAGTGGCGGCCAAATGGGTCATATTTAATTTCAAAATACAACCATATATCTTTTGTGGATTGCTCCAAAAAACCAACCTGTGCCCATATTCAGATCAATCGGATTTAGTTTAAGGGTACCTCAAAGCTCTCAAAACTTTGGTTTCTTACCCTAAAAAATCACTTTAAGAGGGACCAAAGGAAATCGGAAAATTCGAAATATTAATTTTGAAGACAAATGTTAAAAATGCATAGATCGTCGAAAAATTTATTGGCCAAAACCGGTCGGTCCCTGAAAAACGTGTTTTGGCCAAAATTTGTATTCGAGGATCATTAGAGGTTTCATTGGTTTGTTTGGTTTTCTAGTGCATTTTTTTAAACTATATCGTAGTTCTAAAATATCGAATTATGAAAAGAAGTTCTAGTTTTAATGCTTCAATTCCTTAAAAAAAATTAATTCTTTTATAAGATAACCAAAACCTGAATCTGAGGCATAAAGCTTTTGCATCTTTCATTGTCTGTCATTGATTCTATTATGAATTTCACACTCTCATTCTAGAATTTTGCTTTTATTAGAGCTGAAAAGAATGAGATAATAACAAGTTGGTATCAAATGATTTATGAAAAATGTGCAAAAATGCATTGTGTACATATTTTTTGTAGAATTTTTCAAAAAGAATTAGAACTGTGAAGTTCAGCGTTCAGTTCTGATAGTAAACACAATTCTTAAAAGGAAAGTCTTCGTTAATTGCGATTTAAACATAGGAGCATAGGAACAGTTTGGAAGTCTTAAATTTGATTTATTTTGTTAGTTTTTGTCTACCACCTCTATATAGTTTAAGAGATATGGCGTTTAAAAGTTTTAAAATTAATCTGTTGAAAGCGAACTCAATTATTGATAACTGATGAAATAACTAGCCTAAATGAAAAACAAAACATGAGCTTAAATCCTCTATTGTGGTGTATTCTCAAAAATAAAACGATACAAGTTTTGCCTGTATTATTGCCAAAAAATTTAACAACTTTTTTAGTTAAATTTTTAGCTGTTTTCAAAAGGTAAACGGAAAACAAAAGCTGATAAAGGAAAAAAAAAATATAAAAATTTTGGATTGAACGCCCCCAAATTAGTAAAAATCAGTTTTCACACCACTTGCATCTTTGTTTTTTTTTGTTCGGGAATTTACATATACTCTAATATAATCGCCAAAGCTTTAATTCCTTTCTATTGAAACAGCATCAATCAATACTGATAATCCCGTCTAGGCTCTAAAAACTCTAAATTATTATTTAAGACACATACAATTAAAATTTGTTGCTGGAATTTCTTGTGTTTCAACACGCACTTACTTGAATTTAGTTATCTGAAGAAGGATTTTTTTGTTTCGCAGAACCTGCATTTTTTTTTCAACAGTAATATGAATATTTGAGGTAATAGATTTGAAACGAAATAAAATTCTATCAATTTCAAAATTTAAATTTTAATTTTCATTCCATTATGTGATTTATTTTTAATTTCATGACTCATTTCTAGTGATGGTGATATGGGGGTGAGAAAAACTCATGAAAAAGTCAAATTACTTTCATTCAGAACCTCAAATCTTATTTTAAAATCTTTATATCTTTGAAGGAGATAAAATTTCAGTTCTGATTTAAAATATGATATTCTTATTTTTAATTCAATTTCAAATAAGAAGGTAAGATAAGCTTTTTTCGGAAATAGAAAATTTGTTTAAATATTTTGATTTTTATTCTGAACTTATGATGTTCCTTCGATTTTAAAATATCTTGAAATATACAAAAAATCCCAATAAAGAACCTTTTGTTCCTTGCAAAACCATTAAAAATGGATATAAAAAATGAAATTCACATTTGCTGTGCATGGTGTTTGGAACTTTATTGTGAATTATATAGTAATTTTTTTTTAAATTTTTATGGTGTTTGGTCTCAGAACAACTTTCGTACTACGAACTTTTCCTAAAACCATGATTTTATTTAGTTTTTGTTAATGTTTTGGATTGGAAATTTTGAGGCAAACTATGAATCAAACGAAGCTTTTGTTTTACTTGTTAAAACTTTTTAAAACGAATATCTTCACAAGAAAAACTTTTTTTGTGTGCGAGAGAAAAATTTAAACCATTATAATTATTTGAACGCCATACTCGTTCGATTTGAGCTTATGTATAATTTAGTAAACTTGATTTTTTTTATCGTGAATTTTTTTAATTTAAATTTATCTTTCAAATTAGGAACGTCTTGTTAGTTTTGTTATCTTGAACTTATGAAAAAATGGGATTTTTTGGTGCATTTTGCATTTAGAAGAAAATTATTTCACAGTTAAGACAAACAAATTTAAACCCTAGATTTTAAAATTTCTGTTGTATTTTTTTTTAAATCATTTTGAAATCATAATTGGAATTTTTACTTAACTTTTCATTTGGGAAATCAATCAAAAACAAACGAATTTTTTTGTTAAATTTTTTTATTTATGCCTCCAAAATAAAATTTTTTATGCAATTTTTCTAAAAATGATTTGAAAGATTGTTTTGAAACGATTTAAAATCTGGCGATGAGTTTTGGTTAAGAAATATATGTTTTTTTTTTATTTGTTTTTTTTTTATTTTTGTTGAGTGATTTCTGGGTATTAACAGAATTTGCCAGAATATTGCCCGGATTTTGGACGTCAATTTTGAAATTAAATGCCCGAATTTTGCCAGGTTTTTTATAAAAAATTTCGGATTTGTTCGGCCCGAAAACGTGCTGAAGTAATTCGGGAAAATATAGTTTATTTGGTTTTAATTCTTTTAAAAGGCCTTTGGGAAACCTAAACGAGTGATGAATAAGCAAAAATTACACTATCAGATCTAGAAAAAAAGTAATGAAAATGTGTGTTATAGATTTTTGTTTGTGGTTTTAATTTAGGCATATTGAACTCTTTTTCAATTTTCAGCGCTACTCGTTGAAGTGTTAGAAGGGTTATTATCTTTGTTTTTTTTTAAAGACGCTGTATCTCTCTTGTTTCACAACCCATTTTTTTAAGATTGTACTTTTGGAAACCGTAACTTAATTAAAATATGATTTTAAGGCAATATTCAGTTTCATACGTTTCTCAGAATCTGATGGCAAACATTCGAAAGTGCATGCTTATGAATAGAGGCGGTGGATCAACTTTTAAAAGCTTAAGAATAAACTTTTACTCAGTGTCTTGGTAAGCTGAAGTTTGGAACTGAATGTTGAATGCATTTTAGATGATTTTTTTTGAATATCATGGCACACAAAATTGAAAACGATGTATAAATAGTATACTCTTCAATCAATCAACCGTCAAAGTAGTTTCGGTAACAGTAGAAAATTTTTGAAAAAGGTACTGAAAAGTTATTGTAATTTGACATATTTTTGCATCATTGGATTCTTTCGAAACGAAAAACCGAAATTTGGTTTTCGAACTTTAAGGGCCCAGGTTGAAAAAAGTCGGTCCTCCAAACTTAAACAGCTGTAGCTTGCGATTCCATGGGCAGAATTCCGACAAACTGTGCAAAAAAAAAAAATTGTTTGATAAATAAAAATATTCCATATAACAAAAATATTAATTTTACTCCAAGACCATTTTAGCCACTTTTGTAGTGAGTTGGGCGCCAGGATTTAGATTTATTTTTATATTTAGAACCCTATTTAAGAATTCAGAATTATTTGAATTCTAGAAGCGATTTTTTTTTGGTATTTTTGGAAACAAATTTTAGAATCCAGGTTTAGGATCACGTTTAAAATTCAAATTAGGGTCCATCCAAAACAAAGGTTCACAATTCAGATTCAGACATCAAATGAAAACTTAGGATTGGATATGACTTGATTATTTGGCTAAGTTAGATCTAGACTTTTATTAAAGATTTTGAATTTCTGTTCGGAATTCAGATCAAGATTCCAAAATCAGATTTAGATTCCAGATTCAGATTCAAAACTCGGATGGAGAAGCCATGTGAAAAACAAAGATTAAGTTGAAATATCGCAGTTATTGCTGTATAATTCTTACAAAAGTTATATAAAACTAAAGCTGTGAAGCCGTTTTATTATGTTTAAAAATGAAGGAAAAAAATGTTTCAGTTTGTAAATACTAGAGCAAAAAAAGTATCGGAAATTAAGTAAGTTTCTCAGCCCCTGTGGTCATGCAAGTTTTGAACAATTTTTCAACAACAATAAAGTTTTTCGAAGGAAAAAAGTTTTTGCAATTATTAGTTAAGTCAATAATTGGGTTTGAGTGAGTTTTTTTTCCTTTAAATTAATCCTGTTTATTACAAACTTATCTTATAATAATTTGCTAATCATTCTTATAATTCCTTGTTGTTTTCAATCCTCAACTTTCCTTATTACATTGTTAACAGATGTTCGAAAAATTTCAAAAATGTTTATTGAACATTTCCTTACTATTCCAACGTTTTTCACGAATTTTTTTCTGAAACTCTCGCAATCGATTGATGTCATTTTTCCCATGGTTTTAGTTAAAACACATACTAGCCATAGTTCAACCTTTAATTTACAGCTTTTTTCACCTATTACAGTTGAAATTAAAACTTCTGGATCATGAATGTAAATCTTAATCCGATTTTGGATGACGCCCGCTATAGAAAAATTGGGTATGAGAGAGCTCAGAACAAGAATTTAAAATTCAGAACTCAGACTTGGAATTAATATTAAAATTCAGTTTTCTTTCAGTTTCAAGTTTCGAAATTCAGATTCAGACATTGAAAATGATTTAACATTAGTTTGGATCTTTTTTTTATGAAATGACTTTATCTGAATTAATATTTGGAATGAGAACTCGAAACTTATAAATTTAAACAAAAAATTTCATAATTTTGGAAGGTTCAAATTCAGAGTTCAGTACAGAATAAATATTCAGATTCAATAATTTTTGAAAAGGAGATTCAAAACTCAGATTTGGGATTCACATTTTGAATTCAGTTCAGAATCCAGATTTTAATTCTGCATTCACAATCACAATTCAGATAAGAATAAAGATAAGGAATTCATATTCGGACATCGGATTTAAAAATCCAAATTAGATATGCGATTAAGATTCAGGTTAGCTAGACTCTTTGTTTGGATTTTGAATTTTTGCTCGAAATCCAGATCAAGATTTCCAAATTAGATTCACATTCAGAACTCAGATTCAAAATTCAGATTGAGAAGTCATGTTAATAACAGAGTTTTTGAATACAGATTGAAAATTAAAATTGAGAATGAGAATTCATATTAACCCTCTTAATCCCGACCGCGCATCCAGATTCAGGCTTAGATTAAGAAGACATATTCAGTGTTCAAATAAAGAACTTACAGAACTATTTTTTCAGCAGCGACAGCCGTCAATATTGTGTTTGGTTTAATTTATACAGTTGTAAAAAGAAAAAAAAAATAGCAAGGTTTGAAAGTTTTAAGCGCTACCATAAAATCCTTTCAAGATATGTTCGAAAAATAATTTTAACTGTTTGAATACCAGTCTGTCTATACATACAATAAATTCTTAAAAACCTGTTCGCTTTACCTTTAAGAATGTTCTGGGCAGCTTTTTTTATGATTTTGGATATTTCGCGTCTGAATTTCTTTTATCATATGGTATGAGTTAAAGAAGCTATCATTTGTCTTCAGTATTCTGTTATATGTATCCAAGTATTATTTATATTCTGTAAGAAAGGCTCCGATCCACTGTTAATTGTATTAAATCGGGGTTTTTTATTCGCTTGGATAGAAAAAAACGAGAATTTTTCTGAACTTTTATCGAACTTTTTATAAGCAGAATCATGTAATTTGCATTTTTTTTTTCAATTTAACGTTAAGTTTTGATAATTAAATTGTAGATATTTATGATCCTTGGTTTTTCTTTTCGATTGCCATTATGCTGTTTTGTATTTTGAGAAAATGACCGGAAAAAGAGGGTGTTGAAATGAGGTTTTCAACGCAAGTTTCAGTGGTTTAATAATTTTATTTTGGGATTTTCATCCTGTTGGATGATTCATCCGTAAGAGTCTGGTGAAATATGTACATATATCTGGTGGTGATATCTCATTAAGGTTCTTACATAGACCACCTGCGATCGTCAATATGCAAATTTTCCAATCGTGTGTTTCAACATAGGGAAATCTATGATTCACGGGATAATTTGCATAAGAGAGTTTTTAAATGACGGAAAAAGGGTAATCCATAATTATTATGTATGGACAGATTTTTCGAAATTGTTGTTGACCGGTTCTAAAGATTGAAATATAGGGTTATTCCAAGAACACAAAGATTAGAGATTAAAAATTGATACTTTACTTTGAACTTTATGCAATTTTTTTTAAATTCTAACGCAATTTGAAATTTGGTCCTTCATACTGAAATTTTGATATAAGACTATGTATATACAAGGTCGTCTTTATCAGAAGGGAAATGTTTGCCATGTCGTTAAAAATGAAACAAATGGATGTTGAAAATTAGGAGATTGAGCGGATGAGAATAACGAGGAAAACTAATCGATGTTGGATAAGCAATTAATCAAGTTCTTCATTCCAAGAAAATTTATATGGACTAGTAGAAATATCACATCATCAACATTCAAACTTGAAAAAGTTTGTCGATTAATTTACACAAATTTCTTTATTTCACCTTAGGCTGTCCTAGTTTTCCCAAGTGGTCCGACTCGAAAGGAGTTTAAAAGTTTGAATAATTTATCACCTACCAAATTGCCAGGAGTGTCCATGTGTGCTTAGCAAGGTATGGGGTTTAACTCCCAGAAACTTAACAAACTCTCTGCACTGCACCAAAAAGTGTACTATTTTTTCCCTGCGTCGTCGTCGTCGGAAACAATTTCGGAAGACTTTGACTCAAGTAGGTTCTAAAGTGCACACACAAGATGGAAGATTTTAGCGCCCTAAGTTTTCCCCCCTTTGTTGGCTGTCGTAAAATGCCTTCCTCCTTTTTCGCCTGTTTGTCAGAAAAAAATCACCCCGAATGCGTCTTGTTCCATGTTTGTTCGCATTCGGAGGATTTTATTTGGGACCTTCCATTTGGTTTCGGATGGAGTTTTCCTGCTCTTTTACACTTTTAAACACACCGAAGCAAGTGTAGGTTAAAGTTTGACATACTCGTACCCTCCTGCGAAACCTCCCTCTTGTTTTTCCCCAATTTTCCCCTGCAGTTTTGGTCCTACAAAGGATCGAGGACTTGGGAAGAAACTTACTTTTACGACACAAAAATTGTTTGAGGTGATGAAAAATTTTACGACTTTTTGGCCCACTTGTAATGTGTTGTGCTGCTGCTGCCTGAAGGAAATTGAGGTTATGAGAAGGTTGGAGAACGAGCGTGGTCTTCGAGCACTTGCATTCACTTCCATAGGTGCCAAAGTACAGAAAATGTGGAGCAAAAGCTCTTGCCAAAACCCCACGAGCGTTTAGCCTGTTAAGTTCGTTCGCATTTTCACATTTTTCGAGTGGGTCGCTTACGGGTAGACATTTTTCCTTATAACAACAACTACCCTGGTTCGAAAAATAAAACAAAAAAAAATGGCGGATAGTCATAAAACAAAAGATTGAAAGTTGTGCTGAATTCGTTTTGGGTTTGTTTCTCGCCCCGCGCCTTCTGGTGGATTGCATCTCGAAGGAGAAGCAGCAACAGCGATCTATTTTATATGCGAAAACAGTTGAAATTTTGCAGCTGCCTTCCAAGGGGATTTTTTTCCTCTGTTATGATTCCATTTTCTTTTCTTTTTAACATTTTTGCCGAAGGTAAGTTAAATCAGTGCAGAAATATATGTTTGTTTGACTAGGTTTCTGCTTGGGGAAGGGAAAACTTTCACTACAACCCTAATAAAATTATTCGCTGGCAGATAAATGGGAGTTTGAAAAAAATTCATAACTCCTAAAGCCATTGACCAATGATATATTATTGGAAAAAATGGTGTATAAAGTGTATGAATACCAAAGGTTTTATATTTCTTTTCAATGGATTACAAAATGATATCTTAAACGCTCAATTTAATGCTGATTTATCGTTCAATTCTGTCCTTAAAAACATTTACTCAAAAACGATAAAATTCATAAAAAGACTTTAAAATAACCTTGATTAGTTTCGTATTTTGTCATTTCATTAACCAAAACAATCTTCTATTTCTTGATTATGGAAATTTATCAGTTTCGTATTCATTCACATATATGACATTGATATTAATGACTGTCATTTTTGAAATATTTGTTAGTTTTGTAATTTTTAATTTTTTTTTAAAATTTTTTAAGATTTGTTATTTTTTTTTTTGTTATTTTTGTCATTTTTGTCATTTTTGTATTTTTTGTAAATGTTATCATTTTTGTAATTTTTGTAAATTTTGTGATTTTTTAATTTTTGTAATTTTTGTAATTTTTGTAATTTTTGTAATTTTTGTAATTGAAGTAATTGAAGTAATTTAAGTAATTTTAGTAATTTTTGTAAATTTAGTAATTTTTGTAATTTTTGTAATTTTTGTAATTTTTGTAATTTTTGTAATTTTTGTAATTTTTGTAATTTTTGTAATTTTTGTAATTTTTGTAATTTTTGTAATTTTTGTAATTTTTGTAATTTTTGTAATTTTTGTAATTTTTGTTATTTTTGTAATTTTTGTAATTTTTGTAATTTTTGTAATTTTTGTAATTTTTGTAATTTTTGTAATTTTTGTAATTTTTGTAATTTTTGTAATTTTGGTAATTTTTGTAATTTTTGTAATTTTTGTAATTTTTAAAAAAATTTTGTATTTTTTGTAATTTTTGTAATTTTTGTAATTTTTGTCATTTTTGTAATTTTTGTAATTTTTTGTAATTTTTGTAATTTTTGTAATTTTTGTAATTTTTGTAATTTTTGTAATTTTTGTAATTTTTGTAATTTTTGTAATTTTTGTAATTTTTGTAATTTTTGTAATTTTTGTAATTTTTGTAATTTTTGTAATTTTTGTAATTTTTGTAATTTTTGTAATTTTTGTAATTTTTGTAATTTTTGTAATTTTTGTAATTTTTGTAATTTTTGTAATTTTTGTAATTTTTGTTATTTTTTGTAATTTTTGTAATTTTTGTAATTTTTGTAATTTTTGTAATTTTTGTAATTTTTGTAATTTTTGTAATTTTTGTAATTTTTGTAATTTTTGTAATTTTTGTAATTTTTGTAATTTTTGTAATTTTTGTAATTTTTGTAATTTTTGTAATTTTTGAAATTTTTGTAATTTTTGTCATTTTTGTAATTTTTAATTTTTGTAATTTTTGTCATTTTTGTAATTTTTGTAATGTTTGTAATTTTTGTAATTTTTGTAATTTTTGTAATTTTTGTAATTTTTGTAATTTTTTTAATTTTTGTAATTTTTGTAATTTTTGTAATTTTTGTAATTTTTGTAATTTTTGTAATTTTTGTAATTTTTGTAATTTTTGTAATTTTTGTAATTTTTGTAATTTTTGTAATTTTTGTAATTTTTGTAATTTTTGTAATTTTTGTAATTTTTGTAATTTTTGTAATTTTTGTAATTTTTGTAATTTTTGTAATTTTTGTAATTTTTGTTATTTTTGTTATTTTTGTAATTTTTGTAATTGAAGTTATTGAAGTAATTTAAGTAATTTTAGTTATTTTTGTAAATTTAGTAATTTTTGTAATTTTTGTAATTTTTGTAATTTTTGTAATTTTTGTAATTTTTGTAATTTTTGTAATTTTTGTAATTTTTGTAATTTTTGTAATTTTTGTAATTTTTGTAATTTTTGTAATTTTTGTCATTTTTGTAATTTTTAATTTTTGTTATTTTTGTCATTTTTGTAATTTTTGTAATTTTTGTAATGTTTGTAATTTTTGTAATTTTTGTAATTTTTGTTATTTTTGATATTTTTGATATTTTTGTAATTTTTGTAATTTTTGTAATTTTTGTTATTTTTGTCATTTTTGTAATTTTTGTAATTTTTGTAATTTTTGTAATTTTTGTAATTTTTGTAATTTTTGTAATTTTTGTAATTTTTGTAATTTTTGTAATTTTTGTAATTTTTGTAATTTTTGTAATTTTTGTAATTTTTGTAATTTTTGTAATTTTTGTAATTTTTGTAATTTTTGTAATTTTTGTAATTTTTGTAATTTTTGTAATTTTTGTAATTTTTGTAATTTTTGTAATTTTTGTAATTTTTGTAATTTTTGTAATTTTTGTAATTTTTGTAATTTTTGTAATTTTTGTAATTTTTGTAATTTTTGTAATTTTTGTAATTTTTGTGATATTTGTAATTTTTGTAATTTTTGTAATTTTTGTCATTTTTGTTATTTTTAATTTTTGTAATTTTTGTCATTTTTGTAATTTTTGTAATTTTTGTAATGTTTGTAATTTTTGTAATTTTTGTAATTTTTGTTGTTTTTGTAATTTTTGTAATTTTTGTAATTTTTGTAATTTTTGTAATTTTTGTAATTTTTGTAATTTTTGTAACTTTTGTAATTTTTGGTATTTTTGTCTTTTTTGTAATTTTTGTAATTTTTGTAATTTTTGTAATTTTTGTAATTTTTGTAATTTTTGTAATTTTTGTAATTTTTGTAATTTTTGTAATTTTAGTAATTTTTGTAATTTTAGTAATTTTTGTAATTTTTGTAATTTTTGTAATTTTTGTAATTTTTGTAATTTTTGTAATTTTTGTAATTTTTGTAATTTTTGTAATTTTTATAATTTTTGTGATTTTTGTAATTTTTGTAATTTTTGTTATTTTTGTTATTTTTGTTATTTTTGTAATTTTTGTAATTTTTGTAATTTTTGTAATTTTTGTAATTTTTGTTATTTTGGTAATTTTTGTAATTTTTGTAATTTTTGTAATTTTTGTAATTTTTGTAATTTTTGTAATTTTTGTAATTTTTGTAATTTTTGTAATTTTTGTAATTTTTGTAATTTTTGTAATTTTTGTAATTTTTGTAATTTTTGTAATTTTTGTTATTTTTGAAATTTTTGTAATTTTTGTAATTTTTGTAATTTTTGTATTTTTGTCATTTTTGAAATTTTTGTAATTTTTGTTATTTTTGTAATTTTTGTCATTTTTGTAATTTTTGTAATTTTTGTAATTTTTGTAATTTTTGTAATTTTTGTAATTTTTGTAATTTTTGTAATTTTTGTAATTTTTGTAATTTTTGTAATTTTTGTAATTTTTGTAATTTTTGTAATTTTTGTAATTTTTGTAATTTTTGTAATTTTTGTAATTTTTGTAATTTTTGTAATTTTTGTAATTTTTGTAATTTTTGTAATTTTTGTAATTTTTGTAATTTTTGTAATTTTTGTAATTTTTGTAATTTTTGTAATTTTTGTAATTTTTGTAATTTTTGTAATTTTTGTAATTTTTGTAATTTTTGTAATTTTTGTAATTTTTGTAATTTTTGTAATTTTTGTAATTTTTGTAATTTTTGTAATTTTTGTAATTTTTGTAATTTTTGTAATTTTTGTAATTTTTGTAATTTTTGTAATTTTTGTAATTTTTGTAATTTTTTTAATTTTTGTAATTTTAGTTATTTTTGTAATTTTTGTAATTTTTGTAATTTTTGTAATTTTTTAATTTTTGTAATTTTTGTAATTTTTGTAATTTTTGTAATTTTTGTAATTTTTGTAATTTTTGTAATTTTTGTAATTTTTGTAATTTTTGTAATTTTTGTAATTTTTGTAATTTTTGTAATTTTTGTAATTTTTGTAATTTTTGTCATTTTTGTCATTTTTGTCATTTTCGTCATTTTTGTAATTTTTGTAATTTTTGTAATTTTTGTAATTTTTGTAATTTTTGTAATTTTTGTAATTTTTGTCATTTTGTCATTTTTGTCATTTTTGTATTTTTTGTAATTTTTGTAATTTTTGTAATTTTTGTCATTTTTGTCATTTTTGTCATTTTTGTCATTTTTGTCATTTTTGTCATTTGTGTCATTTTTGTCACTTTTGTCATTTTTGTCATTTTTGTCATTTTTGTCATTTTTGTCATTTTTGTCATTTTTTTCATTTTTGTCATTTTTGTCATTTTTGTCATTTTTGTCATTTTTGTCATTTTTGTCATTTTTGTCATTTTTGTCATTTTTGTCATTTTTGTCATTTTTGTCATTTTTGTCATTTTTGTCATTTTTGTCATTTTTGTCATTTTTGTCATTTTTGCCATTTTTGTCATTTTTGTCATTTTTGTCATTTTTGTCATTTTTGTCATTTTTGTCATTTTTGTCATTTTTGTCATTTTTGTCATTTTTGTCATTTTTGTCATTTTTGTCATTTTTGTCATTTTTGTCATTTTTGTCATTTTTGAAATCGAATTTTCTAATCGTTGTTGTTTCAACACATTGGTGACTTGAGTAGCAATCAAAATTATTTTCAATTCTGCAGCCAGTGACGCCAAAATTGTGATTCATGCTTAATTTGCTCAAATTAGCCCATTCAGGTGTGTCAATCCTACGAAGATCTTTCTTGCGTAAAACGCATCCCGGTAAGTTCCAGCTTATTTGGAAACAATCCCTTGCCCAGTGTTGTGGATTGTGGCATTCGAACGTTCGATTTCTAGTGCAATTCCATCGGCCGAATGATTTGGCTGGTAAAATCAAACAGAACGGCCGGCACCTTCTGTATTCTCGGGGAAAACAACCGCGTGGGCGGATTTCGAGGAATCTGGCTTGAACTGATTGTCCAGCCAATCAGTCAGAAAATTTAGCATTCGACCATTCGAGAAAATCCTTCCTGTAGTTGATGGAAGATTCGCTGTTGATCCCGTCTTAACAATTCCTTCCTTTTGCAGCTGATTAATTTCCAAGGCAAGGCATTACTTGTAGTGAGAAACCTGGATAAATTCTGAGCTCTCCATAATTCTACTTAATCGAATGAATGTGAAAATAAATGGCAAGCTGTGCTCGAGAACGGTCGCATTTTTCTGTCGTCGCGTTTGTTTTCTCTCAACTCTCAATATTCCTTCATGGCTGATTTTTATTCAATTAAAAATATTTAATTCCTGGTGAAAAAATCCTCATTTCTGAGTTGAACATTTTCAGCGAAATTTAATTCTCACAAATTCATTTCCTCTAACTAGGCAAACTTGTTTCGAAACCGAAATTGGCACCGAATTCAGCTCGAATTCATCATATTTACTAATTTTATGTGCTGCGCTACAAAAGATATGCTTCCATTCAAAATTTTGTTTTGTCTGTCTTTTTCAATGCAGCAGTTGGCAAAAGTTGCTTTCGTTGGTCAGCGGGTGCCGATTTCATATGACTGCGGATGTATTCTGCTTTTTGAGTAAATACACCCCCTTTGGAGCTCTTCGAGTTGACTAAATAGCGTAAAACGCGAGATTTCCCATAATTGAAACAGACTTGCTTCTACCGTTTTTAGATGCTGATGAACAAGAACGCGTGAAAAGTGTGGCCACAAAAGCGATCATGACTAATGCTACATTTTGCAGAACTTGGGCTCCTCGCTTTCCTGATGCCCTCTTTTTTTTTGTGCAAAGTAAGAAAAAAAGGAAGAGGAAATTTCAAAATGACGACCGTATTCTGTTCAATGGTGCCGCAAAACAAAACAAAAAAACACCGACTAAAATTTAACTCTGGCGCGCCAAGAATCACGTTTTTGCGAATTTAGTTGTTTGGTGGTTTTGTGATCGTTTGGTGCCTCAATTTTTTTTTCTGTCGGTTTGTTTGTTCGTTTTTCGAACGGCACGATTTCCAATTCTTTCTAACCCTTGTCGGAAAGCCTGTCCCGGAAACAAAAGCCCGACGGTTGACTGTAGCCGAACAAACGTGTTACTATTTGATGAAGCTGCGCCATTTTGGGTTTGCTCGTGGGCGGGGCTCCTCTTTTGTTTTGAGTGCTGCCAGGAACAGTGCAAAGGTGGCTTGTGATACAGCTCAGTTGGTAAGTCAGTTGCTTCCTTTGCCAATGTTCGTGAGTTCGAGCCCAAAAGTAAACATCTATCACAGTTGTACCGGATAAATTTTTCAATGACTGCCCGCCAACTGCATCGTTGATATAAGCCGCGAATGACATACAGATGCTAAAGCAGGGATCTTCTTAAATCTGGACGCACTGTTTATTATACCATAGCGCTCCTACTTATCAGATCTGGAATGTTTTGATAGTATATTAATCGGAAATGTTTCCTCTACCAGTGCTGAAAATTTCAATACGATTCGTTTATTTCCGAAAAAGTTATACGTGATGGAAGCCATTCAATTGTTGATTATTGTATAAAAATTAGAGAGGTACCGAATACTGATATTCGGCGAACGGGCGAATACCGAATATTGACCTTTTCAACTATTCGGCCAAACGAATATTCGTCCGAATTTCCTTAGAAATACAAAACAAAACCGATAATTTCATGTTTCTTCAATTTCTTCCATCTTAATGCTCCTTATGCTCTAAAGTCGATTATTTCCAATCAGATGTATGATACATCAGACCTTCTTCTAATAGAGGTCGCTTTGATTTTCAAAATTTTACCATTAGCTGAAAGGACATAAGATGACCTGTCGCCTCTAGAATGTTTATCACCAAAGATATTGGGTTCCAGTAAAATCTGGAACAAAACATGTCAAAACAGGTGCTAAGCTATTTGAAGTTGCTTATTTGATATCGAATTAGATGTATGTCTAATTTCAAGAAGATGTCTCCAAAAATAGTTGCCAAAAAGAACGATGACCGTTAACCGTAAGCATACTGTGTGTAGTACAATTATGTAAGTGTATTAACAGCGCATTCCCGCGAGAGTTGACCCGAGCGGTTAGATGAACACATGTACATAGTGCAAATATATGAGTAAGGACGACGTACAGCACACATTCCCGCGAGAGCTGATTCGGGCAGGAACCGTCGTCCTCAATCGGTACGCACTAGTCGAGCGCGAGAGTCACGGTTCAGTTGGGCTAGAGACAGGATTAACGATGGGTGATTTCCAATGGATATTTAAGTTGCACACATACCATACCTCCTTTTTCCACACGGCCGGGTCTGTTCTTTTTTTTTTTTGAAAGTTTGGAAATTACTTGAAATTTCAAATTTTTATTGAATCCCAGCAGTAGTATATCTAAGGATTAAAAACAATTAATGTTTATTTTTAAATTTACTCTCAAAAATTGTTTTGTAACGAAAAAAACTATTTTTTTTTTTCGAAAAGTAATTTGAGTTTTCTATTTGAAATTGCAAATAATCTGAATAAATCTAGAAAGTTTAAAAAAAGCTGGCTATTCCGATCAGAACATTTCTCGAATTCATTAGTGGATTTAAGTACAAGCCTGGATAAATCAAGGAAATTTGGAATAATGATAATCATAATATAAAGGTATCTACAGTGAAAGATACACGGATACATACAAGATGATTGACTGAAACCATAAGTTTTTGATGAGTTTGAAGCTTTTTTAACATTATTTTTGCATATTTTAAAATTTATCCAACATCAGTTGAAAAATTTGAAAATTCTGTTATTGAATAAATTTTTGAAAATAAAAAATTATTTTTTACATAGTATTCTGTCTCCCGACATAACTTGACGAACATAATTTCTAAATTTTATGAAGAGATTAACCACCGTAATTTTTGTTTGTTACTTTGATTTATCGGCCTAGCGGTGAAAAGTGATGTCCTTTTTAGTAGGGACATCTAAAGATTATGAAATTTTTATATAGATGGATAGAAGGTTAGAAGAAATGATAGATGGTGAAAATGAGCGGGTAGAATTTGTCTAGAAGCATTACCATCACATACCAAATTTTTGTTCCTCACGAGCCTACTACTATGAAGTGGTAGATACAGATAGAGTTGCATCTACCACCACACATTAGTAGGCTTAGCGTGGTCCGCCCCACAAGCGAGAACTTGTAGTGCGGACGAACAAAAAGATGGTATGTGATCGCTCAGATAAGCTCCCTTTAACTCAGAAACGCATCTATCGATGTTTAAGTCTTCTCAGTTTGTTATCTTCGCATTCGTTACATGCGGGGTTTGCATGCGAAACGGTACGGTCGATAGTCTGATAGTGACCAACCACCGATGCTATGATGTCGTGTTTTTATTTCTTTTTGGCCAAAGTTTATTTAATTTTATGAAGAGATTAACCACCGTAATTTTTGTTTGTTACTTTGATTTATCTACCACTTCATAGTAGTAGGCTCGTGAGGAACAAAAATTTGGTATGTGATGGTAATGCTTCTAGACAAATTCTACCCGCTCATTTTCACCATCTTTCATTTCTTCTAACCTTCTATCCATCTATATAAAAATAAATTTCATAATCTTTAGACGTCCCTACTAAAAAGGACATCACTTTTCACCGCTAGGCCGATAAATCAAAGTAACAAACAAAAATTACGGTGGTTAATCTCTTCATAAAATTAAATAACTTTGGCCCAAAAAGAAATAAAAACACGACATCATAGCATCGGTGGTTGGTCACTATCAGACTATCGACCGTACCGTTTCGCATGCAAACCCCGCATGTAACGAATGCGAAGATAACAAACTGAGAAGACTTAAACATCGATAGATGCGTTTCTGAGTTAAAGGGAGCTTATCTGAGCGATCACATACCATCTTTTTGTTCGTCCGCACTACAAGTTCTCGCTTGTGGGGCGGACCACGCTAAGCCTACTAATGTGTGGTGGTAGATGCAACTCTATCTGTATCTACCACTTCATAGTAGTAGGCTCGTGAGGAACAAAAATTTGGTATGTGATGGTAATGCTTCTAGACAAATTCTACCCGCTCATTTTCACCATCTATCATTTCTTCTAACCTTCTATCCATCTATATAAAAATTTCATATTCTTTAGATGTCCCTACTAAAAAGGACATCACTTTTCACCGCTAGGCCGATAAATCAAAGTAACAAACATAATTTCTAAAATTCACTCTTTTTTTTTTGTTTCGATTATAGCCGTTTTAACATCTTTATGTCATTCGCGACTTATATCAACGATGAAGTTGGCGGACAAGTCAATGAAAAACTTATCCGGTACAACTGTTATCGATGTTTACTCTTGGGATCGAACTCACGGACATCGGCTCAGAAAGCAACTGACTTGCCAACTGAGCTATATCACAAGCCCCTAAAATTCACTCGGTCAATGGCAACCGTTCTCCAATTCCTCGGGCAACCCACGTTCGCCAGATCACGCTCCACTTGGTCTACCTACCTCGTTCGTTGCGCCCCCACTCGTCTTGTTCTTACCGAATTCGTAGCGAACACCTGTTTTACAGGACAATTGTCCGGCATTCTCGCAACATGTAAGCCTTCAAGCCTTGTAACGTTTTCATGTTGCAAAAAAAATCAAAAAAAAAGATTTCGAACTAATTGACCGAAAGGTCCCAAAAAAATGAAGGCTTAAGCGCCAAATTCCACAAGAAATTTGCCAACATTTCGTTTAAATTTGCCCGGCGGCTAGCGGGAAGTCGTGGTCCGTAGCATGTTGTGAGGACACTGTCGTAATTTTTTTCCACTTTACTTAACCTTTTCACGTGCATCTTACACAACTTTGAAACAAAACTTATGAAGAAACTCTACGATCCTTCCTTCTCAAAATTATTCCATAGAATGCCCGTTTTTTCTCCGATACACACTCACACGCTTTTTTCGTTCGTTAAGTTTTCGTGCGCTTTTCGTTAATGGGCTTGCACGCTGAGAATAGTTCATTCATTCTTCCAACTTGGAGAATGAAAATCTATGCTTATTTTTCTCGAGAAATTATTTTTAAGTTTTCCTTAAATTTATTCTCAAATTACTCATTTGTTTATTATAACGATGTTCTCATTATGCTCAATAATATTACTCTATCAATAATCCTTACATTACCGAATTCATAAATAACATAATAAAATTCAGCTCAAAAGGTCACATTAATTTTATATTTCCACGCTATATCTACCACAGACACTAGCTTCGATCTACCAAAACACTCTTTAATTTACAAAACTTATATTGAGGAATATTACAATGTTTTGATTGGCCAAAAGATAACAAAAAAAAAAAAACACTACGTGAGTGCTCACGAATCAGCTTCAGGTCCGGCAGGAGCGGCTTCCGTCGGCTGATCCGGATTCGTAAAAGCATGCTCCAAAAGAGCAATCCAAAATAGAGGCCGCTGGTGTTCTGTTGAAAACCAGGGCGGAACAGTTAGCACCACAAATCGGCAAATTTTTATTAATTGGACTTACGCGGCCTCTTTTCGGTCCCAAACTCCATCTGGCGAGAGCGATCAAATTTCTTTTTTAATACTCTTTCCGTTAATCGTATAGTGGCAATGAAAATTGCCTTTTCCGCGTGAAGCGGTCAAAATTATTACGGGTGGAATGGCCTCGACACCCCGATCGCTCTCGCGGTTCTTCTCCCGGGGCACGATCATCGCCTCAGCATAAGACTGCTGCCAGAACAAACCGCTGCTATCAACAGCAAAACACGGCACGGCCACCACAGCACGACACAGCAAGGCAGGGAACCGCACGGCACGTCGCAACATTGCACAGCACAGCACTTGGTCGTACTTTCGACCGATCGGGAGAAGGCCCAGAGACTGAATGATCCCCGCGCGAAGAAATTGCTGCTCTTGTATAAATTTTAATCTCGTACTGTTTACAGCTGACGATCGAGTGTATCATCGATCGACACTCGAGGTTTTTTCTCGTCTCTCGAGTTTCTCCGCTCGTTCGTTGGAGGTTGGAACTTTTCCTATCGAACTCGAGGTCAGCGGTGCTCAAATAAAATGCTACAGCCTTCACCACCTTCTGGATACTGGGTTCGCCGTAGAGTCGCACGAGCTCGTGATTCATCCTTCACCTCCACACTCCGTTCTCCTGTACGCCGCCAAAGATGGTTCTTAACACTCGTCGCTCGAATACTCCGAGTCTACGCAGGTCCTCCTCGAGCAATATCCATGTCTCGTGCCCGTAGAGAACAACCGGTCTAATGAGCGTCGTATACAGGTTACACTTCCGCACGACTTCCGCTGATAATTCGCCTCCGGTTCTCACGGCTGGTGTCATTGTCACGGCTGGTGTGACAAAGTCTATCTCCAGCTCGTCGTTGTCGACTGTGACCTTGTTATTGCTGGACAAATGGGATCGCTCGGTCTCGGATCCGCAGGCCAGCATGTACTTCGTCTTGGACATATTAATCATCAACCCAATCCTT
The DNA here is from genome assembly GCF_029784155.1 of Uranotaenia lowii. Classification (NCBI taxonomy): domain Eukaryota; kingdom Metazoa; phylum Arthropoda; class Insecta; order Diptera; family Culicidae; genus Uranotaenia; species Uranotaenia lowii. The sequence goes on from NC_073691.1 coordinate 175,899,990, forward strand.
CCTGCTTCGCGTTTCAGTTTGCGATAGATGTCTTCCACCGCCGCAGATGATCTGCCGACTATACCAATGTCATCGGCAAAGCAGATAAGTTGACTGGATCTGTTGAAAATCGTGCCCCGCATTTCGCCTACCACTCGTCGAATAACACCTTCTAACGCCACGTTGAACATCATGTAGGATAGACCATCACCTTGTCGAAGCCCCCTGCGCGATTCGAATGAACTCGACAATTCACCCGAGATCCGCACACAGCAGTGCGTTCCATCCATCGTCGCTTTGATCAGTCTGATCAGCTTCCCGGAAAAGCCGTTCTCGTCCATGATTTTCCATAGCTCGTTACGGTCGATCGTGTCGTATGCGGATTTGAAGTCGATGAATAGATGGTGCGTAGGGACTTGGGCATTTTTGGAGGATTTTCCGTAATGTGAATATCTGGTCCGTCGTAGACCGTCCCTCCATTAAGCCGGCCTAATGACTTCCCACGAATCTGTTTGCTTGTGGCGTTAGGCAGCGGAGTAGAATTCGGGACAACACTTTGTAAACTGCATTGAGGACAGTGATCGTTCGGTAGTTCTCACAGTCCGATTTGTCGCCCTTCTTGTAGATGGGGCATATAACTCCCTCCTTCCACTCCTCCGGAAGCTGTTCTATGTCCCAGATCCGGACTACCAACCGGTGTCGGCCAACTTGTCCGGGCACATTTTGATGAGCTCAGCTGCGATGCCATCCTTCCCAACCGACTTGTTTCTGTTCAGCTGGCGAATGCCTCCTTAACTTCACTCATCGTTGGGAGTGGCTCCTCTACGTCGTTGGCTTCGCCGGTGATGTACCTTTCCCCACCGTCTTGATCTCCTGCATTTGCGCCGTTCAGGTGTTCAAGTGCTGCTTCCACCTTTTGATCTCCTCACGATTGTCCGTCAGGATGCCTCCTTTTTATTCCGGCACATTTCGGCTTGCGGCACGAAGCCTTTGCGGGGTGCGTTGAGTTTCTGATAGAACTTTCGTGTTTCTCGGGAACGTCGCAGCTGCTCCAGCCACTAGAGCTCCTCCTCCTCCAGGCGGCGCCTTTTCTCCTGGAAAATTCGGACTCGCTGCCTCTTCCGCTGTCGGTGATTTTCCACATTTCGATGGGTGCCTCTTTGCAGTACTGCCGCCTGCGCGGCATTCTATTCGTCCATCACCCTCCTACACTCCTCGTCGAACCAGCCGTTCCGTCGAGTTCGCTCCACATAATCGATGACGTTCTCCGCAGCACTGTTGATGGCTGCCTTGATGGTATCCCAACAGTCCTCGAGAAGGGCTTCATCAAGCTCGCTCTCTGCCGGCAGCGCTGCTTCGACCGATTGCGCGTAGTCTGTCGCGATCTTAGGTTGCTTCAGTCGTACGATATTTAACCGAGGCGGGCGCTGATTTCGTGTGTTGTTTACTACGGAGAGTTTTGGGTGCATCTTCACCATCACCAGATAGTGGTCTGACTCGATGTTGGCGCCTCGACAGGATCTGACGTCGATGATGTCCGAGAAGTGTCAGCTGTCGATCAAAACGTGGTCGATCTGTGATTGCGTTTGGTACGGTGATCTCCAGGTGTACTTGTGTGGAAGGCGGTGCAGGAAAAAGGTACTACGTACGGCCATTCATTTGGAGGCGGCGAAATCTATAAATCTGAGGCCGTTTTCGTTGCTCGGTGTTTCAGGGGCATTCTTGCATTAGTCCTTGCACATCTAAGGCGGCGAGAAATATCACTTAATAATCGGATATCTCCATTGGCGGTGGCTCTTCATCCCTCTTCGGCTAGGGAGTTTGTCCCGGCTCTCTTGTCTCGTCTACAAGCTCAGTAAACTGCCTTTTCCAGCTCCGCATATCGTAAGCGGGCGGCTGCTTTGGCTGACTCGGTACATGCCTGCTCAATTCCGACTTTCGCCTTTCTCCGATCATCGACCATCCTCCAAGTTTCATCCGACATCCATTCACTTCGTCTTTCACAAACTCTACCGAGAGTACTATGGCTCGTCGTGATAAACACATTCTTGATTCCACACGACTGTTCTGCGACTGTTCCGTCTGTCGTCAATTCCGAGGCTCGGGATTCTAGCTGTTCAACGTATGTCCTTTTCACCTCTGGATTCTCCAACCGGCGGACGTCGTAGTATCGACATTCGACTTTCTCCTCGCGCCGTTGGACACGCATAACTCTCAGTCGTATCTCGTCAAGGACGAGGTGATGGTCAGATGCAATGTCCGCGCTTCGTTTGTTGCGGACATCAAGAAGGCTCCTTCTCCATTTTCGGCTGATGTAGAGATGTGGTCAATTTGATTTTTTGTTCAGCCATCTCGGGATACCCAAGTGACTTTATGTGCTGGTCGATGGGGGAAGAGCGATCCACCGATCATCTGTCCTAGACCATGGCGCCCCATGATGCGCTCAAGGTCTTGATTGTCGGAGCCAATCTTTGCGTTGAAGTCGCCCAAATGGATTTGAATGTCACTCTTCGGAATTTTCTCTACCGCGCTGTTCAGTTGACTGTAAAACTGCTCTTTCTCCTGCAAATCGGCAACGTCAGTTGGCGCATAACACTGGACCATTGTAAGGTTTCTAACCCGTGTTTTGAATCTGGCTACGATTATTCTTTCGTTTATCGGTTTCCATCTAATGAGGGCTACATGGACCTGCGGGCTTAACAGGAAAACAACTCCTCGTTCCCGAGTAGCATGTTCTCCTCGTATGCCAGAGTAAAGCAGGACTTGCCCGGACTGTGTCTTGTGTTTTCCAATGTTAGGCCAACGGACTTCGCTCAGTCTCAGAATTTCAAGCTTGAGACGGCTAGCTTTTCTAGCAAGTTGAGCCAGCTTGTTTTGTTGGGCAAGGGTTAAAACGTACCAAGTTCCAATTCGTGTTCGTGTTTTCATGCTTAAAGTCGTCGCCAAAGTTCCAGGTCGGTCATTTCTTTCGGATTCCGTAACAATTTTTTGAATCGGGAGCAGTAGGTTGTTAGCCTAAGGTCCCTATCCTGCGATAGGGCTGCCATCCTGGACTTAGCTGCCGGGAGCCGCATTTCATAAGTTCAGCCGCTTGCTGCAAGACAGACGCTGTTTGAGCCGCCCCTGACCTGGAGAACAGACGCTCGGTTGTTGTTGCACGCCGCCCCTGACCTGGGGAACAGACGCGTGCGGCCACCTTCTCAGTCTGCATGCGACCAAAGCATCCACCGGGGTTGGGTACCCGATCTCCGCTTAGGTTACTCGCATCCCAGCCGACACCGTGGGGAGGTAGAGACAGGAGTTGTGAATAAGAGGTGATATGACTACTATGGGGTCTCGTGTTGCACATTATCCACCATTTACCAGCTAGTGTCAGGATAAGTGAAAAATATTCGAATGAGGATTGAATTCAGAATCAAGATGATAATCGAGATTGAAATCCTAATCGGGTTCGAAAATCAGGATCCAGAGGAACTCTCTGGTTCTATGTGACACCAATTTGAAACTTTCATTTGGTTTGGATGGTGCAAAAATGATTTTTTCTATATTGTCTCGCTTTCAAATAAAATTTTAACTTTATGATTCTACATTTAGAAGCTCCGAACCGTCGTTTTGCACAAAATTGCTCAAAATATCTGGAACAGTACCCGCAGCCAAAAACACATACGTGATTGAGTACCCTCTCCGAGCTCGTAGTATGCAATTCATTTTTTCTCACCCTTTCGGGGAAAGGTTATTTGAATGCAAAATTTAAAAACATATTATTTCGAGCACTCTGGCCCATCGGCCATTCTGCTTCCGGTGATGAATTGTTTATGGATTCAAATAAAGGAAACCGGGCCGCGAATGGCAACAGCATTGTAGGTGTTTGTTTTTTCGCGGGGTGGTGTTGATCCAATAGCTTGTATGCAAAAATAAAAATTTGCCTTCCACGAAACTTCTTTCGCAAAAGGCAGGGGAAAGGCAAATATTTGCGTTCCCAGAAAACACGTACCAGTTGGAATGAAAAATGGCTTTCCCTGCCATGATTTGGTGTCTTTGTTCTCGGTTGGCTCGGAATTTTATTTTGGCTTCCATTCCGGGGCATTGTTTTTCGATATTTAAAATTCCAACTTAACCCACCCCAACACCCAAATTTGCTGTTGTTTCAAAAGCTGCAGGTCCAATTTCCGGAATAGTTTTCTCCCGGTTCCCTGTATGTGCAGTTTCTTAATAAAGCATTTCATGCATATGGCATCGTCAAATACAATTCACCGGAAGTGGCTCCAGTCATTCATCGAGATTCGAGCCCGAGTAAGCTTGTTTGTTATAGTTGGGTTTTAACAGGAAGCAAAGTTTTTGGGCTGATACCCACAAAGTTGGTCATTCTTAGGTGACACAGCCATTCTTTGAATTGGTGTTTCCAGACTGAAAGAAGTACAATTAATTATTGCACGTTAGAGATTGCAGGAGAACCGCAGAAAATGGGAAACTTTGAGGCATTGCAAAGCACACCTAAGGAGAGGAAGTTTTGAGTATTTCAATGAAATTCAATTTTAATTTGCCTTTCGGGAGAAAAGGGGGAAGACATTGCAAAATGCGGAGCATATGTGTTAGTGAACTGAGTCGATTTGCGGTCAGCATTGAATTTTCTCAAAGCTGGGATCTTAAAAGCTTTGTTTTGGTTCAAAACTCGTCCATGTTTTTTTGCAGGGTTTTTAACTCACGTTTACATAAGTTAGTAAGTTTGAACTATTTTGTTTGTATGAGAAAATTAAATATTTTGCTCTTAAAAAATCAACAATGCTTCTGTGGAACCGAGCCTGCTTATGGGTTTTATGCCAATTTACAAATTATCTAGGGTGAGTGCTCCTACTTTGGTCCTAGAGCCTACTTTAGTCCTAAAATGACGAAAATTGTAAATAATTCATTTTTCCTGCAAAGGATAAAGATGCTGCTATGTGCAAAATGAACTCTTATTCTTCCTGAATCCTTCCATGCCGCTTTTCGCCATAAAAAGTCTTTCTCATAAAATTTTCAACGTTTTTAAAAATGAGCCTCCTATTCAGTGGTAAATTAGACAGCTCAATTAGTGGGGTGCGTTTTGAGAAATTAGAGGAAAAAAGGAAAAATCACGTTTTTTCAGTGTCCAAGCCAATATTTAAAGGGTTATTACTTTCAATATGGAGAATATGAACCAGATTACCTATTTTTCCTAAAATAAATATAAATCCATGGAAAATCCGGAAAATTTTTAAAGGGTCCAAATATAGGAGACTTTGACTTTGATGTTCCATTTTTAGACCTAACATCACAAAAACTTTGTGTGAATACCAAACAAATCAACAAAAGTGCGAATTTTTAATTGAGGCATAATTCAGAACCAATATTGAACATATCTTACATTTTGTGTTAGCTTTACGCAAATAAACTATAAGTTAGTGGACATATAAAAATTTGAGATATTTTTATGCTGATAGAGCTGACGGGGAGTAAAAGTGTTTAATATATTCATGACAGAAATGTATGTTTTTTTAGTCGTTAAAAAGCTGTAGTATTTTTTATGGTAATATTTAATTAAAGATTACACTTTTAATGAATTTGTTTATTTATTTTCGAAAAATCATATATTTTATAGGAATTTTAGATATAGGTCCAATTGAAGGTACCAGAACAGTACCAAAATAGGTACAATAGGTTCAAAGATCGAAATTTTTATCATCAATATCTATGCAAGTCTTTCAATAAAGGCGAAACCTATGTTGAAAATTCTCATTGAAAATTGTAGATAAGATAATGAACTATAAATAAATTTCTTTAAAGATAGAAAGCTCCCGTTTGTTTATTAGAAAAGCATGATTATTCAAAAATCACCGCTTAAAGGGTCCAAAGTAGGGCAACTAACCCTAAATGAAATTTTCCGCTGAACAATTTTGTCGAAGACTATAACATCGTATCTTATTAGACAAAAAGTTTTTAGCTGTTGATTATGGGTATGTCCATTGGCATTGAAAATTTATAAATTCAACTGACACCACTGCTGGTGCCTAAAGAGGTGTTGTATGACTACTTTTTAAAAAAATCTTCAAGAGTTAAAAGCAGTAATGTTAGTTGAATCGATAGATTTTCAATGCCAAAAGATCTATCCCTATTTTAAAGCTAATAACTTTTTAAGATAAGAGGCTACGGGCTTCGACAAAGTTGTGTCGAATTTTCTTGTAGAAAACTTATAAATTTGCACAAGTCCCATTACAAGTCTTGGTGCCACAGAAAAAAACAAAAATTGTGTTAATTTTTCCGAACAAAATATTAAACTTTCCCATACAATCCATCAAGTTCAAATTAACTCAGAAAAACGTTACTTTAAAATTTTGCAAAAAATCATGGATGAGTTTTGTAACCAAAACTCAGCTTCTGAGACCCCAGGGTATGAGAATTTCAAAAATAACCCCAAATCGACTCAGTCTAATGTGTTAATCAAAGATATAACCACTTTGTGGGAAGTTTTCTTTGCAGTGTTTAAAATCAAGCTATGATGTGGAACTATTTTTGGATTTCATAGCTCGAGAAAACTTATCAAGCTAATGGAACTAAACTTGAAAAGGGAAGGGCATAAGGTTCGGAATAATCAGGAAAGGTGAACCGTATTTTTATCTTTTCACTTTTTAGATCTAAGACCTCTATATCGTTTCAAGATCCTACTATTTTATTGACATACATCTCATTCAAGTTTTCTGATAAGAGCCCTCACTGGTCATTGGGAACAAAATTCGATAAATTGAATCTCCTGATTATTTTAGCCATAAATGTCAGGTTTAGAGATACTTTTAACCTTTCACCAATTGTGGAATTGCCTCTCTTTTGTCCGAACTCTTTGCATCTGATTATAAAACTAAGAAACCCATTCCAAGCACCTGTTAACAATAAATTTGAATTTTATTTTAAAAGATTTAAACAAAATTTTCATTGAGAAAAGTTTTCAAAGTACATTTTTGCCAAAATATGTTTTTTATATGAACTGATATTACCAAATAGTTTTTATTTGCAAAATTTTAATCTTTGAAAAAGCTATGTCTACAAAATTTGGTGGAATATTAATGATGATTGAAATTCCTTTTTTTTAAGTCTTTATTTGTACCAATTTATCCTTAAATTTATATTACATTATTTTATTGAATTAGGTGTTCAGCTCAATAATGGAAAATAATGAACTATTCAGAGCCCTTAACTGGATATTTAAAATTTATTAATTAGACTTAAATTTGGTGAGCGCAATCAAATATTTTAATGTAGGAAAACATCCTGTAATGTCAAAACAATATTAGACTTAGTTAAAACTAAAAAAACTATCCTAAAATTAAACTAACTATAAAGAGAACGAACCTCTGCGATGGTGAGATGATTTTGTTGGCCATCTTTTCGATCGATTCAATGCCCGCAATTCGGTGAATATCTTCGGTGCTGTGCCAAGGTGAAAGCCGCAAAATCATTTTCAGAACCTTATTCTGAATCCTCTGGATGGCTTTCTTCCTCTTCGCGCAGCAGCGTTAGGAGGAATTTTCCACATTTTCAAGTAATTCAAAAAGGGATTTAAATTTGTTACAATTTACTACGTATCACCCGTAAATTTCGACCTTTGGCTGAAAGCAAAGTATCATCAGCAAATAATCTTCTACCCTTTCCTTCTGGTACATCAGGAAGATCAGAAGTAAAAATATTGTATAAAATTGGCGCAAATTAACAGCCCTGAGGGACACCAGTACTAAGTAATGGGTGTCCTTTCAGAGCATGAATTTTGATAGCTTACTATTATGGTTCGGCTAGTCAAATAATTTTGAATAATTTTTAGTGAGATACACGGGAAAATCAAATCGAGCTAATTTTGCTACTAAACCTTTGTGCCAAACACTGTCAAAAGCTTTTTCAATATCTAGAAGAGCAACACCAGTTGATTAACCTTCAGATTTGCTAGTGTTCTGGAACGAAGGAGCTCCGTTGAACCACCCTAACACCAGAAAAGGCCCAGTAGCAACATGGCTATACTGCGCGTATTAACGGCGGTAATGCGCGCCAAAATCATCGATTTTCCTCGGACACGAAGAGGTTTTTCCGAAGGATCGAGCCACCGTCGATCCTTGACTCGGTCTTTTTTTTCGCACCCAACCACCATCGGAGACAGACCATCACGGTTAGAAGTCGGAGGCCCGAGCGGCCAAGTCAGAGGCCAGCATGGCCATAGTCAGAGGCCCAGAGAGGCCAGAGTTTGTGTCAGAATAATTGTATTGTAGTTTAAAGTTCGGTAATATACAGTCCACTTAATTGTTTGTGATGTTTCGGAATGAGTGTGCGGTTTTTATTCATCGAGAAATAACTGATGCTATCGATCCTGCAATCAGGGGCGATCTTGAACATGGTCCTATCGAGCCAGATCATAAAACCAGATTGAAGCATCAGACGGTATGTACGGTACGGTACGGTATGTATCATCAATCAAGGAATCTCATGTAAAAATCGTTTAAAATTCCGCAAATTGTAATTGAGTCAACCAAATCGTTAATCGGAAGATCTTGAACGCCCTATCACTGTAATTTGAATCATATCAGTACATGTGTTATTCTTAAAATTTCAGTCCTGAAAACTTGCTTTCGATTGCCTGCCAGCACTAAGTTACTTATGAAATATTTATCCACCATAAATTGTGTCCAAAAACTTCTCAAACCTGTACATACATTTCGTCCAGCATATGGAGAAATTCCTGACAACTATTATGCGAGTGCGTCCACCCTGGAAATGTATGTTTTTATCTCAAATTCTTCTTACGAGTTCAACTGCTATCCTACAACAGGAAACTATATAGGTTTACGTGTGTGCGGATATGTTAATATGGATATGGACGATCCATGAGTAGTTTTTTGTATTAAAACACAATTCATTCCCGTACTATCAATCAGTTATTCACCCGAAGCGATCTCAAATGCGTTAGGTTCCATCATGGTCAATGTTACGAATATCCAAAAAGAGCCTTAGATATTGACAATTTGCTTATTCACCACATGTTGCCATAATTTCAAATCGATAAACCAAGTTAACCCACCGTTCATTTCACCGATCATCTTCGAGAAGTTCTTATCCAAAAGATCGTTTATTCGTAAGCATCCCAAAAACAACTATCCTTTTGTGATTCCGAAGATATTCCAGTCTCGCCAAAAAAAAGTAAGTCCAATGAAACATAGCAACCTGCTCGATTATGCAAAAGTTTCGGAACGTTCATATCCATTCTACCGAGTCTTTCAGTTTTCACAATCTGTGATCGATTCATCACTATGAATCAATTTTCAGAATCCATCTCCTCGCCATAAAATGTTAGGAACTGAGTGGAAAACGCAAAACTGTAGAAATGTCAGAAAAACACGAAACAAAACAAACAGTTTAGTTGTAAACGTGTTTAGTTTTTCCCAGGGGGGTGACAGCCCTATCCTTTGTCATTGATTTTGACAACCATCAAAATTACGGGCCCACGATTTTGTGGGCCTATGACAAACCTGACATTTTGCTGTCAAGGAACCGGACTAGGTGTTAAATCCTAGAGAATTATGAATTATGAATTATGCACACTAACACAACAATCATTCTGGTTCCTCATTGGTTGAAATTTTGACTTTTTCAACTCTGTACTGCTTTGAGAGCAAAACACCATAAACGTTTCTCCCGATGGATAGAAAAAAAGAAAAAGATTCTTGTTCGCAAGAAGAACCAGATTGTCACCCCCCTGGTTTTTCCACGTGTGACTAAATTGTCCTTCTAAAGGTTTTCTGAGGTGAAATTTTTAACTTAAGCTCTTGTGTAGGATTAGGGTGCAACAATTAGTTTACAGAGAGCTCGTCTGTTGAGTTTCTTCGAAAGATCGGTTCAGTCGTTTTTCAGCTAAAATTTGATCAACAAAAATAGGACCTTAATAAATACTCGGAATACGTGAATGAAAACTCATCCTCGTTGAACTCAGCCCACTATCAACTTTGGGCGGATACGCCAAGGATGTGTCGATGCATCCTGCATGAAAGTGACAAGCAGCTGAATGATGTGCGAATTCTCCTGAAAGTTTTGTGAAAGGTTTTAATTTTTTCGTACTCAATTGTCTACAGAAGAAAATTGCAGACACGAAGGTCTTTTCGTGAAATGAAGCAAACAAATTGAATGCAAATTGCAAGCATTTGTCCGTAGTGAGACGTTGAGAAGTCTTCTGTGAAGTTGTTTTAACACCAAATTTCATAGCCAAATTCGGCAGCAATTACTCACAGCAAACCTTACACACCATCATTGGACCCTGCATCAGCTTGAGGCTAATTAACTGATGCTTCGAAATGTGGGACAATTTGCTGTTGCAATCAAGCAGATCATCGGAGAAATCGGTCTTGGTGGACTGCGTGAGCTTCATTTGTTTTGAGAATACGTCCAAGCTTTGAATCGGTCAAAGGGACATGATCATAAGGATCAGATCAGTTACAATGAGTCAGCTGTTTTTGAGTGGTTAAAAATAACATCGGATGTTTTCAGTCGCATTCTTAGAATCATTTGGTATTAAGTTAATTCCCAGTGAACATTTTGGTCTGTATATTTCAGTTGTTTTTGAGATATACACACTTTTGTACAATCTGAAAAAGTTGTATAGAATATTCTATATGAGCCTGTACGTTCCAAAGTGGAGGCAATATACGGACCAAATTTTGCTCACCTTGAAAATATAAAACTTTGTATTGCGTTTTTAACAATTTAATTGCAACTTTGCTTAGCACAAAATCTTAGGATTGTACAACTTACAACTTTCTATTGCCTGTCTTAAAATTTGATTACAATTTCCTTTTGTAGGTAGCCTGAGGTTTGTACAATTTTCTTCACCATTTAATACAATTTATTGTTACTGTATCCCAAAGCAAATATATTTTCCCTCATTATGATTTTACTATGAATCGCCGAGAACATAAATACAATAGAATATAATGTTTACTGCGAAAAAAAATTGTACTATATACAACTTTATGTATCTCTTTTTTCTCAGTCTCGATTTCACAACGTTCCGATCCCTGTCCTTCGATGCTTCCTCGGTGCCTTTTCATGTTGATACAAACAAGCAAATTTGTTCATGTACAGTTGAGAGTTCCGTTTGAAAATCAGTTGATCGTTTAAAATACCACTGAATGCATCATTTCGGACTCCAAATCTATTTTTAGATGGCGTTTTTTGATATACAACTTTAACCTATCTCATAGACGATTCCATTACAATCGATAATAGTATTCAGCGCTGTGCGGTCTTAGCTAGCTATTTTCTGTACTGTAAAACGATTCGAAAATCTGCAATACATATATGCCATGGGACACTACGTGGGACAACAGTGAATCTTTTTCTTTCGGAGATGTCTTAGAAGCAGCATCTGATTTTATGAAATCGTTTATCGCAGAACCGTATTTTATGAAGTGTCGCATGTGTTTTTGCAAACGCCGACTGTATGTGCCACTTTTTTCACTTTTATAATTTTTGCATTCATTTTTTGCCTTCATTTTTGCAACAAAATTCGTCAAGGATTTCCAATTTTTGCGATTGTTGACAAAAGATGATTACGATATTACTTAGCATTGGAATTGCACTATTAACAATTATTTGCCGATTGAGTTTTTCTCAATGAGCGACTTTGAATGACAAGTACGACCTTTCATGGAAATAATATGTCATCATAGATCGCAAGCATGAAAGATTGCTAAATTGTACTGCGGGATTACATATTGAGCTTTACACAATGCTACTGCGATTCAAAACAACTTTATTGATCTTTCTATACGATTTACAAAATGATACCGTGTATAATGAACTAACCATAAACCATAAACGATAAAATATAACTTGGTTCAACTACAACATGATGTTTATACAATTCCAATCTAAACTGGATGCTTATACAATCTACAATGAACACTACTTTACGATTTTCTCGACACGAACGCCATAAGGATGGTAAAGTGTCGTTAATAAAACTTCAAAAAAACTACTTTACGATTTCTGGTTATCTGGGTTAGGATATTCAACCGTATAGTGCATTAAAATCACCAATAATAAAAAAATAGATTTATTTCTTGTGAGTTTTTGTAATTCTCCCTTCAAAAAATTTTTCAGTTAACCACTACATTGGAAAGGTGAGTAAAGGAAATAATTATAATTTTCCCCATAGAAGTTTCTAATTCAACTCCAATTGTTTCTAAGACTTTTGTATTGAAAGAAGGAAGAAGTCTAAATTTAAGACGACTATTGATGACAATAGCTACCCCCGCCTCGTCGATCAAGTCGATCATTTCGCAATATTTTAAAGAAAGCATTGCTTTTCAAGTTATTGCCTGCCTTTAAAAAGTTTCAGTGATGGCAGCAATATGTATGTTTAAAGTTTTCGAAAATAAGAAGAACTCATCTTGGTTAGCCAGCAAAGATCTAGCGTTCCAATTCATAATATTTAAAAATCTATTTGGATCCGTGAGGCAATAATTACGTCATAATAATTTTGTTGGCATAATTTAAAGAAGTTTGACAAGCTTCAAACATTGAATTTGCTTTCAACATAAGTTGCATCATTTCCATTAAATTTTGATGCAAAAATTTTAATTTTTCTTCAGTAATCTCACCCAAATAAAAAAAAAAATTGTTAGGATCAGAAAATGAAGGAGGAGAAAAGGTATTTGAATTTCGGAGAATTTCCCAAGCCTTCGCATGTACCTTGACACTTGGTTTTTTCCCATTTTTTAATTAGTTATACCCGAAGCAGGAAACCAATTTTCCACCACCTCTGAGGACGTTAAACAACGAGTCTGTGGCACTGAATCAGCCCAGGTAACATTAAAATCACTTGGAGCATTACCACGACGTGATTCTAAAGTAGGCCGAGGTTGACCGCGAACAGGCAGGTTGTTTGCCGGCCTGACGTGTGAAGACGAAAAAGAGGAAGGAGGAGAAGAAACTTTTCTGACATTTTTAGGATATTTCCTTGAAGCAAAAATTTTTGCCCAAACGGGACAGTCTATGGAATTGGAGGAATGATTACCTGAGCAGTTTGCACACTTGAAAAATTCGATTTTTGGTTTATCACCACCAAAAAGGCATTTAGATTTTTTATGATCGAATTTGTCGCAAAGCATGCATCTGGCATTTATTCTACAATTTTTAGTGCCATAGCAAAAAGCTTGACAACGGTGACATTGGGTTATGTTTTGAAGAAAATTTGTAGAAGATTTTCTAAAAGGTTCATATTTGACTTGACAATGAAACAAAAGACGAGCCTTTTCAAGAATTTGCAAATTATAAACCTGATCCTTTTGAAAATGGATCAAAACTACTTATTCGTGTTGGTTCTTTCCTCATTTGAATAACCTGAATCGGAGGAAAACCTAACAAAGAATTTAATTCAGTTGTGCTCTCATCCGGTGTCTGATCGCCGATGAGACCACGAAGTACAACTTTAAAGGGATAATCACTTTTAGTGTCGTATGTAAAAAATTGGTGTTTTAATGTATTATTCAAATATTTTAAAATTTTTTGAAAATCTTTAGATGATTCCGCGAATATACGAGCAGTTCCCCTTCGACAAATCTGAAAAAAAAAATCTTCAAATCCTTGACGGAAGTGACGATTTCTTTCCGAAAGGCATTAAAGTCAGGAATCGTGACCGTAATTGGTGGAACCTTTTCGTTTTTAAAAGTATAAGAAGAAGAAGGTTTCTTAGTACTCTCATCAGAATTTAATATGAGTATTTCCTCATCACCGATGAAGGATTGGATTGGAAATTTCAACTTTTTTGGGCGATGGACCTGAATTAGTTTCGGCAATCCGTTTTCTTCCGGCTCTTGAGTGCTGATTGAAAAACAGGTAAGAAAATAAAATAAATACCTAATGTAAATTGTTCCTTTAGGTACACAGCAACGATACGATGCAATAACGGTACAGATGGAAGTGACCAGATGCATCGTTGTTATGAGTCTACAAACAATGTTCAAATTTACTCATATTAACGTTACTTAAATTTTTTTTATAGGATTTTAATCCATCAAGGTCATTCTTCCTCGATGCGTTATTTCAAATTTCTACAAAAATCATAAATAAAGTTTGAACCAAAACAAAGTTTTTAGTGTTTTAATAAATTCAAAATTGACCACAAATGGACAAGGTCTGTTGTGGAACGTTTTGGTTGAAATAGATTTTATGAAAGTGTCTTGAAGAAATATCAACCGAGAAAGAAATTGTAGCTTGTCAAAGTTGGAAGATTTCATTCTTTTTTGAACGAAACTGTGCATGCAGCACTGTCTTACTCATAGTTGCCTTGGTTATTGCGTTTACTTGTGTGTGTGAGTGTACTGTGTACTTCCAAACCGCGCAGTTAGTAAGTTGTTTCCATTTCCTGTCATATTCCCCAATCGATTACTAGCAGCCTCGCTTCCACCCACCACATTTTGTCCCATTGACGAGGACCGGACGGACATGGATTAATACCACAAAATTCATTACCGGAACAGGAATTAATGCGAATCACCTCTACATGACCACAATCAGATAATACCTGAGCCTGGATGCCTGGAACGAGGACGGAGTGCCGATGCAAGTTCCGGGTACTGGGATCTGAGACCGATTCCGAAGGTGCATCTCGTGAGCCGCTTCACCTACTTCCGGTGACCAAACACCCACCCACTTCCATTTACAACTGATTTGGCTGGGCAGTTGGTAATTATAATGGGATTTCAGTCGACTTACCGAGAGTGCGGAAGAACGGATTCGTGGTAATTACCGGTGGAATCGAAAATCAAGTTCCGCATGTAAATTTGTATTCAGAATTACGTGAGTGTAGGTATTTGTTTGTGAGTTCAGGCACGAATGTTGGTGTGCATCTATATTTGTTTCTGATCAAATCTGGACATGTCAAAAGGACGCGGCCAACCGAAGCTTCTAATCGTGATTAGTTCCAGCTGAGCAGGTACATTGACAACTTTGTTTCGCGCTAGCTACGATTTGAGCATCAATGAAAGCTTCCAATAATGTATTATAAATTTCGCACAAGCACACGAGAAGATATAATGCCTTTTAATCCCCTTGCTCAGCTATATTTTCTAAGTAATCCACCAAAATGTTCATTTGAACTTGAACATTTTCCTCGAGGAATCGATTTTTTTTTCTTTTCTTTTTCTGGGATTTTCATCCTGTGCGAATGATTCATCCCTCGTGAGGAATCGAATGATGGCTGTTTGAGACACCGCAAAATTCGGAAAAAGAAGTAATTGCTGATTTCACACTAAATTCCCTTACACTTATTTCAAAAAGTGTTCGGGAAAAAAAAGTTCGGACTTGAAAATTTTTAAACAAATAAGAATTATTTTGTGAGATATTTTTTCCGAAAAATCAGATGATGGCTGTTTGAGCCATCGCACGTTTCTATAAAAAGGAGTCATGGTAACTTGGTTCAATTTGTCAACTTCCGGACATAATTTTTTATGAATTATTTGAAAAATGTAAAAGAATCCTAGATAAATCTTATCTCTATGCCAGGAAAAAATGACAAAAATGACAAAAATGACAAAAATGACAAAAATGACAAAAATGACAAAAATGACAAAAATGACAAAAATGACAAAAATGACAAAAATGACAAAAATGACAAAAATGACAAAAATGACAAAAATGACAAAAATGACAAAAATGACAAAAATGACAAAAATGACAAAAATGACAAAAATGACAAAAATGACAAAAATGACAAAAATGACAAAAATGACAAAAATGACAAAAATGACTAAAATGACAAAAATGACAAAAATGACAAAAATGACAAAAATGACAAAAATGACAAAAATGACAAAAATGACAAAAATGACAAAAATGACAAAAATGACAAAAATGACAAAAATGACAAAAATGACAAAAATGACAAAAATGACAAAAATGACAAAAATGACAAAAATGACAAAAATGACAAAAATGACAAAAATGACAAAAATGACAAAAATGACAAAAATGACAAAAATGACAAAAATGACAAAAATGACAAAAATGACAAAAATGACAAAAATGACAAAAATGACAAAAATGACAAAAATGACAAAAATGACAAAAATGACAAAAATGACAAAAATGACAAAAATGACAAAAATGACAAAAATGACAAAAATGATAAAAATGACAAAAATGACAAAAATCACAAAAATGACAAAAATGACAAAAATGACAAAAATGACAAAAATGACAAAAATGACAAAAATGACAAAAATGACAAAAATGACAAAAATGACAAAAATGACAAAAATGACAAAAATGACAAAAATGACAAAAATGACAAAAATGACAAAAATGACAAAAATGACAAAAATGACAAAAATGACAAAAATGACAAAAATGACAAAAATGACAAAAATGACAAAAATGACAAAAATGACAAAAATGACAAAAATGACAAAAATGACAAAAATGACAAAAATGACAAAAATGACAAAAATGACAAAAATGACAAAAATGACAAAAATGACAAAAATGACAAAAATGACAAAAATGACAAAAATGACAAAAATGACAAAAATGACAAAAATGACAAAAATGACAAAAATGACAAAAATGACAAAAATGACAAAAATGACAAAAATGACAAAAATGACAAAAATGACAAAAATGACAAAAATGACAAAAATGACAAAAATGACAAAAATGACAAAAATGACAAAAATGACAAAAATGACAAAAATGACAAAAATGACAAAAATGACAAAAATGACAAAAATGACAAAAATGACAAAAATGACAAAAATGACAAAAATGACAAAAATGACAAAAATGACAAAAATGACAAAATGACAAAAATGACAAAAATGACAAAAATGACAAAAATGACAAAAATGACAAAAATGACAAAAAATGACAAAAAATGACAAAAATGACAAAAATGACAAAAATGACAAAAATGACAAAAATGACAAAAATGACAAAAATGACAAAAATGACAAAAATGACAAAAATGACAAAAATGACAAAAATGACAAAAATGACAAAAATGACAAAAATGACAAAAATGACAAAAATGACAAAAATGACAAAAATGACAAAAATGACAAAAATGACAAAAATGACAAAAATGACAAAAATGACAAAAATGACAAAAATGACAAAAATGACAAAAATGACAAAAATGACAAAAATGACAAAAATGACAAAAATGACAAAAATGACAAAAATGACAAAAATGACAAAAATGACAAAAATGACAAAAATGACAAAAATGACAAAAATGACAAAAATGACAAAAATGACAAAAATGACAAAAATGACAAAAATGACAAAAATGACAAAAATGACAAAAATGACAAAAATGACAAAAATGACAAAAATGACAAAAATGACAAAAATGACAAAAATGACAAAAATGACAAAAATGACAAAAATGACAAAAATGACAAAAATGACAAAAATGACAAAAATGACAAAAATGACAAAAATGACAAAAATGACAAAAATGACAAAAATGACAAAAATGACAAAAATGACAAAAATGACAAAAATGACAAAAATGACAAAAATGACAAAAATGACAAAAATGACAAAAATGACAAAAATGACAAAAATGACAAAAATGACAAAAATGACAAAAATGACAAAAATGACAAAAATGACAAAAATGACAAAAATGACAAAAATGACAAAAATGACAAAAATGACAAAAATGACAAAAATGACAAAAATGACAAAAATGACAAAAATGACAAAAATGACAAAAATGACAAAAATGACAAAAATGACAAAAATGACAAAAATGACAAAAATGACAAAAATGACAAAAATGACAAAAATGACAAAAATGACAAAAATGACAAAAATGACAAAAATGACAAAAATGACAAAAATGACAAAAATGACAAAAATGACAAAAATGACAAAAATGACAAAAATGACAAAAATGACAAAAATGACAAAAATGACAAAAATGACAAAAATGACAAAAATGACAAAAATGACAAAAATGACAAAAATGACAAAAATGACAAAAATGACAAAAATGACAAAAATGACAAAAATGACAAAAATGACAAAAATGACAAAAATGACAAAAATGACAAAAATGACAAAAATGACAAAAATGACAAAAATGACAAAAATGACAAAAATGACAAAAATGACAAAAATGACAAAAATGACAAAAATGACAAAAATGACAAAAATGACAAAAATGACAAAAATGACAAAAATGACAAAAATGACAAAAATGACAAAAATGACAAAAATGACAAAAATGACAAAAATGACAAAAATGACAAAAATGACAAAAATGACAAAAATGACAAAAATGACAAAAATGACAAAAATGACAAAAATGACAAAAATGACAAAAATGACAAAAATGACAAAAATGACAAAAATGACAAAAATGACAAAAATGACAAAAATGACAAAAATGACAAAATTTACAAAAATGACAGAAATGACAAAAATGACAAAAATGACAAAAATGACAAAAATGACAAAAATGACAAAAATGACAAAAATGACAAAAATGACAAAAATGACAAAAATGACAAAAATGACAAAAATGACAAAAATGACAAAAATGACAAAAATGACAAAAATGACAAAAATGACAAAAATGACAAAAATGACAAAAATGACAAAAATGACAAAAATGACAAAAATGACAAAAATGACAAAAATGACAAAAATGACAAAAATGACAAAAATGACAAAAATAACAAAAATGACAAAAATGACAAAAATAGCAAAAGTAGCAAAAATTACAAAAATGACAAAAATGACAAAAATGACAAAAATGACAAAAAATAACAAGAATGACAAAAATGAGCACCAGCAGATATTATCACCAGGAAACCTGGACTGCATATAAAAAAAATATGCTGAGGATCTTAGCTTTATCGTTCTCTTTCACATGGAATAGGAATTTTTCATGAATTTTCAATAAATCACATATACTTAACCAATTTGCAAATTATGCATTGTGGAGAATCATGTATAATGTCAATTGTATAAAAACAGATGACCCAAAATACTTTACTTTGTCCTATCATTAATTTCTTTAGATTGTTGCTGTGAAATTTGTTCAGAATTATTTATCAGTGTCACAGTAAGATTTTTGAAACCAACCAAGATGTAACGTGTCTCAAAAAAAAAAACCCATTTCTCCAAATCAACATTTCTTATTCCTGTTCTTGCTTCCGCAGAGCAGAATTCTAATCGCAAATTCCCATCGTCTCGGGCAAACAATTTGTTCAAACTAGCAGCCGAGTCGTAATTCTTAGCGCATTTCGAATTCAACCACACAAAAATCGAAAATACTCTCCGGGCACGATTCTTTTGCCCGGATCCGAACCACTTTATCGGGTTCGATTGGGTTTGTGGTCTAGCGAAAAATGGCTTTACATCGTTATTTCGTCTCGTTCTTGAGGGAAAAGCGTTTCGAGAAAATTTGCATTCAAACCGAATAACACTAAGAGTGGTTGTGGTGTAGTTTGCGATTTCTCGTGGGGAAGTTCCAAAGAATGTCTCCAACTTCGTGTGGGAGGAGCGATAGTTTTCGGTAGAGCTTCTTCCCCACAAAACTGGTTCCTGCTTGAATTCGGCATTCCTAGGTGGTGCTAAAATAAGTGCATCTCTTGGCCAACAATGTAAGACAAACAAATTCTCGCATTTGTTTGGGGGAGAAAATCGGAGGCAGACCATTTCCTAGACTAAGTATTTCGAAAGGTATTTACCCGAGGAGCACCTTGGAAGCTGTACGGTAAGATGGTCCTTGAATGCCAAATTCCGATGAAAGTATCTTCCTCAAAAACTCATACATTCATTCGAAATCGTACATTCATTTTCTAAACGCTATAGAACGGAAAACGTCCCACTCGAATGGTTAAAAGTAAATGGGGCTGCTTTTAAGTATTCAACTCGTTCGGTGGACAAAGTTTACATTCCGAGAGTTGTCGAAATCACACACCCACACACCGGCTTTGAGTAGAGCTGCACCTAAACGTTCCCGTTAGATTCAATTTTCGGAACGGGCTCAAGCCTCCGGGCCAAACTGAATGGACGGCCATCAATGATGGTTGCTTGTGCCAGCTTAGATGAATTCTAAACAGGTCTCTATTAGATGCCAGGGACCTGGAAGGAGCAAGGAGAACTTCCAATCGCTCAGGTTTCAGCACAACAAGCAGCAGCAACTTGTTCCATCCGATGTGTGGCTCTGTTTTTGGGCACGTGAAATGTATTAACTATTTTCGGGGGCAGTTGTGGCTGCAGGGTGGTAAACACATTTATAAAATATTTATAATTACAGTTGTGGTAAAAAAATTACGCACTCGCTTCCTAATTTGATCAGCTACCATTTCTGACTAGGTTGTTATTTTTCAAGAAATTTTCACAAAATCTAATTCAGCTATCCAGCTAACAATCCAGAAAGTTTGAAGACTGTTCTTTTACTAAAAATAGAGATACAGCTATTCTCGTGAAAATGGAAAATTTGAGATTGCTTCCCAAAACTCGCTGTATTTTTTGCATTTTTTTATTGAAAACTAGCTGACCTGGTGTTTTTTGCTACACCTTTCAAAATGTATTGAAATTTGTGGTTCCTAGTTATTTAACATTTCATTTATTTGCACAAAATTTTAAATTCAATTTGAGAATCATTTAAATGCTTCTTAAAAATAAAATTTCAACTTTGTTTATTTCAAAAACTTTATTGTTAAATAATTTCTAAATCCGTTTTTAAATCCTTTTTATGACACTGGGTTCCTTTGCTTCATAAGTTTATCACTTATGCCAATATATTTCTTTTTTCATTGAATCTTCGCTGTCCCTTTTTAATTTGGAGAGGGTCTCAAACTATCATAGAAACATTTTTTGTAACAAAATTAAGTCACGGAACACTTATTTTACTTATTCGTTCTCCTAATACAAATTGTGAAAGTGACCCCCTCCCCCATTTCTATATCCCTAATGGAAAGAAGGGAGGTCTCATAACATTGAAAAACACTTCTTGTGTACATATACGATCCAATGTGATAGCTTTATGGCTCCATTCTTGATGAATTTTTGAGATTTTCTCTCCACTTTATATCTCCTCTCTGGCAAGAAAATGGGGTCTCAAACCATCGAAGAAACATTACCCGTGCACAAATATGATCTCATGCAAATTTGGTTCCAATTTCTCGATTAATTATCGTAATATTAAAAAATATATAAGTGACCCTCTTCCCACTTTTTATTATTCCACTGAATGGAGACGGGGGTGTAAAACCACCGAAAAAAAATTCTTGTGCACGAATACCTTCTTATGCCAAATTTGGTTTCGTTTGCTTTATTAGTTGTCGAGTTATGCTTTAAAATTTGTATCTGAGCCCCTCTTCCTACTTATCCCCTACCTGGAAGGAGGGGATCTAGATCAAACATTCCGTGTATTCAAGTACACTCCCATGCCATATTCTGTTCCCATGACAAGTTTTCATGTTATGCTATAAAAAAAAGTATGAAAGCCACTCTCCTCCCTTCCTGTATCTCCACTGGAAGGAAGGAGGGGTCTGAAATCATCATAAAACCTTTTCTCTTATTCCACTACCCTCCCATGCCAAATTTGGTTCCATTTGCTTGATTAGTTTTCGAGTAATGTAAAAAATTGTAAGGTAGGCCCCTTCCCCCTTCCTATCTCCCCACTGGAAGGATGGAGGGATAACAAATAATTTTAGAAACATTCCTCGAACCCAAGTACTTACCCATGCCAAGTTTGGTTTGATTTGCTTGATCAGTTCTCGAGTTATGAAGATTTATTTCATTTTTATGAGAGACCCCCTCCCCCAAGCTATTATAGGAATCTATTATAGGAATCTTCCTTTGCCTCCAATATCCCCACCTGACAGACAGACAGACAGAGACAGTTTTTTTTTCAAAAATCTCGCCTTCTCATCGAAGTTCCACAGTTATATTTATTACTAAATTTCAGTTTCTCATCAAAGTCAAATATTCTAAAACAAGAACTTTATCTTCCCATCAAAATCCATTTAATTTAACTGATAAATATTCTTCTCTTTCTTTTTCATATTATTTTTATTTGCAAACAAAATTAGCTATGAGAACTTCGCCTTCTCATCGAAGCCCCATTGTTGGTTTATTATCAAAGTTTTTTTTTAGATTTTATATTTTTTTTTGTTTCGATTATAGTCGTTTTACCATCATTATGGCATTCGCGACTTTATCAACGTTACAGTTGGCGGATCGTTATTGAAAAACTTATCCGGTACAACTGTGTTCGAAGTTTACTCTTGGGCTCGAACTCGCGGACATGCCATAAAGATTTTATAATTTTTTAATAAGGATTTTCCCCTTCTCATAGAAGTCTTTGTTCTGGGAAAGTTTTTTAGATTTCATTTTATTCTGTTGCATATTCTTTTTTTTTGGAAATAAACATTTCGATTCCATCATCTTTTTCACATAACTTTCACTTTGCGCTTTCATATCTAATCCGGCCGCGCCAATGTCGGATTCTTCGGAGGAATCTTCCGGTAATATCCATTCGATCACAAAAAATCGCGTCCTTTGCCGCTAAAATTCGCTAACAGACCAATAAAAAGGTTAAAAAATCTTCAAAAAAAAATTAAATTAAATGTTCCAGACTCCCCGTTGGATTATTTCAAATTTGGGATCAAATGGAAGTGGAATGTCCCAGCTTTCGAATGGTGCAAAAATAAGCGATGCTAATTTTCGATAAATAAAATCGTTCCATCAGAGACACTGTGCGGGTTTTCAACTTGTGTACGCATCATATGCTTCTTTTATTTAACTAGCTTAAAAAAATACTTACATAACTAAACAAGCACCCACAAATAGTATCGACGGGAAACCTAACGTTCATGACAAAAACAAGCTCATGTGCTTATGATCTGAGTTTCGTATTGCAGTTTTACATGGAAAAGGAATTTCACATCTATATATATAAAAATGAATTTCTGTCTGTCTGTCTGTCTGTCTGTCTGTCTGTCTGTCTGTCTGTCTGTCTGTCTGTCTGTCTGTCTGTCTGTCTGTCTGTCTGTCTGTCTGTCTGTCTGTCTGTCTGTCTGTCTGTCTGTCTGTCTGTCTGTCTGTCTGTCTGTCTGTCTGTCTGTCTGTCTGTCTGTCTGTCTGTCTGTCTGTCTGTCTGTCTGTCTGTCTGTCTGTCTGTCTGTCTGTCTGTCTGTCTGTCTGTCTGTCTGTCTGTCTGTCTGTCTGTCTGTCTGTCTGTCTGTCTGTCTGTCTGTCTGTCTGTCTGTCTGTCTGTCTGTCTGTCTGTCTGTCTGTCTGTCTGTCTGTCTGTCTGTCTGTCTGTCTGTCTGTCTGTCTGTCTGTCTGTCTGTCTGTCTGTCTGTCTGTCTGTCTGTCTGTCTGTCTGTCTGTCTGTCTGTCTGTCTGTCTGTCTGTCTGTCTGTCTGTCTGTCTGTCTGTCTGTCTGTCTGTCTGTCTGTCTGTCTGTCTGTCTGTCTGTCTGTCTGTCTGTCTGTCTGTCTGTCTGTCTGTCTGTCTGTCTGTCTGTCTGTCTGTCTGTCTGTCTAGGAATATGAAGTACCCCTCCCTGGAAGGGAGGAGGGGGGCTACCTTACAATTTTTCATACAACTCGAAAACTAATCAAGATATTGGAACCACATTTGGCATGGAAAGGTATTTGGATACGAAAAATATTACAAAGATTATTTTAGGCCCCTCTCTCTTTCCAGTGAGGAGATATAAAGGGGGAGGGGCTTTCTCTAATAATTTTCTACATAACTCATAAACTAATTAAACAAATAAAACTCAATTTGGCATGGGACGGTATTTGGGAACGTGATATGTTCTAATGATTGTTTGACACCCCTTCCTTCTTCCAGCGGGGAGAAAGGAAAGAGGGAGGAGAGTTTCATACAATTTTTACAACATAACACAAGAACTACAACAGCAAATGGAACCAAATTTGGCATGTGCGGGTAATTGGATACGAGAAATGTTTCTATTATAAATTGGAGCCTTACCTTTTTAGAGCGGAAAGATATAAAGGGGGAAAGGGGGGCTTCCATACGATTTTTTTGCATAACTGGATAATTAATCGAGCAAATGATACCAAATTTCACATCAAAAAGTATTTGAGTACGAAAAATACTTTTATGAATATTAAGATTTCCTCCATTCATTCAATGGGGAGAACGGAAGGGGGGATGGTACTTCCATTCAAGTTAATGCATATCTCAAGAATCTACTACGCAAATAAAACCAAATTTGGCATGGGATGGTATTTCTTGCAGTGGAAAGATAGAATTGGGAATAAATGAAGGGAAGAGGAAAGCTAATATTCAACTTTTTTTTACAAAATCCGAGAAATAGACAACACTTAACATGGAAAATATTTTGGTATGATTCTATGATTGTCTGACACACCATCCTGCTTTCAGTGAGTAGGTACATGGGAGGAGGGAGATGAGCCCAATACAAATTTGTTAGCATAAGTTCTCAATTTATGCTAACGAAGCCAATAAATGGAAACAAATATGGCATGGAAAGGTACTTGGTTACGAGACATGTTTCTACGCTTGTTATAGACCCTTACGCTGTGCAGTGTAGAGAGGGAAAGAAAGGATTTAAGTCGTATTTGTGTTGCAATTCGAAACTCAAGTTGCAGCTTTCATTGTATAACGGTTGATTTTGAATTATGTAATAATTTTGTTTAACATAATACTAACAAAACAAATTTGAATAATTTCTGAAAATATATTTTTTTTGAAGGGTGTAGCAAAGCACACCGAGTCAGCTAGTGAATTATAAATAAGCAAATCAAAAGTAACCAATTTGCAAATCATAGCTTAGAGGGTATCATGCTAGACGGAGTCGATTTTGGGTCATTTTTGAATTTCTCAAACCCTGGGGTCTAATAAGCTTCGTCTTGGTCCAAAACTCATCCATGATTTTTTGTAGAACTTTTAAGTAACGTTTACATGAGTAAATTTGAACTTTTTGGTTTGCATGGTAAAATTGATTATTTTGTACTGAAAAATCAACAACATTTTTGTTTCTTCTGTGGAACCGAGCCAGCTAACAGTTTGTATGCCAGTTTAAAAAACTCCTTAAGGAAATTTTCCGCTGAACAACTTTGTCTTATTAGGCAGAAAAGTTATTAACTGTTAAACCGAGGTATGTCTTTTTGCATTGATAAACAAAAAATATAATTGTCATTTTGGCAAAATGTCAAACGATGACAAACAATAGCTTACAATTTCCTCACCATTTCTCAAAATCCAAATTAAAATGCGTTTAAAAAAACAGGCAGAATTTGTGTAAATTAATTTATCAAAAAATGAATAAAGTAATGATATGCAGGTGACTTAAGAAATGCTGAAAACCATACTTTCGATTTTTTATATCTTTCACTAGCTCGGATTCACATAAAATATAAAATGAAAATGAGTCGTTTGCC
This sequence comes from Uranotaenia lowii, assembly GCF_029784155.1. Taxonomy (NCBI): domain Eukaryota; kingdom Metazoa; phylum Arthropoda; class Insecta; order Diptera; family Culicidae; genus Uranotaenia; species Uranotaenia lowii. The sequence goes on from NC_073691.1 coordinate 175,925,420, forward strand.
TTTTCGAAATTTTTGAAGCTTTGTAGCATAAGAAATTTGATCCATGATGAATCATTCAAGGCTTTTTAATTTTTGATTGAGATTATTAACTCTGTTCATCGTTTTTATTATATTGGAAAACTTATAGACATGAGGTTTGAATTAATATAAATTGAATAGAGTTTTCCTTGAATGCTTTTCATCCTATCATGAAACACATTTTTAATTGAGGTTGCCAGATTGATCATACAAAACTTTTTTTTTTTCTCACTAAATGAACATTAAAATAAAAGTTTTGGATCAACTCATAAACTTTGCATGTTTTTTGGTCATTTTTTATTTGCTGGCCCACGATTCCCCACATTTTTTTAAATCCAAAAAGTAAAAATACTTTTTTTAAACATTCAGAACTCGGGGAAATAAACTTATTAAAAATAAATAAAACTGCCTAATGAGACGTAATAAATGTAGAAAACCGTTCCATTAATCTTTTTCATTCTATATTTTATAACAAAGAGGTTATAGAGCAAACAAAAAAAGTGAAACTTGATACCCCACTATCTCCTACAAAACTAGAAAAAGTCCTGTCCCGGTTGTCCGAATATCATTAAAAAAAAGTCTGGATTTTGCCTTGATTTTTCAATTAGTCTGGATATTTCCCGGATTCAACAATTTTGATCTTAAATGTCCGGCCCGGGTACGTGCTTTAAAAATTCTGGCAACCTTATTTTAAACCCATCATTTTTTTAAAGAAGCATGAATAATTTTTACCTAATATTTTTTTCCAATTTGAAAAAAACTGTTTTTTATCTTTCCCCTTCCCCATCTAGGTAATGAAAACCTTTTTTGGAGATTATCTTCACTTTTCAAGAAAGATTATCTCCCCGTACAAAGATAAATTTAAGTTTGAATTACTTCGAAATATCTGAAAAGACTTCCGAACCTTGTTAAAGACTCACTTTGCATATTTTCAATTGTATGTGTGCTTTTTCGATGTTTTATTTCACACTGTTGTATGATTAGTTTTTCATAAATGTTGAAAGCTCCACTGAAACTTTTTCAAAGTAATCGATAACAAATCATCTTGGAACCGAAAGCATTTCTGTAACATTTTTTAGACATCTTTGTTTGAATTCACTGTAGGGTGAAGCGTTCCTCAAGGCGCATTAGACCGCTGCAAAAGTAAAAGATTTTTTGCTCCCATACATTTTCTCGATGCCTTTTGGGTCACCAAGCAGCAGTGTAAAATTTTAGATGATTTGATTGATTCCTGAGTTAGCGCAACAAGTTTCAATTTTGTAAGGAAATTTTTGTGGAAGAAGAAATTTTTTGCACATAAAATCATCCAGAAAATAGATAAAAGCTTGAAATGAAGGTGGTTTTTCATTTTTGGTTTTGACTATTCTTAAGCTTCATTTTTCGCTAGCATGACAAGCAGCTAATCATTTCATGAAATAAATTATAACTATTCAAAATAAAAAATCTAAATCCATTGAAAAGAATTTAAAAATGACAGACTTTTCTTGCTAGAGCTTTTAGAAATTTCATGGAATGTTTTTGCGAAGGTATAAAAATAAAATAAATTTTCTGCCTATGCAAAGCAGATTTTTTATTCTCATTTTACGGTTGCACAGCTTTCAAATAAGCACTCCAAAACGCTTAAATAAAAAATACCAATTTTGAAAATAAAAATTTTTTAAAACAAAGACTATCTATTCTGGGGTACAAGTTCTGTTTGTGCTTCGCTCACATAAATTGTACTGCAAGAATCAAGAAATATTTTTTATCCAAAGTTATATGGTTTGGAACTTTCAGTACATTTTTGGCGATTTTTGAATGAAAAATATGGTTCTCCCATACAAATTTCCATTCAAAACTAAAACTCATAGAACAAATTCAGGACTGGATGGATCGCTTTATTTAATTTTATTGCTATCTCTGGCAGCAAAACCAACGAAAAAAAAGTTTTGAGAGGTAAAAAATATTTAAGAATTTGAAATTTTCATACAAAGCTTGCAGCGGTTTAATGTGGACTGCATATTAATGTCAGCAGCTTAGATAAAGAACTCTGTGTCAAATGGACGAATGATTCATGGAAGAGTACACTGAAATAACAGTTTATTAAAAGCAAAGAGAAAAAAGGGCAGCTGATAAAGCTGGGAAAAAAAAGATTTGTTGGCACATTTTGTTTTTTTTTTTACCCCAAAATTAGGGGATAGTAATTATAATTATATGACCAAGTCTCTTGTTCAGATACAGAAGTACGCAATACAGCCTTTATTTATTGTGAAAATATTTGTTTTTATTCACTTCGATTTTATCAGTATTTATTCAAGGAAAAAATATTCTTTCTTAAAGGGGCGTTCGTTTTCTTAATGATTAAAAATATTGGAGTATGTTAAGTTATCTTTTCAAACAATGGCAGTTCATTCAGTATCATTAATTTCATGAAGCAAACTCTAATTTTCTTTTTTTCACGAGAATAGCTGTATCTTTTTTCCATTCATAGTGCACTCTTCAAATTTTGTAAAGTGTTAGTTAAATAATTGAACAAGATTTTGTGAAAAATTCATTCAAAAATATCAACCCAGACAATAATGGCAGTTGGTCAAAGTTTGAAGTGAGTGCGCTCTTTTTTGAACGCAAATGTAAATGCTTCTGCCAAAACATTTATTCGGAGGAATTCAAGTAGGGTGATTTGCCAATCGTTGCACAGCTAAGCACATGATTTTGGTGTTTATGCTGTATTTTAGTCATTTCAACCAAATTCACTCGATTTTGTTTGTCGATGCGCTCATACAAGATTGGTCAACAAGATCCAAAAGTTCAAGTGTTTGGAAAAAGTGACATAAAAATTTAAAAAATTATTTAAAACAGCTTGTCTTTGCCCAATAGTTGCACAGGCAGATTAATGTTAAGGTTTTTGATAACAATTAGCACAAAAACCGCGCGAAAAAAACAAGAAAAATTAAAACTGTCGTAAGATACACACTTATCAGCAGAAAATTTCACAAAAGCCTCATATCATCAGAAAACATTCCGAATTACATGATTCAGTATTATTTTTGAGGAAAAGTTGAAAAACAGCTGAAATATTGACAATTTAAGTCAGGCTGTGCAACAATGGGTTAGGGGACAACGATTGGCAAATCACCCTAGTTTATTTAATCGTAGTGTGTGATTACTTCGATGTTTGAATTTTTATTCTTATTGGAATGTGAATTTCAGATTGTGACTTCATTTCACGTGTACAAATGATAGAGTGTAATATTTATGGGATTAACCTTAATCATCTACTTTCTAATTCTTATTTTCTTAATCTTTCTAATCCAGTGTGTGCAACGAAATAATTTCAAACCTGAACTGTTAGTGTTGGTGATGGTGTTATACCTTCTCCGGAAGAAAAACGTAACACTGCCGGCACTCGAATGCACTTTTTGCTATCAAGGTTTCATACAATTATTTTTTTTTGCAACTTTCAAGCCCATTAACGTGCACATATAATTGACTCACGGAAATACGTAAATAAGTTCCTTAGACCGAACATGTAAATTACTTTTGTAACTTTCAAGTTCGTCAATGAGTACATATAATTAACTCAAGGGAAATGGGCAGGACCATTTTTGTTGAAAAATCATCAATTTGATGGCCTTAGAAATTCTTGACTCATGTGTTTTCAGAGTTAAAAAATGATTGCTAGTTGGAACTAAGAGTAACCACCATTCTAGATGGGTTTTTTGAAAAAAATCCTAAGTTAGGTAGGAAAGATGAAAAATATACTTCGTCTAGAGGCAGGGTTAGGAAACAACAAAAACATTCCAAAAATAAGCACAATATTCTCATTTCATACAAGTTGGACTATCTCAGTTATTTGTAGAATAATTCTTACAAGTTTTATATCAAAATATAGTCTTAATATTAGAGAAAAATTAGGAAATTTTAAATTCAGGAAAAATGGTGTGAAATCTACAGCCGGAAAAGTACTGTAAGTCAAGTTTCTTGGCCCCTGTGCTTATGCCATTTAGAAAAAATTGTCAAAAAAAAAATTCCTCATTCAAGAAGTTTCTCATGAAACAAAAATTTTTTGTTATCATAAAATTAAGCATTTGTGAATTTTTAATGGGATTCCAGATTGTTTAACTTCAAAATCATTAATATCAAAAACCCTGCAATGTCTCTTTGTACTAGAAATTTCTCTTCATTTGTTCCACTTCTGAGATGCTTCAAAATTCTGAAAAGGTAAATTTCCTGCGAACATCTCTGATCAAATCGAATCGCTAAATTGGAATGTCAAAAGTTCCGGCAGCTGGTTTGTTCGGAGTTTTGCTTTACCGATTCATCCGTGGCCCAAATAGGGCCAGGCTGCACTCACTTCTAGGTTTGGAACCAGAACCAGAAACTAAAAGCACCTTTCCACACTAAAACTATTCTCACCTGTATGTAAAACGTGTACAATGTGCAGTTTGCCTTCGCCATCAAAATCAAAATCATCATCAGGCTTGGAGCTGGAACCGAAAATTCCATCAAGTATGGTTAACTATTTTGAATGGTTTTGTTTCCGTTGATCGAGGGAACTCATGCCAACTTTGGACAAATTCTACACACTAGAATTATGTTTTCATTCAGCTATGGAGTATGTCTAGCAATAATACAACCATGAATAGTTGTTCGATTTTTTTTTAGTGAATGCAATAATCGTGTTTAATTCAAAAGACAATGTGATTCGGTTCGGTAGCTTCCTATTTGGAAGTTCTCGAAAATCCGCCTTCTCAAATGATTGACGAACATTAAAAAAACGAAAAACTACGGGTAAGCTATATTCATGTTTCTGGCTGCAAATTGTTCTTTTTTCTTATGAGAGAAAAAAAAACGAAACCAACGAGCAAACTATAATTTTAAAACTCGTAGCCCTCCATCTCTTCTCTAACTGAGTTGTAGGTTTTAAACCGCACGGAAGAAAAAAAAAAAACAAACTTTGAACACTTTTCAAACTGTTCTCCGAAACCGAATCGTAGCAAACGGCGATTGATTTATCCGATCAAGGGAAATGCGCGCGGTGCCTGTGCCGAACTTTCCAGCCAATTGCAATCGAAACCAGGAAGATACACTGTGAAAAAATGTGAATTACGGTAGCAAAAAATAACAGAACCTTAACTCTTATTTAAAAACTGCTTCAGTAAGGTATTTTCGAAGTTTGACATATGTACGAAATCGAAATCAAAATAAAGATGGTAATACTACGAAGTACAATTCCTCATTTTTTTATGTCTATCCGCTTTCGCAGATCATAAATTCATAAGCGGTTCAATTTGGACTAAGAATTTCGATAAATGAAGGAACACTTAATCGCAGCCCTAAATTAATTCTATTCTATTCTTAACACTCAGTGCGTTCGGCATGGATTGAGCCAAATAACCAAGGGGAGAATGATGACTTGCTCTTAAATTGAAATTGGAGAACGACTTTGTGAGTGTTTGGTATTTGAAGCAAGATAATTTGAAAAAAAAACGACACACCAAGATTCTATTACGTGGATGTTTTTTGCTCAGTTTTTCTTACACGGCTTGTTTTTAAACGGATTTTTTTCATAGGCACGCGAATCAATACGTTTTTGAGCCAAAATATTCAAAGTCTCATACTTAAAAAACCTAAGTATACTTTGTTAACAACACGATTTTAAATCAAAAACAACAGTAAATTCATCCAAAAAGATGGATGTTTGGTAATTATCCTAAATGAAGATTTTTCGATTTTGTGAAGTGTAGATTGTATGCAAGTTTCTTACATGCAAGCTTTTGTCCAATTTTTTTAAATTTATTGAAAATTTGGATTATTTTTATTATTCCCCTGCCCCCCTCGTGTGAAGTTTGAACTCCAAGTTATAAAAGATGAATTCAGGGCCGGATGGATTATTTTCGGGGTGGGGGATTTGTGGTTAAAAGTTGATGGTTTTTTTTATAAGTCATATGTTCCCTACAGACTCTGAAACTACTGAACCGATTTGCGTGAAAATTGATAGGTGAAGGCGAAGGTTCCTATTATAGTTTGAGACCCCTCCCCCTAACTGGAAGAAGAGAAGGAGTCTCAAATAGCTAATAACTTTTTTGTCTAATAAGATACAAGGTTAAAACCTTCGACAAAGTTGTTCAGCGGAAAATTTTCTTTAGGAATTTTATAAATCGGCACAAAACTGCCCAGCAAACATTTTTGTAGGTATATTTCTCAACAAACTTTGCTATACGCTTCATATACATTATAAAATCATCTTATATTAATCGAAAAAACAGCATTTACGTACTAAAGTGGAGGCAATATACATACATATTTTTAACTTCTGGCTTATGCGATAAGTGTTGTAAAAATTGGACGATATACAACACCTTTTACCGTATATCCTGACAGTGTGCGCGAGAGCGCAAGTTTTGCTCTCAATGCATGCAAACCGTTGCCAGCGACAATATTTGCTGCTTCTCTCATTGGACAGTTTAACCAAATGGGCCCTCTGACTTTTAGAAATCTGGTTGCACTGCTAAAAGGTTGTTTTCTCACTTGAATCCCGCACGCGGGAGACAAATTTGCAAACATGGCGCAATTTTGTCATATACGAGTCGGTAGACTTTAACTAACCATTTTTACGATCATTTACTTGGTTTGGTAGGAATTACGATTCGCATTAACATTGTTAACGAGTTGAGCTGACATTTCTAATGCGATGTTATGTTTGCTGGGTGTTAGCTGACCCGGTTTCACAGAAAAAAACGAAAACGATGTTGATTTTTCAGTACAAAATATTCATTTTTCCCATACAAATCTAAAAGTTTAAATTTACTCATGTAAACGTTACTAAAAAAATCTACAAAAAATCATGGATGAGTTTTGGACCAAGACGAAGCTTTTTAGACCCAGGGTTTGTGAAATTTAAAAATGACCCCAAATCGACTCAGTCTACTGTTCCATGCCAAATTCGGTACCATTTGCTTGAATGAGTAATGCAAACCTTTCTAATTTGATTGGGAGACCTCTTTCCTTCCTTCCAGTAAAAGGGAGGGTTTTCAAACTATAATAAGAACCTTCCCCGGCCTCAAAAGCAAAGGTTCCAGGCAAATCGGTTCCGTAGTTTCTGAATCTATAGAGAACAGACAGACAGACATACAGAAATATATTTTCATATACGAATTTTTTATTTTGTTATCAAGAACACAGTCATTTAACGAATATCCCAAAATTTAATAATCAGAATCGTCACCCACAAAGGTGGAGCTCCAAGAAGCAAACAAAAATATAGTAATTTGAGTTCCAAAGAACTTTTAAGAGTGTATTTTGTGATGGCACAAAAAAATAATGCAAACAATATCGAAACCAGCTCACTGCCGAGCTTGTTAAGTCAAACAACTCTATTCATTATTCAAGACATCGCGCTAACAGGATCGAGGCAGGAAGCAGCTCGTTATAGTTTTCAACTATTGGCGGCAGCCACTTTAAATGACGTGTGAAATGTTGCGGCACGCAATCGTTGAACCATTTTTTATTTCGGGGGTAGGCTCGATTTTTCCTTTAGCTCGAAAACGTGAAGCGAAGAAAAAAAAACAGCAGCCTGTTGCCGGTTATCGAAAAACCAAAAAAAAAATACTTCACATATGAGCAAATCTATCTGGTGGTGGAAAAAAACTTTTCCATGCTTCTTCCATCATCCGGCGCGAATCAAACTTCTCTATCGATTGCACAGCATTCCCAATCGATTGCAGTCACCCGCAGGATGATCGGGAATTTGCTTTGTTTTTCCAAAACCCGGGAAAAGTTTTGCGAATGACTTAGAGTAGAGTGAATCGGATGCCCCCCCCCCGTGAAACGGTTGATTCCGTTAAAAGGTTTGGCGAATCCGGTGGACTGCGCGGGAAAATCCGTGACTGTCTTCCCCTCACTGGACATAAATACTCATTCGCTCTGATTGCTCCCTGTGGGAATTTCCATCAAACGACACGGGGACGACGACGATTCCGCTCAATTCAACAGAGCTGAGCTGCAGCAACACACATTCCATCGGATCCTAGAGGAGGTTTTGCTAAGGATGGGGGGAAGTGTGCACGAAAAAACATGGACACACGTCTGCTGGGGCTGTACCGATCTTTATTTTATCATCACCATTTTCTCTTTCGGCCTTATAGGGTGTCTCCAATTAAATTACATAAAAAAAAAAACTTTATTTGCTGATATTTTCAAACCATACACTTTAAGCCATTTGTGATCTTTTGGTGTATTAACTTTATTCTACTTTGAAATGCTCACTGAATACTGTGCTTCAAAGTAGTATGGGAGAGTGGGGAATCATGGGCCACTTTTTTTCGTTGTTCCATAGCTTCTTTATTATAAAAGATAAAATGAAAATAAAAAATGGAATGGTTTTCTACATTTTCAAGGTATCATTAGGTATTTTTCTTAAAAATTTTAATAAGTTATTTTCCTCAAATTCTGACTGTTTGAAAAAAAAAGCAATATTTTTTGGATTTTGAAAAATAGTGAGGAATCGTGGGCCATCAAATCCAAATTCACCAAATAACATGCAAAGTTTATGAGTTGACCAAAAACTGTGATTTCCTAATTCATTTCGTTATTTTAAAGCAATTTCAGATGATGAAATAAAAAAGAGAGCTGTGTATGATCGAATAGATTCCAAAACCTGGCTCGCGAACGTTTTGGCAAAATTTCTTATATAGGACGGACAAATATTTTTCATAACTCTTCATTTGGCATAAGAAAATTGTACAGATAGGAAAAACGTATTTTAAGTTCTGAATGTGTATAAAAACATAAAAATATAGGTGGTTCAAGATGTGTGGCCCACGATTCCCCACAAGCTATGATTTGCAAATTGGTTGCGTTTGTGTGAGTTATTGATGTTTCATCAAAAATTCCTTTTCCACGTGAAAGATCATGACAAAACTAAGATCATAACCGTATGAGCATATTTTTGTTATGCACTTTAGGTTCCCCATCGATGAAATAAGAGGGTGTTTTTTAAATTATGTAAGTAAATTTTTCTAACTTTTTTTGGCTTGATAAATTAAAGGAGCATATGATGCGTATTTGAGTCAACAACATATAGAAATATATGCTCACCCAAAGCGACGACGATGACAATTGGTTTGAGATTTTTATCTCAACACACATCTGAGATATTAAAAGTGGCCCACGTTTCACCATGGCCCACGATACCCCACTCTCCCCTACCGTATTTTCAATGGGTCTTATAGTTCCGATGAGTTGGGAGAATTTATATTCATGGATACAAAAGTGACTTGGCTTCTCATCACTTCAGGGTAACCTTTGAATAGTGAGAGTAATGAATAAAAGTCGAAATGGTACAGAAATTCAACCTTCCCCTTAGCAGAGAATGTAAATCCAGCTGCAAAGAGTTTGAGAAGACATTTTTACGGTGAATCGAGTTTTGGATAGCAACCAACATCATTATTGAACTATTTGGTATTTATCTTGGATTTTCCGATGCCACCAGAAGTACATTAACTTGATAACAACAAAGTAGCTGTTAAAAGGGATCCCGATTTATGGAAAAACCATACCTTTTTTTATTTATTTTTAAATATGTCTTTGTTCGTACCAATTCATCATTACATTTATATTAAATAAGTATATTAAATAAGGTGTGCAGCTCAATAATAAACTGTCCTGACCCTATAATTTACTAATTTATTAATTCGACTTAAATTTGCTGAGCGCAATCTAGTATTTTTTATGTAGGAGAACATCCCGTTGTGTCAAAAATATTTTAAACTTATAACTTAAAACTTAAACTATCCTAAAATTTAACTAATTATAAAGAGAACGAATCTCTGAGATGGAAGACTGCATCGATTTGCCTCTGAAGTTGGAGATGATTTTGTTGGCCATCTCTTCGATCGATTCAATGCCCGCAATCCGATGAAGATCTTCGGTGTTGTGCCAAGGTGGAAGCCGCAAAATCATTTTCAGAACCTTGTTCTGAATCCTCTGGATGGCTTTCTTCCTCGTCGCGCAGCAGCTAGACCAAATCATACATTATCGCTGGTCGGAACATCTTTCTGTAGATAAGCATCTTATTTCTCTGGTTCAGTTGGGATTTCCTGTTGATGAGAGAATAAAGAGATTAAGTGTATTTATTTCATTTAGATTGGATATCTTCAATGTGATTTTTGAAAGTAAGATTCCGATCAAGTGAGAGTCCCAAGTACTTCACGTGATCAGACCATTCTAATGAAACCCTATTAAAAGTTATGGAATGATTTTCATTTGGTTTTAAAAATTAAGCTTTTGGCTTATGGGGAAATAAAATAAGTTGAGTTTTGGAAGCGTTAGGAAAAATTTTCCACATTTTCAAGTAATTCAAAAAGGAATTCAAATTTTGTTGCAACCTACTGCGTACCACCCGTAAATTCCAACCTTTGGCTGAAAGCAAAGTATCCTTTTCCTTCTGATACATCAGGAAGATCAGAAATCAGAAGTAAAAATATTGTATAAAATTGGCCCAAGTATACTGCCCTGAGGGATACCAGCTCAATAGGCGTCCTTTCAGAGCATGAATTTTGATAGCTTACTTGTAAAGTTTGGCTAGTCAAATAATTTTGAATAGTTTTGGTGAGATGTAAAGGAAAATAAAATCGAGCTAATTAAGCTACTAAAAATTTTGCCAAACACTGTCAAAAGCTTTTTCAATATCTAGAAGAGCAACACCAGTTGAATAACCTTCAGATTTGCTAGCGTTAATCATATTAGTTACACTCAAAAGTTGATGTGTAGTAGAATGCCCATGACGAAAACCAAATTGTTCATCAGGGAAAATAGAATTCTGATTAATGTGAATCATCATTCTATTCAAAATAACTCTCTCAAATAGTTTACTTAAAGATGGAAGCAAACTAATTGGTCGATAACTTGAAGGCTCTGAAGAACTTTTTCCAGGTTTTAAAATTGGAGTTACTTTGGCATTTTTCCATTTATTGGGAAAATAAGCCAAGTGAAAACATTTATTAAAGATTTTAACTAAAAAAATTAAAGTGCTTTCAGGCAACTTTTTTATAAGAATATAGAAAATCCCATCTTCCCCCGGAGCTTTCATATTTTTAAATTTTTTGAAAATCAATTTAAGTTCATCAATATTTGTCTCACAGGAACGTTCAAATACATTTTGTTTAGAAAGGATATCATCAAATTCAAGGGAAATTTGAGCATCAATTGGACTTACAACGTTTAAATTAAAATCATGAGCAGACTCAAACTGTTGGGCTAATTTTTGAGCTTTTTCTGCGTTAGTTAAAAGAAGTTTATCCCCATCTTTCAAAGTAGGAATTGGCTTCTGGGGCTTTTTCAGAATTTTTGTTAATTTCCAAAATGGCTTTGAGTAGGGTTTTATGTCCTCTACTGCTTTAGCAAAATTTTCATTACGGATGAAATTTAAACGACGTTTGATCTCTTTTTGAAGGTCGCAATAAATAAATTTCAAATAAGGATCCCTAGTACGTTGATATTGGCGTCGATGAATGTTTTTCAGTCGTATCAAAAACTGAAGATCGTCATCGATCAAAGGTTGATTAAATTTATGTTTAACTTTAGGTATTGAAGCGGCTTTAGCATTGACTATTGAAGTTGTCAAATTTTCTACAGCCAAATCAATATCTTCTATTGAATTAAGTGGAACGTTTACATTCAAATTACGTTCAATAAAATTCCTATATCGTTCCCAGTCAGCTTTTTGAAAGTTAAAAGTTGATTTTAAAGGGTTTTCAATGGGACTTTGGGATAAAGAAAAAGTTACTGGAAGGTGGTCTGAATCGAGGTCCGCATGAGTAACTAATTGACTACAATGCTCGCCTGAATCCGTTAGAACCAAATCAATTGAGGAAGGCATTCTAATCGAAGAGAAACAAGTATGCCCATTAGGATATTCAACAGTATAATATCCAGCAGAGCAGTCATTAAATAAAATATTCCCATTAGAATTTGATGAAATATTATTACAAGATCGGAGTTTTGCATTGAAGTCACAAATAATAAAAAAATTAAATTTATTTCTGGTGAGTTTTTGTAAATCTCCCTTCGAAAAATTTTTCTGTTCACCGCTACATTGAAAAGGCAAATATGCGGCAACAATTATAATTTTCCCCATAGAAGTTTCTAATTCAATTCCAATTGTTTCTAAGACTTTTGTATTGAAAGAAGGAAGAAGTCTAAATTTGAGACGACTATTGATGACAATAGCTACACCCCCACCTTGTCGATCAAGTCGATCATTTCGCAAAACTTTAAAGAAAGCATTGCTTTTCAAGTTATTGTCTGGCTTTAAAAAAGTTTCAGTGATGGCAGCAATATGTATGTTTTGGGTTTTCAAAAATAAAAAGAACTCATCTTGGTTAGCCAGCAAAGATCTAGCATTCCAATTCATAATATTTAAACATCTATTTGGATCCATGAGGGAATCGTAAAGTCATAATAATTTTGTTAGCATAATTAAAAGAAGTTTGGAAAGCTTCAAACATTGAATTTGCTTTCAACATAAGTTGCATCATTTCCAATCAATTTTGATGCAAAATTTTTGATTTTTCCTCAGTAATCTCACCCAAATCAACAAAATTGTTAGGATCAGAATATGAAGGAGAAGAACAAGTATTTGAATTAATTAAAATCACTTCGGGTATTACCCAGCCGTGATTCCAATGTAGGCCGAGGTTGACCGCGAACAGGCAGGTTGTTTGCCGGCCCGACGTGTGAAGACGAAAAAGAGGAAGGAGGAGAAGAAACTTTTCTGGAAACTTTATGATTTTTCCTAGAAGCAATAATTTTGGCCCTGATGGTACAGTCTAGCGAATTCGAGGAGTGATTACCTGCGCAATTCGCACACTTGAAAAATTCTGTTTTTGGTTTATCACCACCATAAAGGCATTTAGATTTTCCATGATCGAATGAGCCGCAAAGCATGCATCTGGCATTCATTCTACAATTTTTAGTGCCGTGACAAAAAGCTTGACAACGACGACATTGCGTAATATTTTGAAGGAAATTTGTTGAAGATTTTCGAAAAGGTTCGAATTTGACTCGACAATGAAACATAAGACGAGCCTTTTCAAGAATTTGCAAATTATTAAGCTGAGGAGCAAAACCAACACTACTGATATTATTCGTGTTGGTTCTTTTCCTCATTTGAATAACTTGAATTGGAGAAAAACCTAACAAAGAATTTAATTCAGATGTGATCTCATCCGGTGTCTGATCGCCGGTGAGACCACGAAGTACAACTTTAAATGGACGATCACTTCTAGTGTCGTACGTAAAAAATTGATGTTTTTTATTATTCAAATAATTTAAAATTTTTTGAAAATCATTAAGAGATTCCGCCAAAATACGAGCAGTTCCCCTTCGACCGATCTGAAAATAAATCTTCACATCCTTGACAGAAGTGATGATTTCTTTCCGAAAGGCATTGGAGTCAGGAATCGTGACCGTAATTGGTGGAACCTTTTCGTTTTTAAGAGTATAAGAAGAAGAAGGTTTCTTAGTACTCTTATCAGAATTAAATATGAATATTTCCTCATCACCGATGTTATGAAGGACATCGAATGAATTGGAAATTTCAACTTTTTTGGCAGATGGCCCTGGATTAGGTTCAGCAATCCGTTTTCTTCCGGCCCTTGAGCCGGCCGAAGACTTCCCCATGCTGGAAAGAAAAGAGAAAAATATGAATAAAAGAAAATGAAAATAATTTTAGCACTGAAAAACGCTGATGGAAAAACAGGTAAGAAAAAAATAAATAATTTAAAATGTTCCTGCAGGTACACAGCAACGATACGATGCTCCGGCGTACGTGTTGACGGCTCAACGGTACAGATGGAAGTGATTTTGTAAAAAGTTGCAAATGCTTCGTTTGACAGCGATGTCCAGATTTTACCGGGTCCAATCGCTCCCCAACTACGGGATAAACTGGGTACTATTCTATCTGTTCCCTGTTCGCTTCTCTATGACTGTAGAACACTCGCCGGAAAACATTAGCTGGAGTCCGCGAGCACTGGGAAAAGTTATGCTAGAACTTGGCAAAACATCAACGTATGGTTCGTTGATCCAAAATTTTCCTCGGGGATGTTCCGTCGACTGGGTTTGCTGCTTTCCAGATCGAATGGTCCGGAACAACTAAAACAGGGGGTGACATGGAACAAAAAAAATCCGCTCCAAATATCCCGGAAAGAGGCTATCAAACCTTCAGCAACCATCAGCTTCGAGTACTTTTGACTTTTCTTTTTTTTTAACTCAACTCAACTCTTCTCTCGAACCCCCTTCGGATGGAATGATTTTTGCAACTTTTATCTCTGCTGGTCGATTGGATGCTCCTGGTCCGGGTCCAGGCGTGCTCCTGGCTGATGGTTCTGAAAGCTGTTACCAAAACCATTTCCTCCGCCAGCTTCCTTCTCAATTCGAACCAGGCGCTTGACATGAATCTCAAGCAAAAGTAACTAAACCAAGTGAAATTGAAAACTGTCAATCAACCGGTAAACGAGTGCGAGATATCTTTCTTCTGGTTGTGATGTTGCACGTTCAATTGGATTTGTTTTGTGGAAAACTTTTTGTCGAAGGTTTGCTTTTCACCTGGATTTTTTTCTTCTGTTCTGTGGAAACGGTTTTCTCAAATGACAATTTTGACAATTTTGACAATTTTGACAATTTTGACAATTTTGACAATTTTGGCAATTTTGACAATTTTGACAATTTTGACAATTTTGACAATTTTGACAATTTTGACAATTTTGACAATTTTGACAATTTTGACAATTTTGACAATTTTGACAATTTTGACAATTTTGACAATTTTGACAATTTTGACAATTTTGACAATTTTGACAATTTTGACAATTTTGACAATTTTGACAATTTTGACAATTTTGACAATTTTGACAATTTTGACAATTTTGACAATTTTGACAATTTTGACAATTTTGACAATTTTGACAATTTTGACAATTTTGACAATTTTGACAATTTTGACAATTTTGACAATTTTGACAATTTTGACAATTTTGACAATTTTGACAATTTTGACAATTTTGACAATTTTGACAATTTTGACAATTTTGACAATTTTGACAATTTTGACAATTTTGACAATTTTGACAATTTTGACAATTTTGACAATTTTGACAATTTTGACAATTTTGACAATTTTGACAATTTTGACAATTTTGACAATTTTGACAATTTTGACAATTTTGATAATTTTGACAATTTTGACAATTTTGACAATTTTGACAATTTTGACAATTTTGACAATTTTGACAATTTTGACAATTTTGACAATTTTGACAATTTTGACAATTTTGACAATTTTGACAATTTTGACAATTTTGACAATTTTGACAATTTTGACAATTTTGAAAATTTTGACAATTTTGACAATTTTGACAATTTTGACAATTTTGACAATTTTGACAATTTTGACAATTTTGACAATTTTGACAATTTTGACAATTTTGACAATTTTGACAATTTTGACAATTTCGGCAATTTTGACAATTTTGACAATGTTGACAATTTTTACAATTTTGACAATTTTCACAATGTTGACAATTTTGACAATTTTGACAATTTTGACAATTTTGACAATTTTGACAATTTTGACAATTTTGACAATTTTGACAATTTTGACAATTTTGACAATTTTGACAATTTTGACAATTTTGACAATTTTGACAATTTTGACAATTTTGACAATTTTGACAATTTTGACAATTTTTACAATTTTGACAATTTTGACACTTTTGACAATTTTGACAATTTTAACAATTTCGACAATTTTGACAATTTTGACAATTTTGACAATTTTTACAATTTTGACAATTTTGACAATTTTGACAATTTTGACAATTATGACAATTTTGACAATTTTGACAATTTTGACAATTTTGACAATTTTGACAATATTGACAATTTTGACAATTTTGACAATTTTGACAATTTTGACAATTTTGACAATTTTGACAATTTTGACAATTTTGACAATTTTGACAATTTTGACAATTTTGACAATTTTGACAATTTCGACAATTTTGACAATGTTGACAATTTTGACAATTTTGACAATTTTGACAATTTTGACAATTTTGACAATTTTGACAATTTTAACAATTTTGACAATTTTGACAATTTTGACATTGGAGAAATTTTTGTCAATAAAATCATTGGTGGTGGTTCATTGGCAATGTGTTTGGAAAGCACTTTTCGAGTTCCTCCTATATTCTCTTAAGCACCCAGAATTAAAAGTCAATGATTTATCTATAGGAAACATGCATATATTTTTTATGTGTTTTTGTATGTTGATTTGCCTTTCTTTCCCTCAATGCAACAGATATCTTATGTCTGACAAACCAATTATGGTAAAGTTTGTGAGGAAAATGGCAAAAGGCAGTTGAAAGAAAAAGAAAAAAAAACTTTGATGTATAGAGGCAACCAGGAACCGATCCAACGGTGGTAGAGTTTAAGTGTTCCTAAACATGCCAAACTGATATACTCTATTGCGTGGGATTTTCCCAATACGAAGAACTGTCCTCGATTCTGTTTGCAATTGTTGCATTTCAACGAATCGATACCTTATATCATTCATGGCGGTTTTTATAAGGCGACCCTTATAGCCCTTATTTGAAATTACTGGTTTTCTGTTACAAAATTTTGGACATATCTTTAAAAAAAACATCCACCAAATTGTTGGAAGTACTAACATTGCAGCAGTGTTCCTGCGGTTTACGCGGTAATGGATTTTGAAAATCCAGGAAACGCATCCTGCATCAGTAAGTTAAGCATGAAAGCTGCCAGTAGGTGCATTACATACGCGTTTCGGTTTAGGTTCATTCAAAATTTCCCAAAGGACACCAACGCTCCAATGCTGAATGGGTGGGTGAAGTGGGTGCTTCGAGAACCACTTGTAGGAGGTCAACGATGCACAGATTGCGTGCTAATACGAGCGTGTTTGTGTTTATGCAGTCGGCGGGTGATAAATGTCGGTGAAGATTACCCACCTAATAGTCAGTGGCTCCAGAGAGTGTGCGGCAAAAGTAGGCGATCCAAAGCCAAAAAGGCTGCTACTGCAGTTGTAATAAGAGAAGGAACCTTACCATGGCACCGGCTTAGGATTGGGTCGACACTTTTAGGTTCAACCCAAGCAATGGTTCGGCGAGGGCTGACTAGGGCTAGCGTGCCGTTACCTAATTATCCCAAAAGAGCCGGCCAGTCGAATGTACTTGTTGTTGGTTGGGGTGCTGGAAATTGAAAGAGAACCTTCCAAATAACCTACTGCCTCAAACAACCGACAAGCGAGAGTGAATGGAAACTTTGAATGGATGGACACATGTACCAACATGAGAGCACCGAGGTTACATCCGGCCACCGTAATCACTTACCATTTGTTTGGTGTCACTCACTTGATATGGTCTACTAGTTCGTGACTGAGTCTAAAGTAGGTTGTGGTACAAGAAAGTCGATGGATTAGTATAAACAAATGGTTTGTTTGATGGTTTGGGGAAACTAATTTTCGTGTGACAGGAGCTTCAAAGCTTTATAATTATTACAACTTTTTGAAAGAGTTTCAGAAAAATAACTAAAATCTCTACGAACTTAATAACGAAGCAGAGAAAGTAATAGTGGACTTTTGTTCTACTATTAAGTACTTAAGTTCTGATGAAAGATTAAAAGAACACAAGATTTATTTTGAAATACTCTCAGAAAATTTTTAACGATTTGAATAGAGCAAGAGAAAAATCGTGTCACATAACTGTAACGAAAACAATTATAATCATATATGGAACTTGTAGACAAAATTGCGGATTGTTGTCTCGAACTTATGTGTATTGGTGGTGGTTCTTTTGAGATATGTTTTTAACATTTTAAAATTCATTCATCCGCTGTTTTTTTGTTCCAAATTTTGTTTTCTACGAAAATCTTACTCCCCGCCCAAAACCAGCCAAAGATCATGATCACCTTACTAGCACCCATTTCCAGGGAAAACATCTGTCATTAATTGATTTGCATTATCAGATTTCATTCCGCAAAACGACTTCCCATCAACAACATCAAGAGTTGGCATCTCTCGACAGTTTGCGGGAAAGTCGAGAAAACAGAATTGGTCACATTTCCATCGAACCCCATTTTTACCTCAACACTACCATTTTCTCCATCTTGCTCCTGCTTTTGGCCTCCAAAATGTCGATTATCCTAATGGTTTAATTTTGATTGAGTACCTTCTGTTGGAGATTTTTCCACCGTCTCGTTGGGTAAACAGAGTAATTTTCATGTTTTTTTTCTCTTCTTGTTTTGTTGTGTACATCTAACCCCGCTTCTGCTCTGGTTCCTGGAAATGTCTGGTTCTATTGGCATCGTTTAGTTGTTTTGGAGGGTTTTTTTCCTTCTCTTTTTTCGTCCTTCCCAATTGTGGTTGTCCTTTTTTTACTCTTTCTGTCTTTCTCTGGAGCTCACAACAGCTTTAGCTTAATTCTCGGGTGCTAACGATGGAAATCTGGAATGATTTGTGGGAATGTTTTTGGCTAGGGCTGTTTGCCCAAGAAACCGAGTTTACCCTTTTTCTCGGGCAATATTGTTATTATAATGGTTATTATCGTTTGCTGACTTCCGATGAGGATATTTACATGGGGCAGTTTTGCGGGGTCCATTTTATTGGGCACATAATCTGGTGCAAATTTGGTGCTTATTTCCCAAGTAACCAATGGCTTTCCGGAGATAACATTCATTGTTTTGGGAAGTCGTTGTTGCCTTCGCAAACGGGATGAAAAATGACCCCGGGAAGTGCTGTTAATGGTATGGAAATCAATATGGGAGACGATTCAAACGATTTTTTTCGTACATTTTCTGTCAAACATACGAGCATTAACATATCCTTTTGGAGTGCATTTAGCTTATGCTAAAACAAAAAAAAGAAGGAATTTGTATCAATAAAAAATCAAATGAAAACAGCTGGAAATTTATAGTTTTTGTATATTTGTGATGTACCAATGTATTTCTGATTTATGAAGCACTAATAGCAGATATTTTTAGTTTTGTTTGATATCAATTTTACATTTTTTCTGTCAAAAATGTTTTTTGAATAAAAAGTAAAAGTGTGCTGCATACATTTAGGGGTAAAAAAAATACTTCAATCATTTTACTACCTGAAGTCGAGATTTAAAAAGTGAATCCTTGATTTGCGTTTTGATTAATTTAAGCAAAGACTGTTAACTGAGTTATAAAAATATTTATTTTAAAAAAATTGGTGATTGCCCGAAAACTATTTTACACGAACGGTGTTGGTACAGGATAATAAAAGCAATATAATTTTGCAGGTCATATCATTAAGCTAATCCGTCATACTGGGTAAAGTTTCTAACGACATAGAAGAATGTTTAAAATTTTACATCTATTGCTCGATTTTTTTAATTTTCTATGAGAATCAAAAACTTTCAAAAACTATCTCACAATGTGAGAATCTATGTCATTATTATTTTGTTATTGTTCAATGATAACTTAATTACATTATATTAAAATAAAAATTAAATAAGCGAACCCTCCCATGGAGATTTTTTTGCAAGAAAATTTTTTATCCAATATTATTTTATCCTATTATATTTTATCCTAAGTCACTAGCATTTGCTAAAGACATTTCATTCTACGACACTATACGACATTCAAAACTTATTTCGATTTGCAATTTGATAAACTTTTTGTATTGGAACTCAAATCTTGACAAACGAAAACCCTACCTCGTCTTAGAATTGGCTTTTTAAAGAAGTGTATTATAACAAATTCGTCCATAACTTAATTTCTTATCACTTTTATAATTGAAAAAAAAGTCGTTCATATTACAAATTTATTGCAGTGCGAATTAATCATCAGGAAACCTTGTTTAGCCTCAATTTTATTTAGTGTTGCTTGATCTTCAACTTCACATTCGAAGGGGTTTTAATAAATAACACAAGGTCAACAAATTTCGCATTTTGAAGTGCTAGGATTTCAGAGCGAATTTTGATCAGTTTTGTTGCCCTGAAATTTTTGAAAATAGGTAAAAATTATTTTAGAAAATTCTGCATTTTTCCGACAAAACTTTGAAATTTTACAAAAAATATAAAATAAAGGTCTTAAATCACTTTCTCCAAAACATCAGCGAAAAAGTGTTTTCTATTTGTTTACTTTTCCCAATTCTGAAAATTTTAGATTTTTAACGATTTTTTTTCAAGAAATATTACCTAACTAAATTGAATTTAACATATTTTCAAAGCAAAAATCAAGTCGTTTTGAAGACTTCAAAAAATTAATTATTAATGAAATAAAAATATTATTTTTTTAAACTTTCTTCAGTAATGTCTGAAATAATTGTCTTGCGAAATTTTATTAAAACTGTAAATTTTTACTTTTTAAGATTATACATAATCATCATCATTATGGAAATATTATTTCTAAATTGAATAGAGTATAATAAACAACTTCAATCATTGAGAAAATATGACAAAATATTCGAGTTCAATACGCCAAAATCTACCAAATCAAGCATTAAAACATAGACACCATTTATTTTAAATCTTCATATTATATTTCAATTAATGATGAAATAAATCACCGTTAGTTATGTTTGGGAATTTAGTTTATTGACTTTATCGGTGAAAACTATATTCAATCAGTAAGCACATTTCAAGATTATGAAAACTATTTTTGCAATATTTTTTAAAAGATTGCCTTCGTTTTTCAACTCTTTTTTTTTGTGTTCTGCAAACATCTCTATGGAAGCTTATTAATTTAGAATTTTTCTTTTTTTTCCTTTTCAATCCAGGGCCCAATATTTCTAATGACGGCCACAAAATACTCAGAACTGGAAATTTTAAAGCTATGATTAAGCTTGAAAATTTCTAAACGTTTCATTTACTTTTACTGTTTAAATGCATCTTTTTGGTCTCAATTGTAACTAAATGAAAAGAAAAACTTTTGTAGCCTTTAACTTTAATAACTGGGAGAATATGAATATGAAAAAGTTCTTTATCACTGATTTTGATCACTGACACTCTTCAAACAAAATTTATTAATTTCATTTTTATCAAATTCAATTCAATCATCATTTATGTGTCTTTCAAGTAATTCTCTTAAGTTTTTTTGCCTTTAAGAAAATTAAGATTTCATATCGCAATTGAATATTATTTCAAAATTAAAATAAAACAGGGGAATGTTTCAATCAACCCTTCAATTGAAAATAAAGAAAAGAAATATTAATTAAAATGATTAAAAATTCACAATTAATTTCATTTTGTTTAACAACTTTTAATGAGGGTTTATTTCTGATCTGATCTGAAAATTATTTAAGAATTCGGATTCCATTTCTTTTAAAATCTGTTCACTGTGTTAACTTTAATGTTTTCTACTTCTTTGCAATGATACTTGTGTTCAAACATTTAATTCTATTTTTATTCAAAAATTTCGCATTTTTTTCTGGTGTTTCGAAAAAAATTGACTTAAAATATCTTGTTCAGAATAAGAATCATAATTAGGAATTATTTATCAAAAATTTACCGGTTATTACATTGATTTAAAACTTTCAAAAATATCAGTAAAGTTTATTTTTTCGAGTTTGTGTGATGGTCATGAATAAGAAAATGGTTCAAGAAATAAATTTCCTTTTTTAATGTGTTTTTTTTAGTATTGTTATTATTGTTTACAGATTAACTTGAAATTAAAAGTTTGTGGCGAGGAATTCGAAATGGTATCTGTGACTTAATTCTTTTGGACGAGAACATTTTTTCCTTGCACCTTCATAGCGAAGGAATGAAAAAAATGTGAATTTTGTTTTTTTTTTAAGTTTTAACACACTGAAAGCTGACCAAAAACATTTGCGACAGAGTCGTAGTGTAAAATTTCCGAAAAAATGATATATCAATGAAAATTTTGATGGAGAAAGTTAGATATCAAATTGAATACCGAATATTTTGACTGTGTTCAAAACAGCCAAACAGTTAGTTGGTAACTAAATTTTAGTTTCTAGAAAGAAAATTCCAGAGTTGCCATTTAAAAGCGTGATTAAATTTTTATTTTAATTTTTTTTTATTGAGTTTAGATTAAACTAAATTATAGCAGAGCCATGGCCGTATGAACGGGGGAGAGGGGGCTTGGTGGGGTTTACCCCCCCCCCCTCTTGAGGTTCCAAAAGTGCCAAGCAAAATGTATGGGAGAGTGGGGAATCATGGGCCACTTTTTTTCGTTGTTTCATAACTTCTTTATTATAAAAAATAAAATGAAAATAAAAAATGGTATGGTTTTTTACATTTTAAAGGTATCATGAGGTATTTTTTTTTAATTTTTAATAAATTATTTTCCCCAAGTTATGACTGTTTGAAAAAAAGCTATATTTTTTGGATTTTGAAAAACGGTGGAGAATCGTGGGTCACAAAATCCAAATAGACCAAATAACATGCAAAGTTTATGAGTTGACCCAAAACTGTGAATTCATAATTCATTCGTTATTTTAAAGCAATTTCAGATGATGAATCAAAAAAAGAGAGCTGTGTATGATCGCATAGATCGCACGTTTGGCAAAATTTCTTATGTAAGATGGACAAAATATTTTTCATAACTCTTCATTTGGCATAAGAAAACTTTACAGATAGGTAAAACGTATTTTAAGTTCTGAATGTGAATAAAAACATAAACATAAAATATAGGTGATTCAAGATGTGTGGCCCACGATCCCCCACAAGCTATGATTTGCAAATTGGTTGCGTTTGTGTGACTTATTGATATTTCATCAAAAATTCCTTTTTCATGTGAAAGATCATGACAAAACTAAGATCATAAGCGTATGAGTATATTTTTGTTATGCACTTTAGGTTCCCCACCGATGAAATTAGCGGGTGTTTTTTAAATTCTGTAAGTAAATTTTTCTTACTTTTTTTAGCTTGATAAATAAAAAAAGCATGTGATGCGTATTTCAGTCAACAACATATAGGAACATATGCTCACGCAAAGCGACGACGATGACAGTTGGTTTGAGATTTTAAACTCAACACACATCTGAGATATTAAAAGTGGCCCACGTTTCACCATGGCCCACGATACTCCACTCTCTCATACTTTTCTAAACTCAAAATTACGATATTTTTTTTTAAATTATTAACTTGTTCATAGAAATTTGATTCCGAATATCGAATTAGACTTAACCTACCAAATCACTCAGATTTTGTCCGAATTTTCACTTTATTCACTTTATTTGTAAATTTAAACAAAAATTTAAATTGAGTCATGAAACTGATGTATTTTGCGTCTTAATTTTTTGAGTAAATTTTATCAAAATTAAGTGTACGTTTTTTGAAAGCTTAATATGTGATTTGAAATTGACTGATGTATTTCGATAAACAAAAGTCATGTATTTCTTCATTATTTTTGATTAAAAATTTTGATAATGCCGGATACTGGTGGAAATATCTCGGATTTGCACGGCTCGGATACTAGCGGAAAAATTAAATAAATTAAAACTCAATGTCTGTGAAGAGAGTTTGGATTTGGTATCCGGTTTATTGTTACTGAACTTCGGTTTGGACGATTGCGAAAAAATCCTGATTCGAATCTCGATTTTGCATTTCATGCTTCAATATTCAAAATTCATCACTACGGAATATTGAGAGAAAGTATATAAAATCACAAATTTTTAAATAAAATTTTAGGATTTTTTTAATTTCATAGGTCACAGGATTATAATCATGAAATAAACTATCAATGATAATTTTTCGAAGCCAAAGGTCTTGTATTTAATTTTCAAGTTAAAATTCAATTGAAAACACATTCAACTTTCAAAATATTGAAAACACAAAGCAAATACTCATTTAGTTAATGCAACTTTGAATTATTTTTCGAACTTTTCATAAATAATTATCGAGATCTATTCAAAAAAAAATTTAAATAATAAAAATAAGAGGAAAATTTTATGATCTAATACGTTGTCGACGAAAATTGTAAAAAAAGGGTACTAGAAGGGACAAAAGGTACTTACAATGTTTTTCGTATTCAAAAATTAGATTCATAAGATTCATAGAAGATAATGATTTCAGAACAAAAAATTTCAGAAATGAGAAATGAAGAAAAACTTAAAAATTAAAAAAAAACTGTGATAGTATATTTTGAAAAATTTGGAAGCATTTCTGACATTATTGAAATAAGTTTAACTTTATTTTATTTTATTTACACATTTGTCTAAAACTGAAATTTTTTGTAACTGTTATAAAAATATCTAAAATTCCATTTAATTTTTTCTTTAAAAAATCGCTAATATTCCCATACTTTACAGAGGAGGTAAATGTAAACAAAAAGAATAGTTCTGAGACTTTTTTCGCAAAAGTCTCCATTTCCTGCACACTTGAAGAAAATTTATCAATGCTTAAAATCTGAATTTATTTTTTTATGTTATGAAGTTTGGTCAGAAAAGTGTCAAAATTGTCAAAATTGTCAAAATTGTCAAAATTGTCAAAATTGTCAAAATTGTCAAAATTGTCAAAATTGTCAAAATTATCAACATTATCAACATTATCAAAATTATCAAAATTGTCAAAATTGTCAAAATTGTCAAAATTGTCAAAATTGTTAAGATTGTCAAAATTGTCAAAATTTTCAAAATTGTCAAAATTGTCAAAATTGTCAAAATTGTCGAAATTGTCAAAATTGTCAAAATTGTCAAAATTGTCAAAATTGTCAAAATTGTCAAAATAGTCAAAATTGTCAAAATTGTCGAAATTGTCAAAATTGTCAAAATTGTCAAAATTGTCAAAATTGCCAAAATTGTCAAAATTGTCGAAATTGCCAAAATTGCCAAAATTGTCAAAATTATCAAAATTGTCAAAATTGATCATAAAAAGTACTTTCTTATCGATTTTTGCCGGGTTATTAAGTTAACGTGTGTTTGAGATTTTTACTTGAGCTTGAGCTTAGATAAACCGTACATTTCAGTAGTTGCTTCTCCGTGATTGACAAGAACCATCAAAATTGTACATAGATCCAAATAAATGGGGCTTGGGATTAGCTTACCATTTTCTGTGTACACGTTTCGAAGGTTCCTTATCTTATATGGTCAATAACGGCGCCGGCCACGTCCTTACGGTTCATCGGGGAAAGGGAAGGATTGTTAGTTCGACTTCCGTTGCTACTAGAGACCGAATACACCTCTAAATCTCCACGGTCGTCACAGGAAGGGTAGTTTGTTAGTGGGGAAGGTAAATTAGATCTGGATTCCCTTTGGAAAGGGATGTGATCAAAGCAAAGTTAAATATTTAATGTTCGTCGCGTCGCACACTATCGAGTTCATCGCGTTTTTATTTAGAGCAAATACGTCCTAACGTGGCATTGTCATACACATACAATGTACTTAGCACCGGTGCAACTCACCGAGTTTTACCGCGCGTTAACGACGAGGAGAGAAAACGTCCTAACGTGGCATTGTCATACACGTACATACACAATTTAATCGCGCGCTTAAAATGAGAAGAGTAAAACGTCGTAACGTGGCATTGTCGTACACGTATGGCACCGGAGCAACTCACGAAGATTATCGCGCGCTTAAAACTAGAAGAGCAAAAACCTCCTAACGTGGCATTGTCATACACGTATAACGCACTTGGCGCCGGTGTAACTCACCTAAGTTTTTCACGCGTTAACAACGAGAAGAGCAAGAACGACCTAACGTGCAAAAACGTTCTAACGCATTATGCAAACAGGGAGAGAAAGAGGAAAAGAAAGGAAAGAAAAAACGCATCCGATCGCGCCTCGCTTGCCTGATGTACACTTTTCCCAAGCAACTGAACGGAGGAGGAAACCACCATTGTTGCTCTCTTGCTCCAGCAGCATTATTACACTTTATTTATTAACGCCGACGACCGAACGAACCTAATCACGTCAATTTTCACCACGCTAACACGCACACACACATACACACATACACACAAACACACACACACACACACACACACACACACACACACACACACACACACACACACACACACACACACACACACACACACACACACACACACACACACACACACAACGAACCAACCCTCAGTTATTCAAAATCCGCCATCTAAATAATATATATAATATATATAGAATATAAAAGAATTAATAACATGAAATGCTAGTTATAATCGTTTCACCATTCATGTATATAGCGCCGTTACCAGACGACAACAATGATTTCAATTGGTGATAATGTAACACACACACACACACACACGCAGAGTTATGTTTACTTGATTCAGGATAAAGGATTTTTGAATTTCATTCCCTAGATAGCGCTAGCACAAAAACAAAATTACTCACCAGATGTCGGTAGCACAAGGTACGCGAACCTTTTTCAAACTCTACTAGTGACATCTGTATGTCATTAGCGGAATTTTTAGAACCACCATGCACTGACGCGTCATCAGACAACCATTGCAAAATCGAAAAATAAGAATTCTTAAATTACCTGTTATCTGCGACAATTTTACCTTTACCTCCATAACCGTCAGTAGCACAAACACTTCAGCCACGCTCCAAATGAAATTATTTATCAAAAGCACATATTTAACACCTGAAAATCGGGTTAATAAAAACTGATACCAAAAAAACACTTTCAGCTTGAGCCAGGGGTGCCAGTTCCCTCTCCTTAACGTGTGTTTGAGATTTTTACGATGCAAAAAGACATGTTAAAAATAATTTTGCACAAATTTGCGCCTTTTGCGCATTTTGCGCCTCGAAAATTCTTCATTTTCTACTTCAAAACTCATAAACTGTTGAATACGCACGTTTTTAACTGTCCAGATTCTAAATGATCATAGCCTTACTTACTTCTCAAATGTTTTCTAAAGGTGAAGAAATATTAAGATGTCTAAATCAAAATCATTAAATGGCAAAGCGTTCCAGTTTAAGTATAAAGAATTAGTAGCCACCTGATTGAAAGTGACAAATGATCGGGCTTTGACCAGATAAAACTGAGCGCCATGTGAAAATGTTGAAACAACAGAAAATTTGATCTCGTGTAATTCATATTGTAGGTTGAAAGAGTGAACATGATTGACTTAAACGACTTCCATGAATTATAATCTATCGATTCTGGCTCATATACATCAAAGATTTCGTCTCTTGATGAAAATATTTGCTCATAAAGTTCAAGTGTCTCGGAAAAATGCTAATAGCTTTCAGTTCGGCAAGGTCGAATCCCGACCAAATATGATAATCTAGAAATTTAAATTTTTTAAAATTCTTTGATGTTTTGTTGCATAATCAGCAATTTTTATTATAAAAGGGCAAAAAGTAATGTTTTCTAACAGTCAAATTATATTTTGAAAATAAAATTCAAATCTGTCCAAGTGGTCATCCGGGGAGGGGGGTAGGGGTTTGCCAAATGTCCACGCTTGTCCACGGGGGGTGGGGAGGAGGGGGTAAAAAATCTCACTTTTCTGTCCACGTGGTATCTGAACGGCCACTTAGGGAATCGAACTTTGAGTCATTTTTAATCAAAACATTGATATCTTTTGGAAAATTTTTGGCTTTCAGTCAAATTCTTAAGAAAAACAGCGTTTTCCTATTTCATCCGACGTTTCGGCGTAATGTATTTCGCCTTCTTCAGGGTTTTACTGTAATTTGTGAGTGTAACAATGAAAGGTGTTGTGTAATATGATTTTTGTTTTACTTACTAGGGTGCTATTTCTTGTCAAAATATGTTGTGTCTCAACTTCTCTCCGTCCTGTTTTCTTAATTGTCCACATCAGCGTAAATTTTGAATTTGTTTTTAACTGCTATCGGTAGTTACACTGTGTCACTGTCAACTGTGCTTTGTATACTGGATGTAGAATTGTTGGTTTCCTTGTTATCTTGTTTATTATGATGTTCTTTTTGTGTGTGTCTGTGTATGGAATGTAAAACTCCTGCATAAGTTGAGTTTAAATTCGCTACATCAGTGCGTTTGTTAACAGATTTAGGTTCGTTGAAAATGTGTATCATCTCAAGGATGGGTAAACTTTTCTGTTTGTATGTGTGGTCGAGTATTTTTACAGAACTTAAATCGAATTTATGTTGGTGATCAATACAAGATAAGAGCAGTAGATGTAGTTTTCATCGCCTGCATTTTCTCGTCTTGGGTTGTGTATCCTTGTTCGATCAGCTGATTCAGTTGCTTGATGTTGCTGCGGTGTTTAGCCAATCTATTTTTGAGCAAACTGCCTGTCATGCCTATGTAGTTCCAGTTGCATTGGCAGTTCACACGATAGATGACTGAGTGTTGATCGAGGAATGGAACCGGGTCCTTGATTCTGGTGTACAGTTTGTTTACGGTGTTGGTACTTCTGGTTGTGACTTTAACTGTTGGGTACGTTTCCTTAAAAAGTCTTATAACTTGCTGAGATAGGAGTGGTATGGATGGGATGGATCGGTACGTAGTGATATTGTTGTTGTTGTTTGTGTCTTGGGATGGCTTAGTGATTGGTAGATTATTATTCCAGTTGGTACGGTTTAAACATCTATTGATCAAATGACGAGGAAAGTCATTTATCAGTAAATGTTTGGTGATTATCGTCCTTTTCGTGTCTTCATCCATAATTGTTGATAATTTGTTGACCCTGTCGATGAAATTTTGCATGATAGCAATTTTCTGTGAGAGAGGATGAATGGAGTTGAAGTTCAACAAACGTCCCGACGCAATAGGTTTAATAAACCATTCAGTTTGGATCGTGTTGTCTGGTTGCCTTATCACAGTCATGTCAAGGTATGGGAGTTTGCCTTCACATTCTTCTTCGCACGTGAACTGTATGTTGTGGTGGTATCCGTTAAAAACATTCAACGTGTGTTGGAGTTGATCAGCTGGTACGATGAGAAATAGATCATCAACGTACTTTCGGAGCGTAGGTATCGTGTAGCTGAGTTGTTTTTGAACACTATCTAACAGTGTGTCCATAACAAGGTCACCCAGTATCGGTGACAGAGGGCTCCCCATAGCTGTACCCTCTTTCTGAATGTAGTGGGTCCCACGAAAAACGAAGTAACTGGCATGCATACAGAAAGAGACTATTTCCAAGAAAAGATCCAGGTTGATCTTAGTGTGCGGCTTGATCGTATCCCATCTGTTTATAATATCCCTAATCACCAAGTCCCTGGGGATGTTGGTAAACAGAGATATCACATCAAATGAGACCATTATGTGGTTGTGTGGTATGACCGTATCTCTGATTTCCCGACAGAAAGAGAAAGAGTCTTTCGTGTTGTATTTTGATTCCATCGATGCTTGCAGAATGCAACAGATGTATTTGGAGAGTTGATAGCATGGATTGGTCATACCGGGAACTACTGGTCGGAGAGGAACGTTCTGCTTGTGTGCCTTTGGCTGTCCGTATATCCTCGGGCACGTAGCGGTGGTAGTTTTTAGCTTGGTGGCAGTGTATCGATCGATGAGGTGGAGTTTAAGTAATCGGGTGGCAAAATTGTTGTTGATGGTTTGGAATTTGCACCGTACCGCATGCTATCACAAGTACCATTACATCACCTCATCGCAGAAATAGAACCCATCTTACAACTCCAAACCGATAAGAAAATCCAGGATCACACTAGATGCAATATCACAAATGCCATACACAACTATATCCACAAATTCAACAACCAAGCCAATACCAAGCCTGAGCAAAAGATCATTTCTAATGCTTATGCAATCACATCAAAATTTCTAAAGTCCAATCCCGAAATCTGCGTGCTACCAGCTGATAAAGGCAACCGAACAGTCATAATGATGACCAAAGACTATGATACCAAAATGTTAGAGCTGTTGAAAGATGATAACACCTACACCACCACAAAATCAGATCCCACAACCAAATTCCAAACTACAACAACAATTTTGCCACCCGATTACTTAAACTCCACCTCATCGATCGATACACTGCCACCAAGCTAAAAACTACCACCGCTACGTGCCCGAGGATATACGGACAGCCAAAGGCACACAAGCAGAACGTTCCTCTCCGACCAGTAGTTCCCGGTATGACCAATCCATGCTATCAACTCTCCAAATACATCTGTTGCATTCTGCAAGCATCGATGGAATCAAAATACAACACGAAAGACTCTTTCTCTTTCTGTCGGGAAATCAGAGATACGGACATACCACACAACCACATAATGGTCTCATTTGATGTGATATCTCTGTTTACCAACATCCCCAGGGACTTGGTGATTAGGGATATTATAAACAGATGGGATACGATCAAGCCGCACACTAAGATCAACCTGGATCTTTTCTTGGAAATAGTCTCTTTCTGTATGCATGCCAGTTACTTCGTTTTTCGTGGGACCCACTACATTCAGAAAGAGGGTACAGCTATGGGGAGCCCTCTCTCACCGATACTGGCTGACCTTGTTATGGACACACTGTTAGATAGTGTTCAAAAACAACTCAGCTACACGATACCTACGCTCCGAAAGTACGTTGATGATCTATTTCTCATCGTACCAGCTGATCAACTCCAACACACGTTGAATGTTTTTAACGGATACCACCACAACATACAGTTCACGTGCGAAGAAGAATGTGAAGGCAAACTCCCATACCTTGACATGACTGTGATAAGGCAACCAGACAACACGATCCAAACTGAATGGTTTATTAAACCTATTGCGTCGGGACGTTTGTTGAACTTCAACTCCATTCATCCTCTCTCACAGAAAATTGCTATCATGCAAAATTTCATCGACAGGGTCAACAAATTATCAACAATTATGGATGAAGACACGAAAAGGACGATAATCACCAAACATTTACTGATAAATGACTTTCCTCGTCATTTGATCAATAGATGTTTAAACCGTACCAACTGGAATAATAATCTACCAATCACTAAGCCATCCCAAGACACAAACAACAACAACAATATCACTACGTACCGATCCATCCCATCCATACCACTCCTATCTCAGCAAGTTATAAGACTTTTTAAGGAAACGTACCCAACAGTTAAAGTCACAACCAGAAGTACCAACACCGTAAACAAACTGTACACCAGAATCAAGGACCCGGTTCCATTCCTCGATCAACACTCAGTCATCTATCGTGTGAACTGCCAATGCAACTGGAACTACATAGGCATGACAGGCAGTTTGCTCAAAAATAGATTGGCTAAACACCGCAGCAACATCAAGCAACTGAATCAGCTGATCGAACAAGGATACACAACCCAAGACGAGAAAATGCAGGCGATGAAAACTACATCTACTGCTCTTATCACGCATTGTATTGATCACCAACATAAATTCGATTTAAGTTCTGTAAAAATACTCGACCACACATACAAACAGAAAAGTTTACCCATCCTTGAGATGATACACATTTTCAACGAACCTAAATCTGTTAACAAACGCACTGATGTAGCGAATTTAAACTCAACTTATGCAGGAGTTTTACATTCCATACACAGACACACACAAAAAGAACATCATAATAAACAAGATAACAAGGAAACCAACAATTCTACATCCAGTATACAAAGCACAGTTGACAGTGACACAGTGTAACTACCGATAGCAGTTAAAAACAAATTCAAAATTTACGCTGATGTGGACAATTAAGAAAACAGGACGGAGAGAAGTTGAGACACAACATATTTTGACAAGAAATAGCACCCTAGTAAGTAAAACAAAAATCATATTACACAACACCTTTCATTGTTACACTCACAAATTACAGTAAAACCCTGAAGAAGGCGAAATACATTACGCCGAAACGTCGGATGAAATAGGAAAACGCTGTTTTTCTTAAGAATTTGACTGAAAGCCAAAAATTTTCCAAAATTAACAAACAACAGTCGCTAAAGTTTTATCAACATTGATATCATCAGCGTAGGCAATAGTATTTAATAATTTATTATAAATTAATAATCCTGTGATAGAACTCCTAACCGTGCGTAATGAAGATTCTATGTACAAAACGAATAAACACATACTCAATGGGCAACCCTACCTAACTAATCTTTTAAAATTTAGATTATAAGTTAAAAATTCGTTAAATAGAGCGTGGGATGTAGCAGACAAACACAAATTTCTAATGCACTGAATCAATGTCGTAGGAAAGTTAAATTTCTCCACAATCTGACGACATCCAATAAAAAGAAATACGACAACAAATTTCTCCACAATTTTCCACAAATAGTTTTGATTCACATTATCAAACGCTTTCTCCAAATCTATTTTTACAAGAGCTCCTTAAAACCTCAATGTCTCCTTGCTCCTCAAATAACTCTTCTCAAATCCATGAGATTTCTAGAACATGACCAATTTTCCCTGCAAGCGGTTTGCTCTGGCCCCAAAATATCATCTAACTGGTTTTTTTTATTCTATTTGCTAAAATTTGCTAAAAATGCTAAAAAGCATACTTATGGGTCTATAATTGTTCAAATCTGATATGGATTCTTGTTCGTGTATGATTGTTATTATGCCAGAACTAAAATCTTTCGTGGGTTGTGTATAACCTGACAGTAAATCGTTAAAAATCTTAGCAAGAACCTCCTTAATAATATTAAAATGTTTAATATAAAACTCGTAATTGAGGCCATCAGGACCAGGTGATTTTTTTAGTAAGTTGTTTTAATTTAATCTCGATTTCCTCCTCTGTTATCAATTTTATCAAATCATTCTGTTGATCTGAGTTAAGGGTTTTAGTTAATTCATTGAGTGGATCTTGTGATAAACTCAAATCGTTGTTGGGCAATGGTTCTTTGAATGGAGTTAGTTTACTGATCATCAGTCAGAAAATGATGTTGGAAGTCAATTTCCTAATTAATTATGTATTTTTGATATTTTTTTATTTCTAGCTAAATTTGTATTTCCCAACCCCCCACTGGGTACGAGTCCTTCGCACGGACCTGCTTTCAGAAGACATGAAAAATAAATTTCACCCCTTAATTACCCTCGGGATACACCTGGGGACTTCCAATTCAAACACGTCTTTTCATCATCCAATTATAGTCGCACATCAATTGCAGCAAGCCTGATCAAGCTTCCCTCAAGCTGATAATGAGTATGCTATGATTGTCTAATTGCAATTTGAATGGGTTGCAGTTTCATTCTGCCACTTGCTTTCCCACCTCACAGCCATCACAACTCGTTTCTGAAACCCCCCAACAACCAATTAATTTTGACACCACCACCGAAAAAGGCATTGGGATTTCAGAATTCTTAGTTTGCAATCGAACCAAACTCAAAGGTGGCTCCAGAGAGTTGGGGTTTGGGAAGCTTTCGCCCACTTAGAGACGCTAAGCGATCAGAAAAATGAACTTTGCATTTCTTACGAATCGGTCATCTCAAAAGTGGTGGAGGGAGAAACGTCTGAGCTCGGCACATTAGCGAGATGCCACTTTTGGTTGGCCTCGATTGAGTGCTTTGCTATTCGACAAACGTCTCAGTCGTCTTCGTCATTCGGAGGGCGGTTTGAGAGGCGCAGAAGTTGTTCAACAATCATCCCACTCGCAGTTCTCGGCTTCAAACTTCGTTCTTCTTCCAACTTTCTCTGCTTCAACATAAGGCGGAACGTTCCCGGAATTTTGGCTTTGGCTTGATGATCGAGAATTGTAGATAAGAATTTAATTATCATAAACTATAACGTCGTGGTGGTCTCTTAATCGGGTTGGCCAATCGGAGTGGTTTGGGTCAAAGAAACGGTTGGCTTGTGAGAAGAAACTGTTAGTGGGGAGGGCCGTTTGATGCAAATGGGTTTCTTGATTGTTCGAATGAGTGGGGGTAGTTCGTCTTTTGATTAGCGGAAAGACAAATTGCTTGGAACTGATTGTGTACTGATTATGCTGAGGAAGACTTGAGAGCGAACTGCTATTTGAAGTTTGTCTTTGGTGGTGTTTGGTTATGAATGGTTTTGAATCCCTTCAGTTTAGGATGAAATTTGCATCAGATCAAAGCAACTCACACAGAATTATTCATTATTGAAAAACACTATTGCGGCTTAAAAAAAAGTCAAGTTCGACTAAATTTAATCCCTTGATTAATAATATGACACTTGGAAGCTTGGCGGCTTTTAACTTTATTCAGGTGCATCCAATTAATAAAAATCAAGGGGGTTTTTCAACGAATTCTTTAAATTTTAAATTTTGGGTCTTTACTTTTGGACACATCCTGAAAGACCAGAAAAAAAAATCCCTAATAAGACCTTGGGTGTCAATTTGACACTCTTCGCTCATGTTTCTCAACCAATTCGAATTATTTTTATAGCTCTAGAAACTTCGTAATGTTACTCAAACATATCTTTCGGACAACATTCAGCTACAACACATCAGTTTCCCGTTGTTCAAAGTCTAGAAAAATCGAAACAACATGCTTCGGAAAAAAAGACTGCAGATCAGCTAACGGAATGTTCAGAAAAAAATTCACTTGGTGTCCAAGGAATCTTGGGAACTATTCGTTGCACATAAGGATATGTTTTTTTCAAAAAAATTCAAGATCACGATCACAAAAAAAATTCAAAAAAAAATAAAAAAAGTTTTGTAAATACCGTACTTTTCAAAACTGTTTAAGTCACACAAGACACATTTTGAAAAGACGATTTCAAAGTTGACGTAATATGGCACATTTCCACATCTTTGATTTTCAGAATTCGAAAAACAGATTTTTGACGAATTTTAAAGGCAGCTCTTTCACTTTTTGTCTTTTGCAATATTTTAGATTTTTAGCTGTTAAATTCAACTTTGCACAGGATTTTTAGTATATTCACGCAAGCTTTTCGCAATAAATTATATGAAACGCAATGAGTAAAATGTAGGAGATAGTGGAGTATTATGGGCCACTTTTTTCATTGTTTAATAACTTCTTTATTTTAAAAGATAAAAATAAAAAAAATAAATGGAAAGGTTTTCTACATTTTTAAGGTATTGTAACCGCATATACCGGGTTCTGGTCGCGAGAGTGTTCGGAATAAGATTTAGTTGAATCGCGAATTAAAATTCAAACACTTTATTGAATCCACTAATCTTATATTCAAACTATTTATTCCGGTTAGAAGTAATTTATTATAATGCACTTAACACTCTGCGGGCTATAGCGATATAGCCTCATTATGACGTGTTCTGAGCAATCAACGTGCTCCAACTAACTCGATTTGTGGGTTGGGAAAGCTAATATACGATTCTACTGGCTACCAATGATCATCGGACACACGATCGTCCGTGATCAGAACAAAAGCTGTTAGCTCGATCGAATTCTACCTAGCTTCGGCTATTGTTCATACTTTTGGCTAGGGTTTGCGGTAACATATGCCGGCCCCCGTTGAAAGGAGGAGCCTTTCAACCAAAGATGAAAACTATCTAACCCTAACTCGAAATGTATCTTAGGTCTAAGCACGTGATAATTCGGCTGTTTTCGTCTTCTGTTGTGATCACTTGCTTCGTGAAACTGGGTTCAGCGACCTCCGTCGTTGATGTTTACATTTGTTGTCGTCAGCTGATCTCCACCTACGCCAAGCGATCGTCTCCGAATAGTCACGTGGTTGGTTGGACGTCGTCTCCAGTTCGTAATTCGTTCGTCCATCATTCGTCCTTCGTTCACCCACCCTTCGTCTGTCGTCCGTCTACCATCAACTGCGTTGGGCGGACTCTTGGTAGTGGGATGGAGTCGCCGGCCACTCAGTCGGGAAACATGCCGGGGGATGAAAAATTCTTCAGTTTTTTTGAAAATTCATATAAAAACACAACTTACAGGGTTCGGGGGCGCAAGGCCCCCGATCGTTGCGCAATATCGAAATATTGCGATGGAAGATTTAGTTGCCCTCGGTATTTGCGTCGGACCCATCAGCAATCGTTGGTTGATTGATCGGCAAAACGCAAATCTTGGCGATGGTGCGGTCGTACTCCCCGTCACACGTCTTGACGGTCACCACACGAACGTTGTTGTCGTTTCCTCTGACGATTCTTGTGATCCGGCCAAATCTCCACTTGAGAGGTGGCAGGTTTTCGTCTTTCAGCAGAACAAGTGTACCGATGGCAATGTTGTCTCGTCGTTGGGTCCATTTCGTGCGTTGGTGCAGACCCGATAAGTATTCGGTGGTCCACCGCTTCCAAAAGCGACGGAGCAGTTCCTGATTCTCTTGCCAGCGGTCAAGTCGATTTCGAGGAATGTGTGACAGATCAGGTTCAGGAAACGAGTTCATTGGTCGATGAATCAAAAAATGACCCGGGGTTAAAATCTCCAAATCGTTCGGATCAGCAGACGTTGGAGTAAGCGGGCGGGAGTTTAAGCATGCTTCTATGCGCACCAAAAGTGTGTTAAATTCCTCTTGCGAAAGTATGTATTTGCCTACAGTGGCCTTGAGATGTTGTTTGAACGATTTCACCGCCGCTTCCCACAATCCTCCAAAGTGAGGGCTGCGAGGTGGGATGAATTTAAATGTGATGCCATCAGTTGCACAACTGTTGATGACGTTCGATTGGAATTGCTGGGATGAAAATTGTTGGGCTAACGTGGCAAGTTGACGAGATGCTCCTCGGAAATTCTTAGCATTGTCACATTCGATGATGTTGGGTTTACCTCTGCGGCCGATGAAGCGATGCAATGCCGCAATGAATGAGGACGTCGACAAATCATGCACGAGTTCGAGGTGACAAGCCTTTGTGACCAGACAAACAAAGAGTGCCACATAACATGTGACTGGTGTAGTGCGACGAGAAGCTCGATATTGAAATGGTCCACAAAGATCAACTCCTGAGTTTGTAAATGCGAAAGTTGGCGTTACACGCTCGGTGGGCAAATCGCCCATGATTTGATCCAGATTTGTAGGTTTGCAGCGAAAACACCTGATACACGAATGAACAACTTTCCGGGCCAAGTTACGGATACGAAGTGGCCAAAATTTCTCCCGAACGCATGCGACCAATAGCTGTGCCCCAGCATGTAGATTTTTGAGGTGATAATAAGTCATAATGCTTTCGGTAAGTGGGTGTCGGGAAGGGAGGATCATAGGATGCTTGCGATTCTTTGAGATGGGAGCGTGCCTAAGCCGTCCGCCAACACGCAGCAGTCCATCTTCTACAAACGGTGCCAAGTTTTTCAATTTGGAGTTTGGTTTCACCTGTCCTTCAGCTTTGATTACGGAAATATCCTTTTCGAAGGTTTCTTGCTGGGCTAGCTTAACCAGCGTTTCCATGGCTCGATTAAGTTCTGTTATGCGAATGAAACCGGTGATACGATTTGAACGATTTCGGCGTTTACAATTGTGACTGGCACGGAGTAAAAGAGCAACTAGTCGAGTCAAGGCCGGAAAAGATGATCGTAATAGAAAAACTTCGTTTGGGGCGTGGATTTGAATCGGAAGTGCAACCTTTTGTTCTTCAAGTAGCTCAACGGGAAAATCGTCAGGCAGTTGATATTGTAAGGGTGGCCAAAATCGTGATGATTGTCTGAGCCAAGTGGGCCCGTGCCACCATAGCGAGGCTTCTTTGAGCTGTTCTGGATACATCCCTCGGGAGATTATGTCAGCTGGATTTTCGATACCGGGAACGTGGGCCCAAATTCCTTCAGCTGTGAGGTGTTGGACTTCTGACACTCGATTCGCAATGAAAGTTTTCCATCGCGACGGAACCGAATTCAACCAATGTAGTACGATCATTGAATCAGTCCAGAAAATTGCCTTGTGATCGAATGAGTTGCTTTCTTTGATCTTGTTAT
Organism: Uranotaenia lowii; assembly: GCF_029784155.1. Taxonomy (NCBI): domain Eukaryota; kingdom Metazoa; phylum Arthropoda; class Insecta; order Diptera; family Culicidae; genus Uranotaenia; species Uranotaenia lowii. The sequence continues at coordinate 175,963,121 of NC_073691.1, forward strand.
ACAAATGGCTTAGAGTCAGGGCGGCGGAAAGTTCAAGTCTGGGTAAACAAATGCGTCTTTGTCGTTTCGAATTTCCTAGTGGCGCTACCTTTGATTTAGCAGCGATAAGTTGAGCAGAGATAGTTCCATCGCTCGAAATAGCTCTCAAGTAAAGGCAAGCTCCGTATGCCTTTTCCGAGGCATCACAAAACCCGTGAACTTCATGATGGACGATATTCGGAATTTCCAACCAGCGAGGAGTAACTATTTCCGAGATGTAAGAAAGTTTTTGGCGATAATCAATCCAGAAATGTTGCTGTTTTTCTTCGAGCAAGTCGTCCCAAGAGATTGTATCTTTCCACAATGATTGAATAAATATTTTGGCAACTACGAAAACAGGTCCAATTAGTCCTAACGGATCGTATATCCTGGCAATATCCGAAAGAACTGTGCGGCGAGTGACAGTAGAGTTATAGTTCCAAGGTGGGGTCGAAAAACGAAACGTATCCTTTGAGGGCTCCCACTGTAACCCAAGCGTTTTGATTGGAGATGAGGAAGCATCTAAGTCAAACAAGGTTCTTTCGTCGCGTAGTTCAGGCGGTACTTCTGATAATATCAATTTTGAATTCGATGCAAATTTGCGCAAACTGAATCCTGCAGATGCTGCGAGTGCGATTAATTGGCTGCATAATTTCTTTCCTTCAGCTTCATCATCACAGCCCGTAAGTGCATCATCAACATAAAAATCTCGACCGAAGGCTTTCGCCGCTAATGGGTATTCCTTTGCGCCTTGCTTGGACAATTCTTGCAGACATTTAGTGGCCAAATACGGCGCCGATGCAGTACCGTAAGTAACCGTTTGTAATTCGAAAGTTCGGAGCGGTTCATCGGGACTGTTGCGCCAAAGTATGCGCTGCAATGGGTAGTCAGAAGGATGTATCCTTATTTGGCGATACATTTTCTCGATGTCCGAAATTATTACAAATTGATGGGTTCGAAAACGTAGAATGATAGTGAATAGATCATCCTGTACGACTGGTCCAACCTTTAAGGCTTTGTTTAACGACACGCCAGTGTCAGAACTACAAGACGCGTCGAAAACAACGCGTAATTTGGTGGTGGTGCTTTCTACCTTCTCCACGCCATGGTGGGGCAAATAATAAGACGGGGAAGGATGATTAATTTCATCAAATATTTCCTGCATGTGGCCTAATTGATGGTACTCATTGATAAATGCTGAGTAAGACGCTTTCAATTCTGGTTTCATGATAAAGCGTCGTTCGAGGGCAAAGAATCTTTGTGCAGCTATATCTTTCGAATTTCCAAGGCGAGCTAACTCTGACTGGTGCTTAGGCAGGGTAACTACGAATCGACCAGATTCATCGCGAAATGTGGTTTCAGCGAAGTGTTTTTCACAAGATGATTCTTCTACAGATAGAGAGGAGTTTGTCCAGCATTTTTCAAGTTCCCAAAGGCGTGATAACTCAGTGTCTAAGGAGTCGCAACTACAGACATGAACCAGTCGCGATGTTGATTCAGGGAAAACGGAACCAATTTTCCCAGCGGCTACCCAGCCGAGAACGGTATTTTGTAGAATTGGTTGCTCAGGTCCGAGTTTGGTGAACCCTTCCAATAATAAATCATAGTAGATTTCCATGCCGAGCAGTAAATCTATTGGTCCGGGTTGGTGAAAAGAAGGATCGGCGAGAACAACATTCGGAGGAATAACCCAGTTGTTGTAAGCGAGGGATCTTTCCGGCAATTCTCGAGTGATCTTCTTAAGAACTTGGCAGTGAATTTTAGTAGAGAACTGGGTACAATGCGAACTGATTTGAAGATGCACGGCGTGATTCGAAACGATGGTCGAGTTTCCTACTCCTCCAATAGCTTGATGGTTGGTGTGGCGTGGGAGTCTCAGCTTCTGAACGATGTTTTCCGAAGCAAGATTAAGCTGAGACGCTGGATCTAATAAAGCCCGGACCCATTGGATATTTCCAAAGCTGTTGACAACTTGGACGATGGCAGTTTGCAGCAGGATGGTGGCCGGAACGTTGCGAGGTTGATCGACGATGGTGGTGGAAGCGAGGATGGTGGCGGAAGTTGACGGTTCTTCAGGATCGATATTTCTTGTGGGACTGCTTTGCGAGGAAGTCTTATTCGATATTTCTGATTGTGCTTGCTGGAGGAGAGGCTGCGGTTTATTCGATGGGAATTTGGATGGCGACAGTGAGGCTTTTGAATGACCGAAAGAACGATCAGTTGTTGATTGGTGGAGCATAGTATGGTGCTTCTGGCTGCAAACTTTGCATGAGGATGACGAACAATTTTTCAGTTGGTGGTTTGGCGATAAACAATTAATGCATAGATTTCGTTTTTTGACTAAATCAAATCGTTGCGAAACAGTAAGCTTTTGAAAGTCATCACATTTGAAAGCAGAGTGGTTGGGCTTTGAGCAAAATGGACAAAGTGGTGAAGTTTTGGATTGTATGGTGTGGACTGTATTAATTTTGGGTTTGTAGATTTTTGGCAGATCAGACTTGATGATTTCTGAATGACGATTTTTTGATGATGATAATGATTGTAGAACTAAAAGATGTGAACGAAGAAATGTTAGGAGTTCAGCATATCTCGGAGCTTCGGTTGACTTGTGATGAGTTTCCCATAATTTCAACGTAGCAGGGTCGAGACGACTACACATCATGTGTGCAAGCAGCACATTCCAGCCCATGGTTGCAACTCCCAGTTTTTGTAACATACTCAAATTTTGTTCGAAATCGTCAATAAGACGCATAAGACACTCGTAACTTTCCCTCTTCATTGAATCTATTGAAAGTAGTGAATCTATGTAGTTTTTTATGACGATTTTTTTGTTGTCATATCTCCGTTCAAGCGTTTCCCAGGCCACAGAATAGTTAGCATCTGTCAGTTCAATTGATTCTACGAGTCTTCTAGCATCTTTATGAAGTGAGGCTAGCAAGTATGAAAATTTATCAACGTTTGATAATTGATTATTTGAGTCAATCAACGATTTGAATGTGTCCCTGAAGGAAATCCAATCAGCTAGCGATCCATCGAAAGTTGGAAGTCTCACCTCAGGGAGCTTGATTCGAGACGAAAAAGATTGAGATTGTGTGTTCATAATTGCCAAATTTGGAGCCACGTGTTGAATGGCGGATTTCAATTTACCCAGTTCGGATGTTAGAAATCCGAGGACGAACATGTAATCGTTTTCAAATGTCGAACGTATGCGACGACCTTCTTCTTCAAAATCTTCCGCGCCTATGGTATCAGGTTTTTCTACGTTGTCCAACGAAATTTCTATTTCCAGCCTATTTCGCTGGAATTGCTCGAAAATAATTTCAACTCGTTGCTTCCATCCTTCTAATTTGGTTTTATCGTTTTCGGGATTATAAGTGCTCACAAAAGCCTTCAGATTGTCTATCGTGTCCAGATAGACCCGCTCCTTGCGGTATAATTCACGAATATTCGGAGTCATTTTATTAACAGAATAAACCAGGTTCGAAATAACAACCAGAGCACACTATGCAACCACCAAAAATTGAAGGATGAAAACACCAAGTTGTATGAAAAAAGTCAATAAAATATTCGTCGTAATAGATTCAATACCATTTCATCAAAAGTCGAGAAATATATTTGATTTTATTCGAGGCTTCTACTCGCACGTGGTACTTACAATTGTTCCAACAATGGTACCTACGGATGCATCGGCCAGTATTTGTCGACGTGGCGTCTATTGTGTGGCTGACCTTGATCGACGCCTCTTTGTTCACGGTGTACAATCAAATCTAGGCACACCACCTCGCTAACCACGTCATCCAATAAGAAAAGACCCAGCACGTGGATCTGCGAATTTCGATCCTATTATTCGTTGGTTCAGGAACGCAATTTTTCTTCCGAGACTGATCAATTAATTAACCGTCTTTCGCGCACTTTTATTCAAGCAGGGGGTAAACGATTTCTTGCAAATCACGGAAGTCAGGTTTTTGTCACACACGAAATAAATTTCGTTTCGATTAGGCACGAACAGTCTTTTTTGTATTTATGAAACCACGAGGTTTTCACAAAAACTATTTTTTGCACTAATTGTCAGGCACACCCATGTGCAGCGGGTTTGGCGAGTCACAACCGGGTGATGTTAGAAACAACGAAGTTTTTTGTGTCACGAACAGTTGCGTGAAAGTTGGTTTTTTTTCTTAACACGGATTGTCAAAGGCACAAAAAAAAAACTATCAAAACTTTCCCGATAATCGGTCACCAGATCGAATCGAAACCGTGATTTTAAGCTATTATCAACGGTTGATCCGGCTACAAGGACCAAACATGTAACCGCATATACCGGGTTCTGGTCGCGAGAGTGTTCGGAATAAGATTTAGTTGAATCGCGAATTAAAATTCAAACACTTTATTGAATCCACTAATCTTATATTCAAACTATTTATTCCGGTTAGAAGTAATTTATTATAATGCACTTAACACTCTGCGGGCTATAGCGATATAGCCTCGTTATGACGTGTTCTGAGCAATCAACGTGCTCCAACTAACTCGATTTGTGGGTTGGGAAAGCTAATATACGATTCTACTGGCTACCAATGATCATCGGACACACGATCGTCCGTGATCAGAACAAAAGCTGTTAGCTCGATCGAATTCTACCTAGCTTCGGCTATTGTTCATACTTTTGGCTAGGGTTTGCGGTAACAGGTATCATAAGGCTTTTTTAATTATTTTTTAAAAAAAATTTCTTAACCGAGTTCTGACAGTTTTTAAAAAAAGGTTTTTTTTTGAATTTTGAAAAACAATGGGAAAACGTGAGCCACCTAATCCAAATTGACTAGATAACCTGCAAAGTTTATGAGTTGACTCAAAATTGAAATTTCAAGGCCCGTGCGAAGGAACCGTCCATGGGGGGGAGTTTTCGAAATTCAAAATTAGTAAAAAATGATATTAACATCAAAAACGCACAATCAATAAAGAAATTGATTCTTTAAACCATTTTCCAACTAATGAGCCTTTTCTGAATTGGAGATTAGTTTAAAAAATAATTTGAAGCAATCAAGTTTACAAATTTGAAATCAATACTTCGTTTAATTTATTTTGTGATATTAATTTTCAATTGAAGGGTGGATTGAGAAATTCTGGGGATATATTTTGAATTTGAAAACTAAAATTTCATCAAGATTTGAATGGGCATGCTCGATTAGGAAACAAAATAATATCCGTTTTGAACTTTGGAGAGTTTATCCAGAACACAGATTTGATAATTGAATTTACTAAAATATGTAATTTGATTTCAAGATTGGCAGTGATCAAAGCCAGAGATACAATCTTTTTTGTTTATAAATCATTCCAGTTATCAAAATATATTTCTTAAAAAGTTCATTTTTGAGGTTTACAATAATTTCTTCATTTATTTATAATAGGTACAATATGTTCAATTCATCACTGAAACCTTAAACTGACAAAGTATTAAGTTCGGGATGTGATTTCTTGAATTATAAAAAAACTGATTAAAATATGGAAAATATCCAAATGCAGATAATAATTTATTGATTATTGCGCACTAAAAATAAGGATTAAAAATTAAAAAAACTCATAAAGCTTTTAAGATATAAAAAATAACGATCAATTTCAAAAATGAAAATTTGAAATTATAAAAGTAAGTGAAATTGTCAAGCGTAAGTTATCTGGTTTAATATTTCAAGCTCAAAATATGATGCTACCGTTATCCATATATAAGATCCTGGAAAAAAACAAAAGTAACAACCTAACAACCAATGTTTTTCTCATTAAAAATTAAGATTTATAGGCTTCCAAATAGATCATGTGTTTAAAATACAAAAATTCAGAATTAAAAAAAAAAATAAAGGCGTCTTATTTGTAACACCATCACGAATAAACAGACGGTCAGATTTTGTTGAATTTGGGAATTCGGTGGTTTTTCGGGTCATAGATTAATTTTATAATAGTTTCCGGAATTTCACTTTTGATGAAATGGGAGCCCCCATACAAAACCAACTTTTGATGGGCCTCATGTCAAACAACTTTGATGCGATTTTCATAAAAATGATTCATGTGCACGCAAAGTTAAGGACATGAAGATGAAGTTAATAATTTTTAAAGATTATTAATTTGAAGATTAAACTAAGTTTACCGAGTCGGCTAGTCTTATTTAAAAATAAATTAAAAGTTAAAATAGTAGGGCTATTAAAATCGGTAAATTTTCAAATAAATTCAAATAAAAACTATAAATATAAAGGGGAAAATAATTTAATGAATCTAAATTGATCAAAAGCTTTGCATTTTGTAAAACTGTGAATTTTGTTTTATTTATCAAAAACCTTTGGAATGTGGAGACGACTATTTCAAAAAAAAACAAGAAACTCAACATAAAATTGAGGCTGCAATGGGTTTTTTGACAAATTTTTTTTTTTTTCATATCAGCGACAGCACTAAGTTTGTTTATTCTGTTGACTATCGTGAGTATTTAACACCTAGCTTAAAATTTGAACTTCTATATAAAAGATTAACGTAATTTCATAGAATAAGAGTGATATAACACTGAATTCCGAGCGAATTTTCTGACATGTGTGTCAAAACCTATTTTTTAAAAAAAAAATAAAAAAATATAAATTTTGTCAAATATTTTGGATACCAAATTTATTTTAAATCAAATCTTTAAAAATTGCGCTTGCGGAACCTCTGAACATGATTTTTTTTAGTTGACCCCATACAAAAGTTTGTTCTCCACAAAATAATCTACCATTTGAAGGGTGAGCTCCCAGATTCCCAGACATTATGCGATTTCAGGCCACCCTAATGCTCAGTTGTGCGAAAAACCATATTAAATTTTTGGATAAAATTTACAAAAAAGATTTTTTTAAATAATTTGTTTCCGAAAAAACCTTCAAAAAAATATTTTTTCTGCTTAAAAAACTGTATAGTCATGTGATAAAAATTTAATCAAGTTAAATTTTATTTAAAATGATAGTTTTTTATTTTTTAAATGACACACTTTCAAAACTAGAAGCGATAGCAAATAATTTGAAAAAGAGTAGACCTTATACGATCACATCTTCCCATAATTTGTTTTTAAAACATACACAAAAAAAAATTATCTTGTGTCTTACTGCAATTAAAACTGTGCTTTTGCTCTTGTATATTGTAAGTATTTAAAAGACGTTTTATTGGAATTTAAATCTGTATTTTTATTTAAATACAAGAATGTTTTTGTATGTTTTAATCACAGCTTCAATTGTAGTTTTTGTTCTATTTTATTTATCAAACACGGAAACAAAATGAGAGTTTTAAACCGTATGAGAAATCAATTATTTTTTTTTCTAATCGTATTATTCCGAACAACACAAATCAACATGACATTTTTCGAGTTTTCAAATATAATTTGGGACCCTCAGAAGAACTAAAAAGCTTTTCTCGAGAAAATAGTTTCCGTGGTGCGCTATTTTTTATTTGTTCTACTTTAAGTTTAAGTTTTTATTTGAACAAAATAATATGATGATAAAAATCTTCCGAATACTACATTTATTAAAAATATGAACAATCGTGCCGCATCATAAAATTTAATTTGATCATGTTTAAACTTATGCCTTTTGGCTCTGGTGGTGTCCATGAAGTTTCTCAAATCCTCAAATGTAGTTTATTTTTAAGTATTTTGTTGTTATAATGTTTTTTTTTTTGAATAAGCGACCGACATTATTTCGATGAATTAATGATCTTATGATAAACTGAAAAGTATTTTACTAGTAATCGGTTAGTAACATTTTTTTTCATTCCAACTTTCATATGCATTTTTGTTCAAACCAGTTATTATCTATTAGAGTGGCAATGAATATACGAGTAAAATTTCATATTAAAATTTTTAGAACCGATTTCGGTTCAAACGGACTTTACCTCAAAGCACTCTCAAAGTCTCGGTTTTTTTTACCTTCAAAAGTCACCAAAGAGAGGACCAAAGGAAATCGCAAAAATCGAAATTTTAAAATTTGATGCCAAATGACTTAGAAATGCATGAAACTTTGAGATCTGGTGTAATCTGAAAAACAGAATTGGTTAAAAATCGACTTTCTGGGACTTAGTAAGTTTTCTGAAAAACAGCTCATTTGGCTTTAAACGAATAATCTCAAGCTTGGCACGTGGAAATTATCAGTAGAAGTTTTATGGTTTTAGCCTTCTTGAACCGTTACATTTTTTTTCCAATTTTCAGTCAATTTCTTGTCAAGTTTAGCCATTATTCCCATTGATGAATTTCATTCGCATGAACGATAGGAGTATGTTTTTTTTTTAAGCCAAAGTTGAATTTATAAATCAACTCCGATTTTTTTTATTGTTTTCATAATAAAGTTGAAATATTGAATTGGAGAACTCATCCCTGCATTCAAAATTGTCTGATACAAAAAAGCAACTTTCATGGTAATAAATCATCGTTCAGTTTTCATGTGGGTGAATCGAATCAAATCCTCCAATCATAAAGTGATGTTGTTGTTTTTTAGTTATTCGATGACCTCGACAAAAATGTTTCGCATCCTCAAAACAACCCATGTTTGTATGAATTTTAATGCAAGAACTAAAATTGCCTACAGTTTAAACAAACTGAAAACAAACTCGTCATCATTTCAGCGAAAAGAGAAAAAAATACGGGAAAAGGGTCTGTCAGGTCTTCCGCCCGGGAAAAGTTTTCCAACCAAAGTGATGGACAAAAATATAACCTGAAGTTCATCGTTTAAGAAATTGGAAAAATCATGGCCAGCCCATTTCCGTTTAGCTGAGATTTACAGACAGATCTCACAACGGTGTTTTTTTTATCTCATTCAACCCGCACCAAAATAACAAACGCCATCAACATCGATCAAAGTGGTAATCCTGAATCAGTTTTGTTTTTTTTTCTCCTATGCCTGGCCAACGAGATTTCTTTCATCTCAATAGGCAGTACGCGGAACTCGAGCTATGAGAATCCCATTTTCGGGAACCCCTTTTTTTCCTCTCTGGATGGTTTTGCTGCTTGCATCCAGAAAAGTTGGCTTGTTTCTTGAAGTTTTGTGCTGAAAATGGGAAAAAATGCGAAATCTAGACCGAAAAAAACCAATCACCGCAAACCCACAAATCGGCAATCGGCCGGAACCGGCATCAATCGCACACAAACACACTTCCATGCAAACATACTGTGTGGGGAGCTTTCTTCTTTCCATTCGCTTGGCTCTAACCGAACCAATAGAAATTTCTTGCAACGCACTCGATTCGAGAAGCAAAAAATTAATGCTGGAAAACGATTTGAATGTCTCACGCATAGTTGAGCTCAATTTTTTTTTTGGTAATCGACTGCATTCTGCAATGGTATTTTTTATCTGTTTTGGTTGTTGGTAACAATTACAATACAACACCAAAAAATATTTATCTTGCGTGAGCTTTCATTAAGTCGTCGTCGTATGAAACATCTTAAGAATTCACATAAAACTTCTGCAAAAGTCATCAAATCAACTTAAAAATGTGTATTTCTCATATAGAATATTTTAAATGGAACGAAATTGCGACTAGTTTATGTCAGTTTTTATATTTTTCGTAATAAAACTCTTTGTTTCATACGACGTAATGAAAGCTCACGCGAGATATATATTTTTTTGGTTTCAAGTCTCTATTCAGCATCGAATATCTCTCAAACTGAACCATTGTTTACGAAGCGACATTTTAACAGTCCTTGATACAGAATGTACAGAACCTGCCTGGGTTCTGCAACAACACGAGTCTGGCTCGTGGAACACAAAATGTCCCATTATCGACAACCAACAGTCCAACTCGTGTTGCTTGAGTGGTGCCTTAATCGAAAATTTCAACTCCCATTTGTGGTAGTAATGTATAGAATAAACTGTTGCCACGAGTCAGACTCGTGTAAAAAAAACTGTGATAAAAAAAAATCTTCCATAAATAAGAGACCCGAGTCAGACTCCTGGAGAGTAATTTTCACAAAAGATGATAAAGGAATTGACCACGAGCCTGACTCGTGTTGCACCTAAATCAAAAACTTCTCAGCTAATGTGTGGTTGAAGAATGTGTTTCGTCAAAAGTCAGGCTAGTGGAAAAATGTGCCTGTATCGAAAAACACGAGCTGGATTCGTGTTGCTCGAGTTGTCCTAAATTAAAGTCTCAAATCTATCCCAAGAGTTTGATTCGAATAAAACAGTATACGCCTTTTTTCAATAATTACAAGTTTGACTAATGTTTAAATTTGTAAACGGAAAATCTGAAATCTCGGTGTAGGTACCTTGAACAGTACTCGTGGTTGGAAAAACATGCATATGATAGGACTTAATGAATACACCATCAAACAGGAAAAATATTCCGTAACAACAGAATTTGTGGAAATGATTTCGATTTGATTTTTTTTTCTTAAATTTCATGTTTGCACAAGTATTGAGAATTGCTTACTTGAAACGTCTTCGTTTTCGAAGATCAACCATCATGACAAAAGCTTGACACTACAAGAAGGATTCGTATCCACAGAAAAACTTGTTACGAAGATATTTTGCTATGTTGCGTGTCTCGCTAGATATAAAAAACCCCTTTTGGCAATCTTTCCACGCAATCGTTCGCGTTGCCCGAAGATCAAAAGGAAAGTGTTGGTCTATTTTTGTGCCTTCAGATTGATTCGTTTCATTTCGAAGCCCGTTTCCCACGCCAAACAGCCGCTGAAGTGAAACGGAATCCCTGGCGATGGTGGGGAAGCAAACATACGAAAAAAAAACCAACATTGAAGAAAGTAAGTTTGCACAATGGGTGCCTTAACGTGACGACGAACCAGTATTGTTGCGTGATTTGTTAGGGTGAATCTCGTCCCAAAAACAGGTCCAAATTGTTTAGAAATTGTGAAATGGGTATTGGTTTTTTTTTACCAAATAAAAATTTTCATCAATAGCAATCCAGGAAAATTAGCTTTAGAGGGGTCACTCAATTATGAAAATATGAATTCTTCAATTTTGGTTAAGTTCTCATGTCTCATGTCTTATGTCTCATGACTTATGTCTAATGACTTATATCTCATGTCTCATGCCTCCTATTTCATGTCTCATGTCTCATATCTCATGTCTCATGTCTCATGACTCATGTCTCATGACTTATGTCTCATGACTTATGTCACATTCTCAAGTCACATGTCTCATATCTCATATCTCATGTCTCATGTCTTATACCTCCTGTGTTATATCTCCTGTCTCATGTCTTATATCTCATGTCTCATGTCTCATGTCTCATGTCTCATGTCTCATGTCTCATGTCTCATGTCTCATGTCTCATGTCTCATGTCTCATGTCTCATGTCTCATGTCTCATGTCTCCTGTCTCATGTCTCATGTCTCATGTCTCATGTCTCATGTCTCATGTCTCATATCTCATGCCTCATGCCTCATGTCTCATATCTCATACCTCATGTCTCATGTATCATGTCTCATGTCTCATGTCTCATGTCTCATGTCTCATGTCTCATGTCTCATGTCTCATGTCTCATGTCTCATGTCTCATGTCTCATGTCTCATGTCTCATGTCTCATGTCTCATGTCTCATGTCTCATGTCTCATGTCTCATGTCTCATGTCTCATGTCTCATGTCTCATGTCTCATGTCTCATGTCTCATGTCTCATGTCTCATGTCTCATGCCTCATGTCTCATGTCTCATGTCTCATGTCTCATGTCTCATGTCTCATGTCTCATGTCTCATGTCTCATGTCTCATGTCTCATGTCTCATGTCTCATGTCTCATGTCTCATGTCTCATGTCTCATGTCTCATGTCTCATGTCTCATGTCTCATGTCTCATGTCTCATGTCTCATGTCTCATGTCTCATGTCTCATGTCTCATGTCTCATGTCTCATGTCTCATGTCTCATATCTCATGTATCATGTATCATGTATCATGTCTCATGTCTCATGTCTCATGTCTCATGTCTCATGTCTCATGTCTCATGTCTCATGTCTCATGTCTCATGTCTCATGTCTCATGTCTCATGTCTCATGTCTCATGTCTCATGTCTCATGTCTCATATCTCATGTATCATGTCTCATGTCTCATGTCTCATGTCTCATGTCTCATGTCTCATGTCTCATGTCTCATGTCTCATGTCTCATGTCTCATGTCTCATGTCTCATGTCTCATGTCTCATGTCTCATGTCTCATGTCTCATGTCTCATGTCTCATGTCTCATGTCTCATGTCTCATGTCTCATGTCTCATGTCTCATGTCTCATGTCTCATGTCTCATGTCTCATGTCTCATGTCTCATGTCTCATGCTTCCAGGCATTCAAAATTCGCATAATGTCCGAATTTGTCACGAAAAATTTATGAATCGTATTCATGTTGTTTAAGAAAAAGTAATTAGAAAACCATTTAAATGTGGAACATTTAAAAGTTGCAGCATAAATAACAATTTCCAACTTTGGAGCAAGATCCACCCTTTTTTTTTGCGGTATAAATGTTAAATAACTTTCCCCGATTCCATTTTCTGTTGCATTTATATATTCTCCTGGCACATTCGTTCATAGATAGTCCCATATGCGTTTCGGGTGCTCAAACACTCATAAGAAGGGGGGGTTGTAAAGACTCGTTCGATACTTTTCGCCATGACATTCGCCGGCGGATTTTCTTTTTTTTTCTTTTTGGATTTTATTTCATTTTATGATTCATGCATTTTTTTTTTCTTTTGGTTGCTGCATGAAATAAAGAATGGCAGGGCTTTTGCATGCTTATTGTTGCCCAAGTTGAGCAAGTGCTTTCAAACATTCTAGCGATGGCAAATGGGAAGGACAGCAATCTAACGCGTTTCCAATCGGGGTACGTGATTTGGATACCTTTTTTGGTTGTGAAATCTATTGCTAGAGGCATCAGACAAAACAAAAATGAACGAATATAATATTCATTTGTGCTTTGAAAAGTACACTTACCAGTGCTTGTCAGGAGTCGTTTTCGTTTCAATTTTTGAAAAAAAAATCCATGGCTGAGTTATGTTTCATGAAATTGATTGATGTTGAAGAAATGTGTTTAATTAAAAAAAAAAAGAAAATGATGTCTTCGTCCTCTTCAATTTTATAGAAGGTTAGTTAAGCATCGAAATAAATTAGTAACTGATCTCACTAAACCATCAAAATGACTTGAAAGTTTGAACACTTCATGCCTATTTTGTGTCGAAATAAATAAAAATGGGCTCGAATGCTTATGTGAAATGATTTGTTGTGATAGTTTTGGGCTGCCTTTATTTCATTTTTTCCATCGCTTCACTTGAGTTAAATCGATAAATGGAAACAACTAAAACAAATAGGTTTGATAAAGAGTTTGTAAGTCTTCAAGAGACTAAATAAGACTTCATTCCAATGAAGTCAAATTTATTTTTTTAAATTCTTTCTAGGTGTTCGAGGTTTCAATTTAAATCTTTAAAATAGCCGAAATCATTCAAATTGCGTGAATCATCCACGGTCTTGAATTTAATTTTCGCTTATCAAACATCATCCGATGCTCAGCTTCACGAGAACTGTTGAAAGCCAACTTTCAAAGCATGGGCTCAACTCTTTTGACTCTCAAATAGAATCCGAAGAAAGCAAACCAAGATACTTGGAAAAAGGGTTCCGTTCCTTCCAGCCAGCCAGCGGGGTTGTATTTCAATTTAATTTGATGTGTTTGCCCTCCAGTTGGACTCTCGCACTGCCATCGAATGAATGGGAAGTCGAAAGTTTTGCTACTTCCAACTCAAGTGTAAATGAAAATCTCATTCCGGCAAAGTGGAAGCTCAAACAGAATCCTTTTTCCCCCGACAGAAGCTGTTTAGAGCACGAGAAAACATTGGGCGGCATGCCATTTACACATGCTTTGCCTCTTGACTTTTGCCACTTTCAATCGGGAAAGGGATTTAAGGAAATTTATAAAATTTTCAACACAACGTTCAATTAGAAGCCCAAAATCGGGGGATGGTTTTAAGTATCAAAATGTGTTGGAAAATTACACGAATGGTCAAAATTAACTTCTTTAAAAATTGTCATAAATTTAGATTTTATCCAAGCCTGGCGATAGAAATAAAGATAGCAATCCCAAATGTCCACCGCCCTCCGGAAGGAAACTAATTGAACATTTTCGAGCTTTCACACGTCTCCGGCATCCGAGAGTCAGGTCACGTTTATCAATATTTCGCTCAGCACCCGATAATGGTGGCTTGCATTCTGATGTGACTGCATCCAACAACTAGCTTCCTCCTTCATCCAGTAGCTGGAACCCTCGAAAATTCGCAGCAGCAGCACAAATCTTAAGGACGAAGAATGCTAACGCTCGATAAATCACTATTCGAGTCAGAATCATCGCGCTTTTTTATTTTGAACCGAAATTTTAATTAAGATTGAAACATAAGTTTATGATTGTTAAAACTAGAATCTTTTTTTTTTTGGGAAAAACTCTCCAACTGAGCAAACTTTAAACTAATTTTAGAACTTTGAAAAGTATTTCCCACAATAACGTGTGAAGCAAACCAATTCGTTACTGAGCCATAACAAGTAACTAATAGGGACGTAATGGCCATCGTCACGCGAGTGGCTCCAGAGAGTAAGAAAATAAATTAGGTGCAATTTTGATGGCTTTCCTTGCGCCCATTTCTCCACGGGAATACCAATAAAAAAAAAAAAAACAAGCACCTAATGTATGTCAATTGCATCGCACAGTTCAAAAAAGGCACTTTGCAATTAGAACCAAGTCCGAGTCACAGTTTATTCCAAAACGTAAACCCATTCCTCCCCTATAAACCTTCCGGAAGCATTTCAACAAATAAATGCAACTCATTGGACTGTAGAAAAGACGTGAATGCGTTGCCAATTTTGAAATTAACGAGGTTAGTAAACTATACAATTTCATGCAGTGGGTTCGACTGGAAATTATTGAAAAAAAAAAATAGTAACAAACGTGCCCCACATTTTGCTCAAAAATGTTTGCCAATTTTGACAGTGTTCACAATTTTCACAATTTTCAAAATTTTTCAATATTTTCAAAATTTTTCAAAATTTTCACAATTTTGACATTTTGGACAATTTTGACAATTTTGACAATTTTGACAATTTTGACAATTTTGACATTTTCGACAATTTTGACAATTTTGACAATTTTGACAATTTTGACAATTTTGACAATTTTGACAATTTTGACAATTTTGACAATTTTGACAATTTTGACAATTTTGACAATTTTGACAATTTTGACAATTTTGACAATTTTGACAATTTTGACAATTTTGACAATTTTGACAATTTTGACAATTTTGACAATTTTGACAATTTTGACAATTTTGACAATTTTGAAAATTTTGACAATTTTGACAATTTTGACAATTTTGACAATTTTGACAATTTTGACAATTTTGACAATTTTGACAATTTTGACAATTTTGACAATTTTGACAATTTTGACAATTTTGACAATTTTGACCATTTTGACAATTTTGACAATTTTGACAATTTTGACAATTTTGACAATTTTGACAATTTTGACAATTTTGACAATTTTGACAATTTTGACAATTTTGACAATTTTGACAATTTTGACAATTTTGACAATTTTGACAATTTTGACAATTTTGACAATTTTGACAATTTTGACAATTTTGACAATTTTGACAATTTTGACAATTTTGACAATTTTGACAATTTTGACAATTTTGACAATTTTGACAATTTTGACAATTTTGACAATTTTGACAATTTTGACAATTTTGACAATTTAGACAATTTCGACAATTTTGACAATTTTGACAATTTTGACAATTTTGACAATTTTGACAATTTTGACAATTTTGACAATTTTGACAATTTTGACAATTTTTACAATTTTTACAATTTTGACAATTTTTACAATTTTGACAATTTTTACAATTTTTACAATTTTTACAATTTTTACAATTTTTACAATTTTTACAATTTTTACAATTTTTACAATTTTTACAATTTTTACAATTTTTACAATTTTTACAATTTTTACAATTTTTACAATTTTTACAATTTTTACAATTTTTACAATTTTTACAATTTTGACAATTTTTACAATTTTGACAATTTTGACAATTTTGAATGCTGCGCTGTAAAATGTCCAAAATTTAAGCTAAGTTTAGGTAATTAAAACTTATCAAGTGCTTTTTTTCGAAAACATACAAAGAAATCTTTGCTCACGATCTTGCAAATGAGGTCAAAAAAATTAAACTATGCCATAAGATGGCTAAGATAAGGCCGATTAAAATTTTCATTTTTTTGATGGGGTGATCCCAAACTTTTGGCTGGCAGTGTAGAATGGTTTTCTTGTTAGCGAGATTAAAAAATGCGTAGAATTAGGGCCTTTGACTGTAAAATGTTTAAAAGATTTAAATCTTCTCAAATATTCTATGATTTTAAGGTTTAGTAAAGCAATTTAAATTGAATCACTTTTTAAAGATAGACAGTTTTTTTTTTGATAGTCGGGAATTTTTTGTGACCCAGGGGAAAAAGTTGAGAAAAATGCGGAAATTCAAAAACTGAAATTCAGTGGCCATCCTGATATATAGAATTCGGTTTGTTTTTCAGGAAAAAATTTTAACATTCAATTGGGTTTTCGATTGGCGAAACATTTAAAACAATTGAAATATTTGAATTTTGTTTTTTTTGAAAAATTGCCAAATCGAGTTGTGTATGACAAATTATTCATTTTTGCAATTCTTACTTTTAAATGGCACTTATTTTTTTAAATAAATAAATGCCAAGATTTCTTCTATATCAAAATTACAAATTCAAATCTTTTACAATATTTTTAGGATTCGTTTCTAATTTCTGTCAAATAAAACTTTTTACCAAGTTTGAATTTCATTTCTACTACAACTAGAACCACGGCGCTCCCTTCACGGGCAATGCAACGTGAAACTTTTCGGATTGCAAATGGTGCTACGCGTAACAATCCGCTGTAAAGGATGATCATAAATTTTGAAAACCAATGTTTCACGGGCGAAATTTGCCAAAGGGCTGCTTAAGCTTCCATTCGCCTGACACGTTCGAGGGATGTGTCTAACGTCGATCGCTGAACCATTCAGATGGATGGTCGATAATGAATTGTTTATAAACGCCCGGACACGCGCCCATTCTTTACCCGTTTCGAAATAGGCCTGACTGCCTGAATTAGTGGCGTCGCTGTGGTGGGATTCATGCAGTTTACAAACTATCGTTGCTGTTCGTTTCCGGTTTCAGCTCCCTTAGGCTAGTTCAGGAAAATTCCCCGGTAGATGTGCCTGCAACCTGCATATTTTATGGTGCCGATAAGTACCGTTTCAAAAATGTTAAAAGTGGACTCCCCTTCCAACGGTTTTCGAACCCCAGCTACAAGCCTAAGTGAAGGATTTTTCCCAAAGTCGAACGTCAACCAATGCCATCGTAGATTAGTAATGCCGGTTTCGGGGCGACACGCCGCTGCCTGTACCTACACATTGAAATGCAACAAATCGGCTCTCCGTTTTGTCGGACGCGTTTCAGAAATGACCCGGTACTAAATTACATGTTAACCGGATGTAGAAATTAGTGGGGCCCACAAGCAGTGACACAAAATGTAAATTCCGATTGTTGGGCAATCATTAAATATGTTCCGTTGACATTCCCGGAGTTAAACTCTGCTGCAATAGGTCCATCTCTTTGCAGGCTAGAAGCATAACAAACACATCACCCATCCAGGCCCAACCATAATCGTCAAACGTTGGAGGAGTTATCAAAGTGAAACAATCGCGGGACACTCTCTGGAGCCACTTTTCCGCTAGCCTTTCAGCCGACCGTTTCCGGGAATTGCAGTCGTCGTTGTCGCCACCATTATTGGTCTAAAGGGTAAGCATCAATAGAAATGTACGACCGCAAAAGCGGATCACGTAAAATATACACCACTGAATCGTGACTTGTATCATTCTTGAATATTGTAGTGGACATTTCAATCGACGAGTTTTATTTTTCTTGCTGTGTTTTTTTTTTCTATTTTCGTTCCCTTGATTTCATTAAAATTATTAACGTTTCGTAAAGGCTGATTCCAAGGCCGTGTGAACGGGAGGGGGAGAAGGTTTAGGAATTTACCCCCCCCCCCCCCCCCACCCCTCCGTTTTGGAGATTTTTTCCAAATAAAATTTTCACAGTAGTATCGGAAAATTACATGATGTTAAAAGGTATTATACAAGCGTTAACATGCATGTGAGAAATTTGGCTCGACTCCGGTGAAAATTAGTCTTTGATCACCCTCTCTCCAACCTCTATTACTTTTTACTAAAAATTTTGATTTACAGAAAATCGTTTATGACATTAGAAATGTTATGCTGATACGAAATATTCTTCAAGAAACCAATTCTAGTCTCAAAAATGTTTTGTGTTTCTTATTCTTCTAAACGCTCAACATCACGTTCATGAAGGTTTTGGCTACAAAATTTACATTTTCCGAAATGCAAAGCATATGATAGCTAATTTTGACCAATTTGAGTGGCCCGAATAAAAACATACAATTTTTCTAACAGATATCAATTATTGAAAAATATTTTAGTAATTTCTGAATTTTTTTAACAAAATTTTTAAATACAACAATGCTTTAATGAAGGTTTATAATCAATTATCAACTTTCCCTAAGCCCTCAAGAAATATAAAGTTCCGTGAAAAAAAGTAAAAGAGAATTCTATTTTTTTACTTTCCCTCATTTCCAAAATAGTTGTAAGACACATTGAATGTGATTTTTTTTAAATAAAGATATATTTAAAGCAGAAATCTAATCTTTTGCATGTTTCAACATATTTTTTTAAACGGAACCAGAATTATTTAAATAAATGATTCCTTATTTTAATGAAATTTATTTCATTAAATTATTCCTTAATTAAATGAAAAAGGTATAGTGAACAAATTAAAAATCAGTTTTTTCCTTTTATGTAGATTTGTAAGTTCACCTGTTATCACCAATTAAATTCACTTAAAATTAAAAGATTTTTTTAAACTAACAAACTCCATACCGCCAAAACTAAATGTGACAGACAAAATATGATAAAAGATTCAACAATGACAAAAATGACAAAAATGACAAAAATGACAAAAATGACAAAAATGACAAAAATGACAAAAATGACAAAAATGACAAAAATGACAAAAATGACAAAAATGACAAAAATGACAAAAATGACAAAAATGACAAAAATGACAAAAATGACAAAAATGACAAAAATGACAAAAATGACAAAAATGACAAAAATGACAAAAATGACAAAAATGACAAAAATGACAAAAATGACAAAAATGACAAAAATGACAAAAATGACAAAAATGACAAAAATGACAAAAATGACAAAAATGACAAAAATGACAAAAATGACAAAAATGACAAAAATGACAAAAATGACAAAAATGACAAAAATGACAAAAATGACAAAAATGACAAAAATGACAAAAATGACAAAAATGACAAAAATGACAAAAATGATAAAAATGATAAAAATGACAAAAATGATAAAAATGACAAAAATGACAAAAATGACAAAAATGACAAAAATGACAAAAATGACAAAAATGACAAAAATGACAAAACTGATAAAAATGACAAAAATTACAAAATGGACAAAAATGACAAAAATGACAAAAATGACAAAAATGACAAAAATGACAAAAATGACAAAAATGACAAAAATGACAAAAATGACAAAAATGACAAAAATGACAAAAATGACAAAAATGACAAAAATGACAAAAATGACAAAAATGACAAAAATGACAAAAATGACAAAAATGACAAAAATGACAAAAATGACAAAAATGACAAAAATGACAAAAATGACAAAAATGACAAAAATGACAAAAATGACAAAAATGACAAAAATGACAAAAATGACAAAAATGACAAAAATGACAAAAATGACAAAAATGACAAAAATGACAAAAATGACAAAAATGACAAAAATGACAAAAATGACAAAAATGACAAAAATGACAAAAATGACAAAAATGACAAAATTGACAAAAATGACAAAAATGACAAAAATGACAAAAATGACAAAAATGACAAAAATGACAAAAATGACAAAAATGACAAAAATGACAAAAATGACAAAAATGACAAAAATGACAAAAATGACAAAAATGACAAAAATGACAAAAATGACAAAAATGACAAAAATGACAAAAATGACAAAAATGACAAAAATGACAAAAATGACAAAAATGACAAAAATGACAAAAATGACAAAAATGACAAAAATGACAAAAATGACAAAAATGACAAAAATGACAAAAATGACAAAAATGACAAAAATGACAAAAATGACAAAAATGACAAAAATGACAACAATGACAAAAATGACAAAAATGACAAAAATAAAAAAAATGACAAAAATGACAAAAATGACAAAAATGACAAAAATGACAAAAATGACCAAAATGACAAAAATGACAAAAATGACAAAAATGACAAAAATGACAAAAATGACAAAAATGACAAAAATGACAAAAATGACAAAAATGACAAAAATGACAAAAATGACAAAAATGACAAAAATGACAAAAATGACAAAAATGACAAAAATGACAAAAATGACAAAAATGACAAAAATTACAAAAATGACAAAAATGACAAAAATGACAAAAATGACAAAAATGACAAAAATGACAAAAATTACAAAAATGACAAAAATGACAAAAATGACAAAAATGACAAAAATGACAAAAATGACAAAAATGACCAAAATGACAAAAATGACAAAAATGACAAAAATGACAAAAATGACAAAAATGACAAAAATGACAAAAATGACAAAAATGACAAAAATGACAAAAATGACAAAAATGACAAAAATGACAAAAATGACAAAAATGACAAAAATGACAAAAATGACAAAAATGACAAAAATGACAAAAATGACAAAAATGACAAAAATGACAAAAATGACAAAAATGACAAAACTGATAAAAATGACAAAAATTACAAAATGGACAAAAATGACAAAAATGACAAAAATGACAAAAATGACAAAAATGACAAAAATGACAAAAATGACAAAAATGACAAAAATGACAAAAATGACAAAAATGACAAAAATGACAAAAATGACAAAAATGACAAAAATGACAAAAATGACAAAAATGACAAAAATGACAAAAATGACAAAAATGACAAAAATGACAAAAATGACAAAAATGACAAAAATGACAAAAATGACAAAAATGACAAAAATGACAAAAATGACAAAAATGACAAAAATGACAAAAATGACAAAAATGACAAAAATGACAAAAATGACAAAAATGACAAAAATGACAAAAATGACAAAAATGACAAAAATGACAAAAATGACAAAAATGACAAAAATGACAAAAATGACAAAAATGACAAAAATGACAAAAATGACAAAATTGACAAAATTGACAAAAATGACAAAAATGACAAAAATGACAAAAATGACAAAAATGACAAAAATGACAAAAATGACAAAAATGACAAAAATGACAAAAATGACAAAAATGACAAAAATGACAAAAATGACAAAAATGACAAAAATGACAAAAATGACAAAAATGACAAAAATGACAAAAATGACAAAAATGACAAAAATGACAAAAATGACAAAAATGACAAAAATGACAAAAATGACAAAAATGACAACAATGACAAAAATGACAAAAATGACAAAAATGACAAAAATAAAAAAAATGACAAAAATGACAAAAATGACAAAAATGACAAAAATGACCAAAATGACAAAAATGACAAAAATGACAAAAATGACAAAAATGACAAAAATGACAAAAATGACAAAAATGACAAAAATGACAAAAATGACAAAAATGACAAAAATGACAAAAATGACAAAAATGACAAAAATGACAAAAATGACAAAAATGACAAAAATGACAAAAATGACAAAAATGACAAAAATGACAAAAATGACAAAAATTACAAAAATTACAAAAATGACAAAAATTACAAAAATGACAAAAATGACAAAAATGACAAAAATGACAAAAATGACAAAAATGACAAAAATGACAAAAATGACAAAAATGACAAAAATGACCAAAATGACAAAAATGACAAAAATGACAAAAATGACAAAAATGACAAAAATGACAAAAATGACAAAAATGACAAAAATGACAAAAATGACAAAAATGACAAAAATGACAAAAATGACAAAAATGACAAAAATGACAAAAATGACAAAAATGACAAAAATGACAAAAATGACAAAAATGACAAAAATGACAAAAATGACAAAAATGACAAAAATGACAAAAATGACAAAAATGACAAAAATGACAAAAATGACAAAAATGACAAAAATGACAAAAATGACAAAAATGACAAAAATGACAAAAATGACAAAAATGACAAAAATGACAAAAATGACAAAAATGACAAAAATGACAAAAATGACAAAAATGACAAAAATGACAAAAATGACAAAAATGACAAAAATGACAAAAATGACAAAAATGACAAAAATGACAAAAATGACAAAAATGACAAATATGACAAAAATGACAAAAATGACCAAACTGACAAAAATGACAAAAATGCAAAAATGGCAAAAATTCACAAAAATGACAAATGAGGCACTCAAAACCAAAGGTTTTAGTGAAAAAATTGTAGATTTTTAGTTAATGATGCCATCAAACTTTATTAACTGAGTTTTTCAAATTTTTACGTACTTTAACATTCGATAGAAAACCACAAATTTTCGAAAAATATATGGAAAATGATCAAACAAACAACTTAAATGCGTGTTTTCTCGAAATAAGCTTTATTGTATTTATACCTTTTCGGATCCAACTCCTCAAATGAGATCAATCTTGTCGTTTTTGTCATTTTATTATTCATTTTACAATTTTTTAGCAGCTTCCTCAATATTTTATCAACGATTTTTATTCACTTGAATAATAATTTATTACAGTTCTTTTGAAACCAGTCCTTTAGCACTACGATGTTTCAAAAAATTATGAAATTTTTTTTTTAACAAGAGAAATTTCTACGTGATCTTTTTTTTTTGGTTTTGCTTTGTTATTTCAAATCAAAAGCTAAACTATGTTGCTGGTTATATTGTTAGTTTAGTTCTAATGCATCAACTGTTTTTTTAGAATTTTTGAAATAAAGAAGCAAGTTGAATTTGCTGAAACCATTAACTCTTTCTATTCTTATGCATTGAAACCTTTTTTGAAACAGCCAATCTTCCAGAAAGAAAAACAATAAAATCTTAGAAACTTTTTAAAACAGGTCCATGTAACAGGAAGCGCATGATAGCTTCCATCAATGGCTTTGTATCCGAAGCTAACAAGATCAGTCTCGAAAGTGCTTTCAAAACAATTTTCAATTGAAATGTAGACTTATTTCTCGCATTCGGCTGAAAATTGCTTAATGGAACAACAATCAGCTTTGGTGGATTGTTTTCCAGGTGCCTACTTTTTCTACCTGATGCTGACCACTTTGCAGCAAATATTTCCATTACTTAGAATCTCTTAGGCTAACTAGGTTGTTCAGCTAGTTCAGCTTAGCTGATGATTTTATTCTATTTTTTCATTCACCTGAATCACTCGCGAGCTGCATCAAATCAATTGCGAGTCTACTTGCCATTATGCAGACCTAAACTAATATATTTGAGGCAATAGGTTATTGGACTTTTGATGATAATTGCAATCAGGATTTTCCGAAAATTTTATTTCGTTTAAACTATCAATAGCTTTTATATCATTTCAAAACTAAAAGGGACGATTGTTATAGAGTAGCTTTTAGAAAAAAGATGCAATTTTCTTAAATGATTCTAGAGGACACTGCGATCTTGTATCCTGGGAGTATGTTTGACAAAATTTTTGTGGAAGATGTATGTTATAAAATAACTGAACATTTAAATGCGTTGTTCTAACAGAAGGAAACCGTGCGTAGTTATAATTGATGAAAATGTAGCATCACAGATAAAGCGTTCAAATGAAGCGTAAAATTCTTTTTCAACTTTACGAAAAGAATAAAATGTTCATTATTCTACTTTTTTCTATCGGATTGTGATTGTAATATTTGTAATTTTTGTAATTTTTGTAATTTTTGTAATTTTTGTGATTTTTGTAATTTTTGTCATTTTTGTAATTTTGGTAATTTTTGTAATTTTTGTAATTTTTGTAATTTTTGTCATTTTTGTAATTTTTGTAATTTTTGTAATTTTTGTAATTTTTGTAATTTTTGTAATTTTTGTAATTTTTGTAATTTTTGTAATTTTTGTAATTTTTGTAATTTTTGTAATTTTTGTCATTTTTGTCATTTTTGTCATTTTTGTCATTTTTGTCATTTTTGTCATTTTTGTCATTTTTGTCATTTTTGTCATTTTTGTCATTTTTGTCATTTTTGTCATTTTTGTCATTTTTGTCATTTTTGTCATTTTTGTCATTTTTGTCATTTTTGTCATTTTTGTCATTTTTGTCATTTTTGTCATTTTTGTCATTTTTGTCATTTTTGTCATTTTTGTCATTTTTGTCATTTTTGTCATTTTTGTCATTTTTGTCATTTTTGTCATTTTTGTCATTTTTGTCATTTTTGTCATTTTTGTCATTTTTGTCATTTTTGTCATTTTTGTCATTTTTGTCATTTTTGTCATTTTTGTCATTTTTGTCATTTTTGTCATTTTTGTCATTTTTGTCATTTTTGTCATTTTTGTCATTTTTGTCATTTTTGTCATTTTTGTCATTTTTGTCATTTTTGTCATTTTTGTCATTTTTGTCATTTTTGTCATTTTTGTCATTTTTGTCATTTTTGTCATTTTTGTCATTTTTGTCATTTTTGTCATTTTTGTCATTTTTGTCATTTTTGTCATTTTTGTCATTTTTGTCATTCTTGTCATTTTTGTCATTTTTGTCATTTTTGTCATTTTTGTCATTTTTGTCTTTTTTGTCATTTTTGTCTTTTTTGTCTTTTTTGTCATTTTTATCATTTTTGTCATTTTTGTCATTTTTGTCATTTTTGGCATTTTTGGCATTTTTGTCATTTTTGTCATTTTTGTCATTTTTGTCATTTTTGTCATTTTTGTCATTTTTGTCATTTTTGTCATTTTTGTCATTTTTGTCTTTTTGTCATTTTTGTCATTTTTGTCATTTTTGTCATTTTTGTCATTTTTGTCATTTTTGTCATTTTTGTCATTTTTGTCATTTTTGTCATTTTTGTCATTTTTGTCATTTTTGTCATTTTTGTCATTTTTGTCATTTTTGTCATTTTTGTCATTTTTGTCATTTTTGTCATTTTTGTCATTTTTGTCATTTTTGTCATTTTTGTCATTTTTGTCATTTTTGTCATTTTTGTCATTTTTGTCATTTTTGTCATTTTTGTCATTTTTGTCATTTTTGTCATTTTTGTCATTTTTGTCATTTTTGTCATTTTTGTCATTTTTGTCATTTTTGTCATTTTTGTCATTTTTGTCATTTTTGTCATTTTTGTCATTTTTGTCATTTTTGTCATTATTGTCATTTTTGTCATTTTTGTCATTTTTGTCATTTTTGTCATTTTTGTCATTTTTGTCATTTTTGTCATTTTTGTCATTTTTGTCATTTTTGTCATTTTTGTCATTTTTGTCATTATTGTCATTTTTGTCATTTTTGTCATTTTTGTCATTTTTGTCATTTTTGTCATTTTTGTCATTTTTGTCATTTTTGTCATTTTTGTCATTTTTGTCATTTTTGTCATTTTTGTCATTTTTGTCATTTTTGTCATTTTTGTCATTTTTGTCATTTTTGTCATTTTTGTCATTTTTGTCATTTTTGTCATTTTTGTCATTTTTGTCATTTTTGTCATTTTTGTCATTTTGGTCATTTTTGTCATTTTTGTCATTTTTGTCATTTTTGTCATTTTTGTCATTTTTGTAATTTTTGTAATTTTTGTATTTTTGTATTTTTTGTAATTTTTGTAATTTTTGTAATTTTTGTAATTTTTGTCATTTTTGTCATTTTTGTCATTTTTGTCATTTTTGTCATTTTTGTCATTTTTGTCATTTTTGTCATTTTTGTCATTTTTGTCATTTTTGTCATTTTTGTCATTTTTGTCTTTTTTGTCATTTTTGTCATTTTTGTCATTTTTGTTATTTTTGTCATTTTTGTCATTTTTGTCATTTTTGTCATTTTTGTCATTTTTGTCATTTTTGTCTTTTTTGTCTTTTTTGTCATTTTTGTCATTTTTGTCATTTTTGTCATTTTTGTCATTTTTGTCATTTTTGTCATTTTTGTCATTTTTGTCATTTTTGTCATTTTTGTCATTTTTGTCATTTTTGTCATTTCTGTCATTTTTGTCATTTTTGTCATTTTTGTAATTTTCGACAATTTTGTCATTTTTGTAATTTTTGTCGTTTTTTTGCTGTCAGTGTGCGAATGATTTTTCCATCAAGCTCCCTGCAGACCATTTGTCTGCTAAAGTCCAGTCAGTGCCTAGTTACCTGCAAAAACTACCGGCGCTGGTCGTTGTTGTGCAACAACTGATGATTCAAAAGGACTGAAACTCCCAACTCCCAAGCTCCATTCAGAAGCGCGCTCATTCATCTCTTCCCGGGTCGACTCGAAAGACAGAAGCGGCCGCTCATTTGCCAGTTGGCAGGTGTTCAACAAATATTCATTCTATAGCAAAGACATCCACACAGAAGATGACGCTGCGACGCCGAGAAAAGTCAATCGGAAAAAAACCTCCAACTGGAAGGGATGTTGGTAACCGAACATGGAAATCAACTTTCTTCCTGATGATTTCCCTCAACCCATCGGTCTAGAGCAGGTACCTCGACAGGAGAAAATGTTTTTTTTTTTAATTTTTCTGACAACTTCCGCCCAGTCACAGCCCCATTTAAAAAAACTGGTTCGGCAGGCTGAGGGCGAAATCGGGAAACACTACTGGGAACACACGCCTTTGACAGAAATAACAACAAGTAGCAGTGCTGAGAACAAAAAAAAGAAACGACACTGAAAAATGTTCCATCATTAGTGATCATGTCGTAACAATGAAACTAATTGGGAATGCCGCCATTCCGGAATCTATGGAAAATGAGCAGGTTGGAAACCGAAAGGCAGAAAGAAAAAAAAACAGAGAAAGGACAACATTTGCCGGAGGACAAATGTAAGGGAGGCAAAACGAGGGAAAAAATCATCCCCCCTTTCCCCTTGGCTTTTCCAGCAGCATATGAACGAAGACAAACTGTTACTGCATGGTGAGTTTGTGGGATGTGATTGAAAATTTTAAAACATGGAATCGCAGACAAAAATGTTACAAATCGTCAAAAATGAAAACCAAAAAAAAATTTTCACGAACTACTAAGATTATAAAAATTACAAAAATAATTTAATTAAAAAAAAATAACGATGGATTCCCTAGAAATCATCTACCAAATGATTGAAAGTTCTGTAAATATTTAACCTTGATAGGTCCAGTTTAAGATCCTGTCAAATATTAGTATCAATAATTTCTTTTAATACCAGAATGCACCTAAATGAAACCCACCTTCCCCGGTAAGGGGGGATGAATGTGAAATGCATCTGTTGAAGCTCTCGTTTTTTTAGACTGCATTTCTGCACCGGTGAAGTGGAATGATTTTTCGTTTGCTTCCTCCTGAACGCTTCTACAGGTTTGTGCTCATTTGTCTCATTTGAGCACCGTTAACGGCTGTTCCAAGTAGGTATAGCATCATTAGGGACTTGGGAAAAAAAACAAAGCAACTTCGGATCGAAGGTGAGTTTTTTTCTGGTTTTTAAGGATTATTTTTCAAAGAAGACATACTGCATTGAAAAAAGCACTATCGAGGATTGTCACCGATAAGATGTTTGTTTTTTTAAACTTTCTGCCAATCATTATTTTGATAACCAAAAAATATCTTTTTTGTGTCCTCTGTTTCACGTGAAGAGAAAAAATCAACAATTCTCAAGCGATAATCATCATTTAATCCACAGATCCAGCTGCTACTGTCAATCTTCGTTGTCAATCAGCAACTGATTTAATTTCCTTCCCTATTCAGTTCTTAACGGAATATTTTTTTTTGGAAAATCATCACTTAAACCCAGCTTAACGCTTCGGATTTGTACGTCAAAGTGAGAAATCTCCCCTGAACAATGCGTACCGATGACAGAAATGTCACATCATCAGTTTGGTTTCTTTCTTGTTTTCCTCCGCCTAGACTTGATATTGAATTTTCTAGCCCTACCCTAGCATAGCGGTTTCGGAGGCAGTAATAATTTCAACCGAAAATCAAACCAGCTCGACCAGTCCAGAAGAAACGGTCTTTGTGTTGACGCCACTTTTGACAGGTAAACAACTGGCGAGCTTAAATTAAATATTACATCTGCACACTGCGGGAGGTTTTCTATTTTTTAGACGAAGGATAATGGGCTTTGATTATTGGATTTTCTTCGAATTAAAAAGTCGCAAAACGAAAACGAAAATAGTTGAAGAATGTTCTTACTCTGACAATTTTAACAACTTTGACAATTTCAAAAATATTGACAATTTTTACAACTTTGACAATTTTTAACCTTTTTGACCTTTTTGACAATTTTGTAAATTTTGACAATTTTGACAATTTTGACAATTTTGACAATTTTGACAATTTTAACAATTTTGACAATTTTGACAATTTTGACAATTTTGACAATTTTGACAATTTTGACAATTTTGACAATTTTGACATTTTTGACAATTTTGACAATTTTGACATTTTTGACAATTTTGACAATTTTGACAGTTTTGACAATTTTGACAATTTTGACAATTTTAACAATTTTGACAATTTTGACAATTTTGACAATTTTGACAATTTTGACAATTTTGACAATTTTGACAATTTTGACAATTTTGACAATTTTGACAATTTTGACAATTTTGACAATTTTGACAATTTTGACAATTTTGACAATTTTGACAATTTTGACAATTTTGACAATTTTGACAATTTTGACAATTTGGACCATTTTGACAATTTTGACAATTTTGACAATTTTGACAATTTGACAATTTGACAATTTTGACAATTTTGACAATTTTGACAATTTTGACAATTTTGACAATTTTGACAATTCTGACAATTTTGACAATTTTGACAATTTTGACAATTTTGACAATTTTGACAATTTTGACAATTTTGACAATTTTGACAATTTTGACAATTTTGACAATTTCGACAATTTTGACAATTTTGACAATTTTGACAATTTTGACAATTTTGACAATTTTGACAATTTTGACAATTTTGACAATTTATGTTAAACATAAAATTTTTTCTGAGTTTTCCTTGCTTCATGTTGGTTCCACTTTCCCCTGTAACTATGTTTGGCGAAGCCAGGAAACGGAATGGTAATCGAGGAAGTACATTTACAGATTTGCTTTTTTCTGAAGCACCGAGATGCTCAAGGATGAGGGGAAAAAAGTTGACTACGGCACGGCACAACACCTGCACCTCATCCGGGACTGAATGTCGGAACCGGAACTTACTGAATTGTTCAACTTTCTTTTTGTTTCTGCGTCTTCTGTGTGCCTCCTTGAGTGTGTATGTGTTCTCGGCTATGATAATAGTGCCACCAGATATTTACGACTGCCGGTGAATGCTGATGATGGAAGCTTCGTCGGTGATAAAATAAAAAAAAAAAGTTGGGAAAAATGACGAGATGACTTCCGGGTCCGTCCCATGGCTCTTCTCTGATGGAAAAAGAGTGATGACTGATTGTTTCACCTGCTGGCTCGGTTGCTGCTTGATTGTTGATTAATTTTTCGCATAATGGGAGCAAGTTAGGCTTGGTTGCACCCTTCGAAGCGATGTTGCAGCTGCCGCCTTTCAGAATGGTATTATTCGAGTGAAATGCTTCATAATGGGCGACGAAGTGTACTTTCTAGCAGGTGCATAGCGGAGTTTCAGCCAGACATTTCTCTTTGGCATGTCCTGCCTAGATGTTCCGGAGCCGCTTCAAAAGAAAAAGTAGCCAAGTTTACTATGTAGGGGAGAACTGTACAAGACGCACCAGCGAGGTAAAATGGCCCATGCCATTTTTTCTCAAAAATACAATAACCTTTGGCTTCGAATGGTGTTTTTTTTCATTTTTATTGTAGCAAATGAGCTTTTTCATCATTTTTCAGATGAAAAGTTCACAAAAACGACTTTAATTCTTAGAAACAGAAGGATTAATAGACTCTGCCTAAAACTTGTTATTTTTTATGGTTGACATATAAGGTTTTATGGTAAACCAGTCTGCGCTATCTGATCCAACTGCAGCTTTTCGTTATAACACTCGTATTCACTTTCGAATGACTATTAGTATTTTATCATATTTCACTAACTTCCCAAAAAATTTTTCTAAAATTAATTATATCAAAATTGGGGCAGAATGCCTGCAAAACCACGTGTTTCAGGCTCAAATTTTGAATGCTGTTAACTTTTGAGAAAAACCAAATGTCGAAACATAATGTCTTTCTTTTTATTTGCTGACTCCCAAATTACGATAAGAATGCATAGTTATAACAAATTTCGTCCTTGTTTGAGTTAAAAAGGTGCACCAATATTTAACTCGAAAAAATTATCTGCCGCCATGTTTGCCGAGATATCGGTCAAGAAATTGAATTTCGTTGCCTACCTGAAGGCGTTTTACCTATAATGATATAAAAAAGTGAATTTTGAACAGCAAAATTTTCGTTAAATTATGCAATAATAAATGATTTTTTGCCAAAGTATGGTTAGTTTGCAAAAATAAGATGAACATGTAATAAACAATTTGATGTTTGAATTACTATATTCCGTATAACCATTGTTCCATTTCTCACCACCCATCCGGTATGGTGCGTTCTGTTCACTAGTTTTGGCGTTCTACCCCGTGACTTGTTTTCTGGCTGTTTAAGATTTTCACAAAAATGTTACCAAAATCGTGTTTTTAACATATTATTTCTTTTTGATAAGATGTAAATGTGATCACTAAATCGTCGTGAACTTTCAATTTGGTTCGTAGATGATGGGTATCGCTGTAAATAGCGATTATGCTTAACTGGTGCGTCTTGTACAGTTCTCCCCTATCATTAACACGTTCGTTGCCATGGGACCCATACTCGGGTGACGAGTGTATTTCCTGGGAGGCCGCGTCACATCAAAAACGTGTGACGCTCTCTTACTCATGTTATGCGCTCAGTTTAGCCACTCGTAGCAAAACGGGGAGCTCTCCTTCTTTACTTCCTCACTCCGAGAATTTATTTGGGCCTGGCTAGTAGATGAAGAGATGAAGAGATGATGGAACAAAATGGCCGCTGAGGTCAGCGAACAGGGTGTCCATTTTTCACGTAAAGTTTGTTTTCAACAAAATTTAATAGATATAAAATTTATATGTTAAGTGTAATATTTCTGAATCCAAATTTTTTTATTACGGAATTTTTCAAAATACCCTTAACTACCATTTGGAGGTTGAGCCCCCAGAATTCCAGACAAAAGCCAATTTTGGGCCACCCGAGTGTCTTAACTATGATGGTATATATACACGATAAAGTAACAAGAAGTCACGCTCAAATTTTCACAATTAGAACAAATCGCTTCCTTTCCGAGTAAGCCTCAGTCATCACCTTCGGACTGTGTTTGCATCACTGAGGTTGTACGTTCCCACCAGAAGTCTATGTGATGGACGTAACAACATTTGGTTCCACCTGCTTCCCGGCTACAGCGCAGTATATCAAAAACAGAATTGCGTAAGAGTTTGAGAAGTTCTATCCACGGGCGGTTGAAGCCATAGTTAAGTGTCACTACGTAGATGACTACTTTGACAGTTTCGAGACGGAACTAGAAGCGGCAAAGGTTGCGCCAGAAGTTAAGATAATCCACGCAAAAGGCGGGTTCAATTTACGTGACTGGAGATCTAATAGACCGGAAGTCCTACAGAATCTAGATGGTGGAACCACATCACAACCAAAAGATCTGAGCATTGAGAGCTCTCATGGCTTCGAACGTGTTCTCGGCATGCATTGGTTGCCCCAGGAAGATAACTTAAGCTACTCCACAGTTCTACCTTCCGAAATAAATGAAGCCATTGCTACGAAATCACCTCCTACAAAACAACAATTACTACTATACCTATTGTCCTTTTTCGACCGCCTTGGTCTCTTGGCAGCATTCGTCGTTTATGGAAAAGTCCTTTTGCAAGACGTCTGGCAATTCGGAACATCTTGGAATGCGAAACTCGACAAAAAGTCCTTTGAGAAGTGGCAGAAATGGATAGAGTATTTTCCGAAGGTCGAAAGCTTGGTGGTTACTTTTCTGAAATCCGAACCAGTCATTATCAGAGTTTGGAACTATTCATCTTCGTAGATGCCAGCGAAGACGCCTATGCCGCCGTAGCTTACTTCCGCATTTCGTATCGAAAGGAATTCAAGTGCAACTTAATATCAGCCAAAACTAAAGTAGCGCCTGTCCTATTCCTCGATTGGAGCTGATGGCCGCAGTGCTTGGAACGCGTCTGAATAAGTTCGTGATGGAAGGTCATACAGTTATTCCCCAACGTGTAATATTCTGGTCCGATTCAAGTACCGTTCTTTCGTGGATTCAGTCCGACCACGGCTGGTATTCGCAGTTTGTAGCGTACCGTGTAGGAGAGATACTGTCAACAACCAACATCACCGACTGGCGATGGGTTCCGTCGAAGTTAAACATTGCTGACCGTGCCACCAAATGGGCCCTTGGGCTACAGCTGCAGGCGGACGATACGTGGATTAGTGGTCCAGAATTTCTGCAGAAGACCGAAAAGGAATGGTCTCAACCGAGGAAGCTTACGTCGACACCAGAAGAGCTTAAGGCAACCTGCGTACATCACGTGCCCGTTGATCTCGAAGAAGTGGTCGAGTTTTCCCGATTTTCAAAGTGGGAGTGGTTGTAACGATCTATGTCATTCGTGTACCGATTCCTGAACCGATACCTGAACGGATTTCCAAACCGCGCCAGGCTGCTTCGTGTACATTTCCCGGGGCTACAAGAAGAGTTGTTAGCAGCATAAAATGCCTTGTTTCGTATGGTCCAGATGCAGGCCTTCCCAGAAGACGTAGGTCTACCGAAAGCCAATCAGGACCTTCCAACTAAAAGCCAAGCTACTATACCCAAATCGAGTAAACTCTACAAGTTGACAGCGTACCTTGATGAGCGTGGCGTGCTCCGTATTGGCTTCGCCGCCACGAGTTTCTGGGTCTGCCTCTTCTTCGATGTCTTTCTGGATTCCAGTCTAGCGCCTCTCTGCAAATCTCGTTTTCATCTTTTCGCAGCGTGTGCCCAATCCATCTCCACTTACGTTCCTGAATCTCGATTTCTAGCGGCCTTTGACGACACCGGGCGATGTAGTTCCTCATTCGAGATCCAGTTGCCAGGCCACCAAGTAAGGATGATATTCCGCAGGCAGCGGTTTACAAATACTTGTAATGAACCACTTTATTTGAAAAAAAATAACTGACAGCATATGCAACAACTAATTGACGCTCCCTCGTTCAAGGGGCAGCGAGGTCGCGTTCACAAAATATTTATCTTTACTCCGTTACACACCTTTCATCTCTGCAGCGATATTCGTGGATTTCGAGAACATCCTATCCTCACACACACTTCTGTCCAAAAAAATGCTATACGCAATTCCGTTGATCAAGAACGATTCTTTTGTTCTAGTGTTTGTCGTTTAAGCCCATCAGGGGCTCTTTCTTTTATTCCCAGAACGTTCGATGGAACGGAGTGTTCGCGCGTATCCGCCGTTTTTGCCCACAAAAATAACGTGGAAAAATTAGATTTTCGGAAAACCTAAACCCAAGTCAAACGGGAATAGGTAATATATTAGTAGTTCGTTAGGACAGTTGTTGTGCCAAGTTGTAAGAGCTAGAGCGGATAAAAGAACGAACGAAAAGTAAGTTGAAAAAAAAACACGTAGTGCGATCTGAACCAATCTAAGTCCTTTTTTCTACGTAAATTCAAAGGAAAGAGACGCTGTGCAGTCTCGTTTGTGCGTTCTGGAGGAACCTTAACCAACGGTGCGTGGTTTGGTTCGAGAATCAAGGTAAATGACCTTTTTCTAAAATAAGGTGTGATAGGTCTAACCTTAAAATACGTTTAGCGAACGAGTCCGGTCCCGGTCCCGAGGCCAAAGAAGTATCCGACTAATTCCGGTTTTCGGCTAAGTCAAACCTAGTTCTGAATCAGTTCTTTCACGGGACTCCTGCCAAAACCTGGGAATATTTCGCTTTGTCAAGCAACTTGCTTCGTGTGACGGAAGTCAAATTTCGTGGTGTCACCCGCTGTAATAGGCCGATTCGATCGTAAACATCGTACAGCGAGAGCCTTCGACACTCGTGTCGCATCAATCAAATCCGTATTGCAAGAAGACTGGCTTCTTTTTGAAGACGACCGTCAGCTGAGATCCTGTTTCACCGGTTCGTGTTTAGAACCCAACTGTATCGTGAGGGGGCTACAGCCTGGTGGGTTCCATAAACCCGGAGAATATCGAGCTACGTGTGTACGCGAGTACACGAGCCGATTTACCATCAACAAACCTTCCAAGGCAGTTTAGTCGAGCCCGAATCGACAAGGTGGATCGATTCACCAACAGGAAGGAACTACTACGAGGGAGTTCGCCGCATCGTTCCAGAGGAAGCAGAATGAAAAACATTCTAAGGTCAGATCAAACCATTATATTTACCTTACAACTACCTTTTATCTACAATATATAACCATGTATAACAGTTAGGAAAGGGGCCCCCCAAAAGTTTAGTAGAGAGAATATAAAGATGTAAACTGTAAAAAAAATCTGCTCGTCACTTGGTTTTCTGAGAACGTTCTGTAGATACTTTCATTTAACTTTTTTTTTTTAAACCGTATGCAATTGAATTTTTCTAGATTGGTCGGCCTGTTCCAACCTTTCCAATCCTTAAGTTTTTGGTTTCCATTGAGTGGGACTGAATTGATTAAAGGTTTACGTTTGAGTCACTACTTGAAACCCGCCTTGGGAGTCTTAAGCCGGTGTGAACTCGTACCCTCAGCCTTCCCTTGGGGAAGTGGCGCCTTAACAAGCTGTTGGTATTGCTGACACGAACTAAATCGTTACATACTTACAGTTTTCGCGTCGTTACCGCATATGTGCACCAAGTTTCGCACCCGTACAGCAATACGGATTTGACGTTTGAGTTGAAGATTGGGATTTTCGTTCGTAGAGAGATCTGTCGTGACCGCCAGATGTTTCGAAGACTCGCAAACGCAAATCGGGCCTTTCTGATCCGGGTTTCGATGTCTTTCCTGGTACCAAAATCAGGCGTTATCTGGCTACCAAGATACTGGAAGCACTCCACTTTCTCAACTTGTTGCCCAGCTACCATGAAACTGGAGGAATTTGCTTTGTTGATCTCTATCGACTTGGTTTTTCCGACAATGACTTTGAGACCTGCTGCCTTGGAACTTTCGGTGAGGTCGTCGAATTTGCTCTGCAGATCCGGTTGTGTTTGGGCGAGCAAAACAATATCGTCTGCCAGGTCAAGGTCGTTCAGCTGCTCCATGGTTGAAGGCAATCCACGGCAACCCTCGGTTTGGTCTACAGTCAATCGATCCAGTCAAGATCTCATCCATTACGATGAGAAAAAGCAGCGGTGACAAAATACATCCTTGTCTCACTCCAGCAGTTACCGGGATTGGTTCGGACAAGACACCATCGTGCAAGACCTTGCACGAAAATGCCTCGTATTGTGCTTCGATGAGATGGACTAGTTTCTCTTGGACTCCTCGTCGCCTTAGAGCCGCCCAGATGTTTTCATGGTTAAGTCGGTCAAATGCTTTTTCGAAATCAACGAAAACCAGCAGAAGAGAGTCCTGGAATTCGTTGATTTGTTCCAGTATGATTCGTAGCGTTGTGATGTGGTCCACACATGATCGTCCGGATCGGAATCCAGCTTGTTGCCGTCGGAGTGTAGTGTCGATTTTCTCCTGGATCCTGTTCAGGATCACTTTGCAGAGTACTTTGAGGGTTGTACAGATCAACGTTATGCCTCGCCAGTTACCGCACTCTGTCAGGTCTCCTTTCTTCGGGACCTTTACGAAGATACCCTGCATCCAGTCGACCGGGAATGTTGCAGTATCCCAGATGTCAGCGAAAAGACGGTGCAACATTTCTGCTGACAGGGCACGGTCGGCTTTCAACATTTCAGCAGGGATGCAATCGATTCCAGGTGCTTTGTTGGATTTCATGTTTTTGATTGCCGCTTCTATTTCAGCCAGCGAGGACGCTTCCGAGTTAACGCCATTTATGCAACTTACTGTTGGCGCTTCGAGCTGCGGGTTCTGTTGGCCATCGCTATTCGTGACTCGGAAGAGTTGTTCGAAGTGCTCAGTCCATCGTTTGAGCTGATCTGTTCGATCGGTCAATAACTGACCTGCTCGGTCTTTCAGCGGCATTCTTGCATTAGTCCTTGCACCACTGAGGTGGCGAGAAATGTCATAAAGTAATTGGATATCTTCATTGGCGGCGGCTCTTTTTCCCTCTTCGGCTAGGGAGTTTGTCCAGGCTCTCTTTTCTCGTCTACAAGCTCGTCGTAAGCGGGCGGCTGCTTTGGCTGACCCGGTACATGCCTGCTCAATTCCGACATTCGCTTTTCTCCGATCATCGATCATCCTCAATGTTTCATCCGACATCCATTCAGTTCTTCTTCCACGAACTTTACCGAGAGTACCATGGCTCGTCGTGATAAAGGCATTCTTGATTCCGAACCACTGTTCTTCGACTGTTCCGTCTGTCGGCAATTCCAAGGCTCGGGATTCTAGCTGTTCAACGTATGCCCTTTTCACCTCTGGATTCTCCAACCGGCGGACGTCGTATCGACACCCGATTTTCTCCTCGCGCCGTTGGACACGCGCAACTCTCAGTCTTATTTCGCCAAGGACGAGGTGATGGTCAGATGCAATGTCCGCGCTTCGCTTGTTGCGGACATTAAGAATGCTCCTTCTCCATTTTCGGCTGATGCAGATGTGGTCAATTTGATTTTCTGTTCGGCCATCTCGGGATACCCAAGTGACTTTATGTGCTGGTCGATGGGGGAAGAACGATCCACCGATCACCATGTTGTTGTTGCCACAAAATTCTACAAACAGCTCTCCGTTTTCGCTCATCTGTCCCAGACCATGGCGCCCCATGATGCGCTCAAGGTCCTGATTGTCGGAGCAAATCTTTGCGTTGAAGTCGCCCAAATGGATTTGAATGTCACCCTTCGGAATTTTCTCTACTACGCTGTTCAGTTGACTGTAACACTGCTCTTTCTCCTGCAAATCGGCAACGTCAGTTGGCGTATAACACTGGACCATTATAAGGTTTCTAACCCGTGTTCTGAATCTGGCTTCGATTATTCTTTCGTTTATCGGTTTCCATCTAATGAGGGCTGCAGGGACCTGCGGGTTTAACAGGAAAACAACTCCTCGTTCTCGAGTAGCATGTTCTCCTCGTATGCCAGAGTAAAGCAGGACTTGCCCGGACTGTGTCTTGTGTTCTCCAATGTTAGGCCAACGGACTTCGCTCAGTCCCAGAATTTCAAGCTTGAGGCGGCTAGCTTCTCTAGCAAGTTGAGCCAGCTTGTTTTGTTGGACAAGGGTTGAAACGTGCCAAGTTCCAATTCGTGTCCGTGTGATATTAGAGGTGATATGACCACTATGGGGTCTCGTGTTGCACATTAGCCAAAATAGCCAGTGTTGCTGAAAGTGGGAAGAAGTTTGGTCAAGCGGTGGATTGCCCTTTTCACCTGCATGACCATCAGAGCTGTTCACGTTGAAGTGGTCTACACGCTGAGCACAGAATCCTGCATCATGGGAATCCGAAGGGTCATAGGACGACGAGGAGCTCCTATTGAGATCCATTCCGACAACGGAACTAACTTCCGTGGAGCGGACAACATACTTCAGCAACAAATTCTCAAGTTCTACGAAGATATGGCCGCTACGTTTACAAATACCTCCACGAAATGGATCTTCATACCTCCTGGAACCCTTCATATGGGGGGCTGCTAGGAACGCATGGTGCGATCAGTTAAGACTGCTCTAGAGGCCAGTATTCAAGATGGGAGAAAGCTAGACGATGAAGCCTTGTACACCCTAATCGTCGACATTTTCTTTTGGGTACCTCTACAGGGGTCAAACAACCGCCTATGAACTTCATCGACTTGGGCAGAATATCGAACCGAATCTGGAATGGGGCTCAGATGGTCGAGTTAGGAAAGCGATTATGCAGACGACCAGAGGTCTTAGTCGTCAAGCAGTGTCCAAGTTGGCCGTTTTGGACGTCTTATCAAGATGTAACAAAGGATCTCCCTCTGTCTCGACCTGTGTTACGGGGTGGAGGATGTTGATAACTGGGAGCACTACAGGTGGTGCACTTTGCGACGAGGATCGTCGCTGTCAACCGAGTGACGTCTAGGTGATGGTCAATTTGCCGATCGTCTTTTCTGCTGTGTCACCGACGCTGGAAATATCGCCGAGTTTTACTACGAAATCAAAAATCTTCGAAATCCACAAAGTACATATATCTATCTAGATTCAAAAATTATTATTACTTAGTCGCCAATTAAAAATATTAAATTTGCAGTTTGAAGCTGCATTGGATTTGCTATCGGAAATCAGTCTTTTTCTACGCCCACGTTCGGAACACCTATTGAATTTATATTGTTACTTGGCTGGCTGGCTGGCGTGGCTAGTGAAGTAGACAATGTGCAACTCGAGACCCCATACACCCAACCTTCGGGTAGTGGTCATATCACCTCTTGTCTGCAACTCCGATTCTCTACCTCCCCGTGGTGCTAGCTGGGGTGCGAGCAACCTTAGCGGAGATCGGGTACCCAACCCCGGTGGATGCTTTGGTCGCATGCAGACTGAGATAGGGGGCTTCGTACGCGTCTGTTCTCCATGTCAGGGGCGGCGTGCGGAGTGCAACAGCGTCCTGGTGGTGTTCGGGACCCAAAACAGCAACATCACGACGGTCCTCCTGCGAGATAGTGGGGTTAGCTGCGGGCCTTGCGAGCCTGTGACTACAAAAAAAAAAAAGCAACGAACAACAAACAACAAATTTCGGATGGAAATCGGCAAAGACCCACGCGACGAAAAGGGACTAGCGATTGGAAACTTGGAACATGGAACTGCCGATCTCTAAATTTTGTGGGCAGTACCCACGTGCTCTCCAACGAATTGAAGAGCCGCAAATTCGACATCGTAGCGCTGCAGGAGGTATGCTGGAAGGGCTCCACGGTACGAACGTACCCAGATGGTCGTGCCATCTACCAGAGCTGCGGCAACACACACGAGCTTGGAACAGCTTTTATAGTGATGGGAAAGATGCAAAAGCGCGTGATCGGGTGGTGGCCGATCAACTCTCGAATGTGCCGGTTGAGAATCAAGGGCCGGTTCTTCAACATCAGCATCATCAACGTGCACAGCCCTCACCTCGGAAGTACCGGTGACGACAAAGACGAATTCTACGCGCAGCTGGAGCGTGAATACGACCGTTGCCCAAAACATGATATCAAGATCGTCATCGGGGATTTCAATGCTCAGGTCGGCCAGGAGGAGGAATTCAAACCGACAATTGGAAGGTTCAGTGCACACCAGCTGACCAACGAAAACGGCCTCAGACTTATTGATTTCGCCGCCTCCAAACGAATGGCCGTACGTATCACCTTTTTCCAGCACCGCCTCCCACACAAGTACACCTGGAGTTCACCGTACCAAACTCAATCACAGATCGACCACGTTTTGATCGACAGCCGGCACTTCTCGGACATCATCGACGTCAGATCCTGTCGGGGCGCCAACATCGAGTCGGATTACTATCTGGTGATGGTGAAGATGCGCCCAAAACTCTCCGTAGTGAACAACACACGAAACCGGCGCCCGCCTCGGTTAAACATCGCGCGACTGAAGCAACCTGAGGTCGCGGCAGACTACGCGCAATCGGTCGAAGCAGCGCTGCCGGCAGAGGGCGAGCTTGACGAAGCCCCTCTCGAGGACTGTTGGGATACCATCAAAACAGCCATCAACAGTGCTGCGGAGAACGTCATCGGTTATGTGGAGCGATCTCGACGGAACGACTGGTTCGACGAGGAGTGTAGGAGGGTGATGGACGAAGAGAATGCCGCTCGGGCGGCAGTAGTGCAGAGAGGCTCCCGTTGAAATGTGGAAAATCACCGACAGCGGAAGAGGCAGCGAGTCCGACTTTTCCAGGAGAAAAAGCGCCGCCTGGAGGAGGAGGAGCTCGAGGAGCTGGAGCAGCTGCATCGTTCCCAAGAAGCACGAAAGTTCTATCAGAAACTCAACGCATCCCGCAAAAGCTTCGTGCCGCAAGCCGAAATGTGCCGGGATAAGGACGGGGGTATCCTGACGGACAATCGTGAGGTGATGAAAAGGTGGAAGCAGCACTTCGATGAACACCTGAACGGCGCACATGCAGGAGATCAAGACGGTGGGGGAAGGTACATCGCCGGCGTAGCCAACGACGAAGACGAGCCACTCCCAACGATGAGTGAAGTTAAGGAAGCCATTCGCCAGCTGAATAGAAACAAGTCGGCTGGGAAGGATGGCATCGCAGCTGAACTCATCAAAATGGGCCCGG
Organism: Uranotaenia lowii; assembly: GCF_029784155.1. Taxonomy (NCBI): domain Eukaryota; kingdom Metazoa; phylum Arthropoda; class Insecta; order Diptera; family Culicidae; genus Uranotaenia; species Uranotaenia lowii. The sequence continues at coordinate 176,003,724 of NC_073691.1, forward strand.
ACAGGTTGGCCGATTGCCTACACCGGTTGATAATCCGGATCTGGGACATAGAACAGCTACCGGAGGAGTGGAAGGAGGGGGTAATATGCCCCATCTACAAGAAGGGCGACAAATTGGACTGTGAGAACTACCGAGCGATCACTGTCCTCAATGCCGCCTACAAAGTGTTGTCCCGAATCCTACTCCGCCGCCTAACGCCACAAGCAAACAGATTCGTGGGAAGTCATCAGGCCGGCTTTATGGAGGGACGGTCTACGACGGACCAGATATTCACATTACGGCAAATCCTCCAAAAATGCCGTGAACACCAAGTCCCTAGGCACCATCTATTCATCGACTTCAAAGCCGCATACGACACGATCGACCGTAACGAGCTATGGAAAATCATGGACGAGAACGGCTTTTCCGGGAAGCTGATCAGACTGATCAAGGCGACGATGGATGGAACGCAGTGCTGTGTGCGGATCTCGGGTGAATTGTCGAGTTCATTCGAATCGCGCAGGGGGCTTCGACAAGGTGATGGTCTATCCTGCATGATGTTCAACGTGGCGCTAGAAGGTGTTATTCGACGAGCGGTGGGCGAAATGCGGGGCACGATTTTCAACAGATCCAGTCAACTTATCTGCTTTGCCGATGACATTGATATAGTCGGCAGATCATCTGCGGCGGTGGAGGAGATCTACCGCAAACTGAAACGCGAAGCAGGAAGGATTGGGTTGATGATTAATACGTCCAAGACGAAGTACATGCTGGCCTGCGGATCCGAGACCGACCGAACCCGCTTGTCCAGTAATAACAAGGTCACGATCGACGGCGACGAGCTGGAGATAGTCGAAGACTTTGTCTATCTCGGCTCACTGGTGACCGCAGACAATGACACCAGCCGTGAGAACCGGAGGCAAATTATCAGCGGAAGTCGTGCCTACTATGGACTCCACAAGCAACTGCGGTCGAGAAGACTTAGCCCTCGCACAAAGTGTAACCTGTATACGACGCTTATTAGACCGGTTGTTCTCTACGGGCACGAGACATGGATATTGCTCGAGGAGGACCTGCGTACACTCGGAGTATTCGAGCGACGAGTGTTAAGAACCATCTTTGGCGGCGTACAGGAGAACGGAATGTGGAGGCGAAGGATGAACCACGAGCTCGCGCGACTCTACGGCGAACCCAGTACCCAGAAGGTGGTGAAAGCTGGCCGGATACGCTGGGCGGGACATGTTGCGAGAATGCCGGACGATTGTCCTGCAAAACAGGTGTTCGCTACGAATCCGGTAGGAACAAGACGAGCGGGGGCGCAACGAGCGAGGTGGTTAGACCAAGTGGAACGTAAGACGGAATACTATGTAAAAAAAAAACTTATCCTTAGGGACTTCTCTAAAATTCCGGTGAATTTCTCAATTAGCGATAAACTCTGATGATAAAGTTAACATTCGAACTGCTTCTGTTTATCGATTCCATTTTTTTCCGAATACCTCACTGTTAATCGCAATGATTACACACCATTGAACCAAGCATCAATTTGGTACGGGAAAAAAATAGAGCCGATTTTCGCTATTCGAACTGATCCTCAAGCGAGCCTGTATTGATTGCAGTTTCCCAACAATCAAGCTTTACATAGGAACGCGAGGAAGCGAATTAATAAAAATAAAAATAAAAACACCGAAGAAGAAACCAAATCCAACCAATAACCGTTATCGCTTATCGTCAATATTTTTTCCCTCTTTTCTAGATGATGACTTTTAAGTTTTTGTTTCCCCTTTTTTCCCGGGGAGTGGTTATTGCTGATGCTGCAACGCCAATAACCGTTTTCCGTCGTTGTATAGGGATATAGTTAGTATTTTTTTCCGTACCGGGGTTCTATTTGCTTGGTTTCGATTTTCCGAGGACTTTTTCTCGCCAGTTTAAACTCTATCGGGCTAAACTTCCCCCTTAGACATACGAGTCGGCTCCCTGGGAGCAGCGGCTCAGACTGGAGAACACATTTTCCAACCGATTGGTCTCCCACCTACTTTCTTTGTGGGGCCATTTCTCTCTTTACATAGACGATGGAGAATTGTTTCGCGAAAGTGTTGTTTTAACTCGTTTCAACTTACCGGTTTCGGTGAAAAGTTGCGCCAGAAGGTGGGTAGTTCTCTCTAAATGGCAATCCGAGCTGATTGAAGGCTATTATCAATTGTTTACAATCCCAAGTCCGGAGCAAAATGTTTTTTTAGTACCTTTCTAATGATATAGACTTGAGCCGCTGTTGATTTATGGAATGAGGAAATTGATCCCAAAACGATAGAAACCATTATGACAATGCCTGTTCGACTGTTAACCTGACTAATCGACTGAAAGCGGTAAAAAAATGGCATCAGAAGTCTCTAAATTCAAGCTTTTATCGAGCCAAAACTTCCTTGTTCTTATCCGTTTTTCGCAAGCTGGTATATTTACTGTGTAAGAACGCATTTCATATTTTATTTAACAGTCGCCATCAAAGGTTCACCTTCAAAGGATGAATCATTAATACTCGCGACACGAACATTCTGAAGCATTGCCAGGGGGCCATCGGTTTTCTTTCTTTTTTCGCTGTAATTTCAGTAGCCTTTTTTTCAACTCTCCTCGTCTTGTATTTTCTAGAATTCTACAACCTATAGGGAATCTACACATGGTTGACAAACATCAAAGGTTGGAAATTATTAATCTGGTGTACCCGTCTCACCGTTTGGTGCCGCAAACTCAATGTAAGTTTGATAGGGTGGTTAAAAAAGGAATTTGATTAAGAATCAAAAACATAGGAGCTGACATTTTTGACATTTTTGACATTTTTGTCATTTTTGACATTTTTGACATTTTTGACATTTTTGACATTTTTGACATTTTTGACATTTTTGACATTTTTGACATTTTTGATATTTTTGACATTTTTGACATTTTTGACATTTTTGACATTTTCGACATTTTTGACATTTTTGACATTTTTGACATTTTTGACATTTTTGACATTTTGACATTTTTGACATTTTTGACATTTTTGACATTTTTGACATTTTTGACATTTTTGACATTTTTGACATTTTTGACATTTTTGACATTTTTGACATTTTTGACATTTTTGACATTTTTGACATTTTTGACATTTTTGACATTTTTGACATTTTTGACATTTTTGACATTTTTGACATTTTTGACATTTTTGACATTTTTGACATTTTTGACATTTTTGACATTTTTGACATTTTTGACATTTTTGACATTTTTGACATTTTTGACATTTTTAACATTTTTGACATTTTTGACTTTTCTGTCATTTTTGACATTTTTGACATTTTTGACATTTTTGACATTTTTGACATTTTTGACATTTTTGACATTTTTGACATTTTTGACATTTTTGACATTTTTGACATTTTTGACATTTTTGACATTTTTGACATTTTTGACATTTTTGACATTTTTGACATTTTTGACATTTTTGACATTTTTGACATTTTTGACGATTTTGACATTTTTGACATTTTTGATATTTTTGACATTTTTGACATTTTTGACATTTTTGACATTTTTGACATTTTTGACATTTTTGACATTTTTGACATTTTTGACATTTTTGACATTTTTGACATTTTTGACATTTTTGACATTTTTGACATTTTTGACATTTTTGACATTTTTGACATTTTTGACATTTTTGACATTTTCGACATTTTCGACATTTTTGACATTTTTTACATTTTTGACATTTTTGACATTTTTGACATTTTTGACATTTTTGACATTTTTGACATTTTTGACATTTTTGACATTTTTGACATTTTTGACATTTTTGACATTTTTGACATTTTTGACATTTTTGACCTTTTTGACATTTTTGACATTTTTGACATTTTTGACATTTTTGACATTTTTGACATTTTTGACATTTTTGACATTTTTGACATTTTTGACATTTTTGACATTTTTGACATTTTTGACATTTTTGACATTTTTGACATTTTTGACATTTTTGTCATTTTTGTCATTTTTGACATTTTTAACATTTTTAACATTTTTGACATTTTTGACATTTTTGACATTTTTGACATTTTTGACATTTTTGACATTTTTGACATTTTTGACATTTTTGACATTTTTGACATTTTTGACATTTTTGACATTTTTGACATTTTTGACATTTTTGACATTTTTGACATTTTTGACATTTTTGACATTTTTGACATTTTTGACATTTTTGACATTTTTGACATTTTTGACATTTTTGACATTTTTGACATTTTTGACATTTTTGACATTTTTGACATTTTTGACATTTTTGACATTTTTGACAATTTTGACATTTTTGACATTTTTGACATTTTTGACATTTTTGACACTTTTGACATTTTTGACATTTTTGACATTATTGACATTTTTGACATTTTTGACATTTTTTACATTTTTTACATTTTTGACATTTTTGACATTTTTGACTTTTCTGTCATTTTTGACATTTTTGACATTTTTGACATTTTTGACATTTTTGACATTTTTGACATTTTTGACATTTTTGACATTTTTGACATTTTTGACATTTTTGACATTTTTGACATTTTTGACATTTTTGACGATTTTGACATTTTTGACATTTTTGACATTTTTGATATTTTTGACATTTTTGACATTTTTGACATTTTTGACATTTTTGACATTTTTGACATTTTTGACATTTTTGACATTTTTAACATTTTTGACACTTTTGACATTTTTGACATTTTCAACATTTTTGACATTTTTGACATTTTTGACATTTTTGACATTTTTGACATTTTTGACATTTTTGACATTTTTGACATTTTTGACATTTTTGACATTTTTGACATTTTTGAAATTGAATCTACAGAAATTTTGATTTTAAATTGTTCCACGGTAAGGTTTATATTTTTCCATTGTCAATCATCACCTTTTAAAATGGTGCACTCAAATTGTTTACAGTTTATCAGTCGGCAACAAAACATAATAAGCTATTATTTTCAAAAACCTTTTATTATAGGAATTTAAAAAAAAAAATCAATCCATTCCATCAACAATAACAACATGAGATTGGAACATGTCTGAAAAATGATTCATAATTATATTTTCTCTGTGGTTTCCCCATTGTTAAAATTCAATGGTAAAATAAAACCATCAATGGTCTTTTTACAAAGTGATTTCGTACTTTTTAAAATATCCTTACCGAGAATGAATTTATGCAGGAATATCAAATTAAAATAATCTGCTAATTATACGCCAAAACTAAAACTCGGGACAGCAACGAACCCGAAACCGATTGATTCATCCCACAATACCTCGACCGTATCAGGTGATGAATGCAAAACATGTGTAGGCGTAGGCGTTGGGTATCAGTATTCCGCAGCCATGGCACATTCATTCGGGTGCAAATCATTGAAAGTTGCTCCAGGTGGCAAATGAAACAACCTTCGGCTGGTAGATCGCAGATGCTTGTAACAGTATCGATATTTTGCTAGTTTTGCTTGTGCACCCCTAGAAGTTATTTTTAGAATGCTACTTCCCAGAGCATTCTCTGGCTTCAAACCATAGCCACTCAGGGATAGTACTCCCAGACTCCCATCAGTAACTGGAACTCACGAGAGTGCTCTTTAATCGAGGCACTCAATGACGTCGAACCCCACCGCCCAAGAGCACTCCAGATATGACGTCACGAAGGAATCCCCTTATTGAAATGAGATATGATTGCAACTGGAGCAATAGCTTAGCGTTTGGTTTATATGAAGCCTGTCGTCACCAGCTGGTTGATATGCGTCCGGTTATTAACCCCATCACTAGACTAGTATGAATGTAGTGGTAACCGGGGTTGTTGATTTCGCTCTACCCGAACTTAGACCCGAGATCGGAGATCAAACCTCGAATGAGATGAAAAAATCTTGATAAGAAGAAATTTTCTTCGGAGAACTTCGTGATTATCAGTTCGCTAATAATTACGAAGTTCCGGTTACGAAACCAATAACTTTTTTTGTTCTGAGGGCTAATGCTTTTTCTCGTTCACTTTTCTCTGGACTGTGAAGTAGGCCAGATCGGTAAAAATTTGTGATTCGCGCGTTACATAGTACACCAAGGTACTACAAAAAGATTAAACGTGGTCTTAAACAATTTTATAAAAGTTATATTTTTTTCCCTCAGTTTTCCCTCCGAGTGCAAGTAGAGTGCAAATTGTTTTACTAGTGCGATATAAAGATTGAAAAAGGGTAATTGATATTTTTGTTATACACAAAAGTGCGTTTGGTTATGAGAACCAATATATTAGCAGATTCTCGGAGGAGCCGATCCACCTACAACCCGCTATCATCCAGCCAGGGAAAGTGAACCCAACGCACCGAGCGATCGTCAACCGCATCTTATCTCCATCACGTGGTACGTTTCGACCAACAGAAGACACCGCAGGCGAAACGGCATACGCGAGGCGGCAACTGTCCTTTTGGTTCTACGAGTGGCATCCCGCAGACGACGCACGGCGATTTTCCGGAGACTTTTCCGCTTCCGGTGTAAATCAGGTTTGAGCAACCATCCAACCCGAGTGAGTACATACCTAATTGACACCACCATCGACATTCTTCCGTTCTTATCTAGATCCTCAATTGAGCGGCACTCACCAAGCCTACAGCAACAGCTCAGTTGGTTCGGGTGGTGCACATAGAATGACGTGTACCCCCGAGGTTGTGAGTTCGAATCTTGTAGAGGAAACAATTTTATTTTTGTAAGTGCCACGCTACGGCAGCACTTCCGAATGATTGCTTGAGCATATCCGATGGGTAATTAATTACATCCACCACCCAAAATAAAACCCTAAAATCGCACAGAGATAGGAATTTCCTAGGAAAAATTCCACACATGGCCATTTAAATTAAACCCAATGCACTCCACTAAGTAATTTCTGAGGGAAAAGTAAGCCAGGCAGCGCTTGCGAGCGCTGATAGTTAGCGGGAAAATCTCCCGATAGAAAATGTAAGCAAGCAGCTAGGAAAATTTGGAAAATGAATTTGTAAAATCCCACTAACACCACTTTATTTTTGGCGAATAGAAGACGTCTTTTGAAGTATTTTGATGTAGCTTTTATTGATGAGTTAAAGGTCACGTTTTTTTTTCGGTTTCCGTTTTTACTGGAAGTCTGGGTTGACTTCCGTTTTTGACTCCTAGTTTTCAGCCCCCTTTCTAACCTCCTGAGCAAATGAGCAGATGAGATTGATTGAATTGAACCGGTTTTGGTAAAAAAATATATATGGAAATAGCCTAGGAATAAGCTTCAAGCAAGGATGGTCTAAATCCACTCGTTCACTCAATCGCGATACACTCTTCAACGATTCACTCAAGCGCTCTTTCGGATCTCGCGAATCTTTGTCTGAACCGAACGCTGGGGGAAAAAGAATAACGTTGATCGAATCTCATTGTGAGTGCTGCTGGTTTTGATCGTTGGGCGCTTGCATACGGGCAGGTTTGAATCATGCAATGATGCAATCATCGACTTTCCTGGCTCCAGATATTCGTTCGCTGATCCGATTCAACTGGTTCAACTGAAAGAAGGAATCGAATCGGCAAATGATTGGCCCGCCGTTCGTTCAGATATCTTTCAATCGCCGCACACAGTATTTAACAAAAAAAATCATTGCGGCCAAACGGTACACGGTAGACATTTGAATTCTTCGCAACATTTTAATATTTTTTTATGATCTTTCTTATTTTCAAAGAAAAAACTGATTTTATTGCCAAGGGATATGAAAAATAAATTAAAACTTTGATGTACAGTAAACCGGGGGAACTTTGATCAGCGGGGTAACTTTGATTAACATGAAATTTTTGCAGATAATCATCATTAACTTAGTATAAAGATAAAATATCTGAAAACTGTTTACTACGTTTGAAAACCTATGAATTGAGCTACAGATAAGCTTAATTTGGTTTTTATTAGAAGATTTTTTATATTACTTAAACTATAATTTCAAAAAATCAAAATATCTCGTTTTTTGAAGGCTCACAAACAAACATCTCTTCTGATCAAATTTAAGCATTTAGAAGCAAATGGGTTGGTTAATGCGAAAGTTCAACTTTTTTTTTGTTGTAAGTTTATTTCAAGTATTATTTTTATGGTCATTTGATGATAGTTTTTGAATATTAAAAAAAAATCGGTCATTTTCCATTAAAAAGCCCGAGAAGAAAAAATGGATAAAATCCTATCAAATGGTTAAGTTTGAAGAAAAAAATGAACATGGGAACAGAGCGAGGATTTAGGGAATTGCATGAAGATAAAATTTCATTTGTTTTTAAGGTAAAAAAAATATTGAGAATTGTTTATATTTTTGCCCCTATATGTATGCAGCAACATTGTCCATCTTTTGAGTATATTTGTTTCGAGATAAAATTTGAAAGCATGTTAAAATACATTAATCAAATTTGGGAACTTTTGTGGTAGTCATAGAGAAAACTATCAAATTTTTTTTTTTGAAAATTAAGGTTTTAAGTCAATAATCAACTTTCTCAAAGACCGCTAGAAATTTTGACTTTTGAGAGAAAAGTTATTGAAGTTTTCTTTTTGAAAATTTAGTCCAAATTTGCAAAAACGGGTATTGAAAGTTGTTGAATGAGCTCAAATATTCATCGTCAAATATTTAATAACTTCCTTGAGTGATGTGAGGAATAGTTGTAATCAAATTTTTTGGGTCTTTTGCCTAATTCAATTTTTATTTGTTGTATCCCTAATTCAATTTTTATTTGTTGTATCTCTGAAACAAGAACTTTCAATGAGATATAATTAATTGATTCAAAAAAATCTTTCCATGTGTTTCCATGTACGCTTGTTTGTTTATCAGTTATCAAAAATCAATTTTACCCAAAACTGACCAATTTTAAAATTTACACATGCCATTTCACCATAACTAGAGGTGAGAGACTAAATTTGACAAATGTTTTGAATTTGAAGACGCAATTTTTTTCCAAAATCCGTTTTTGAAACAAAGGTACCAAAAATGCTGTTGTGCAAACCTTGGGCTTGAATAATCAATTGTTTCTTGTCTTAAATCATTCTAGATGGAGCTTTGAACTTGCTTAAAGAATTGAAACATTTTTTTTATAATTTTTCATGGATTTTTCAATACATGTTTACAAAAGCAGTCGAAAAACGGAAGAATGCACAAAAAAGTTATGAAGTATTTAAAGTTAATAATTGGAGATAATATTTTAATAATAAGATGAACAAGTTTTATAATCTCTTTTCACCGATAATGAAAACGGATACATTTCTTTTTTCATTACATTTATACCCATTATCTCTTAAGCTGATGTATACACATTTCTTAAAATCGAAAATGGGTAATATTTTGCTTTAAAAACGGTTTTTGATAAAAGTAGTTTCTGAATTATCAATTTCATAATTCAAACAACAAATCAAATGTATTAATGATACTACTGATCATAAAAAAGGATCCACCTAATGCTTGACGCTCGAGCTACTTTCAGAAGCGCCCGAACGCAGGCAACCAAACTGTAGCAAAACCAACTTTGCGAGCAGAACGAATGATCGGATGCGGTCGAAAGAATTGCAATCATCAATCGCCCGCTGATGATATTCGTCTGCGATTTATCTGTGCAGAATCATCTTCCAAAGCAATCGCTTGATGATTGGATCATAGGATGGCAGACAGGCAACCCAATCGCCTCCTGAATGAACTAAAGAGGTTGGCCGGAAAGTCCGATTGGTTCGCTCACTGAGTGCCATCGTGTGTCATTTTTTCGAATGCGTTCGGGGAATGGGTTACCTCAAAGAGTGAGAGAATCATTTTATGTTCATCGATTTATTCGCCAATCACCATCCTTGGCTTCAAGTATTGAAATCTCCTTCTGCTTGTTGAGCAACGGATTCCAGCTTGCACTAAAATTCATGAAATGTTATATGATTAAATTCAATGTCAAAAATGTTTAAAACGTCAAAAATGTCAAAAATATCAAATTGTCGAAAATGTAAAAAATGTAAAAAATAAAAAAAAAAGGAAAAAATATCAAAAATGTCAAAAATGTCGAAAATTCCAAAAATGCATTTTGGATGAACAAATACAAATTTTCTCCTTTATTAATTTGCTGCAAATTTTTTTCAACCTATCGCATTGAAACTTGGCGTCCCAAATTTTGAAATTCGAAGCAAACATTTCATTTGCAACCCATTTTGAACGATGAGCTAATTCGACAAAATGTCACTAGTTGATTCAATTGATGTCGTGTCAGAACAAAGGCTAATCATGCATTCATCACACAATTCGTTGCCTCGTTCATCGGAAAAGTGACAACCGCATATATGCGTGACAATAGTTATTAGTACACTTTTTAATTAATCAGTTGTGGAACCGCATGGCTGCGCATACCATCGCTCGTTGCATGTTATTATATTCTATCAATTTTGTTTTCATCCCTTATTAAGTATCCCATTTAGAGCTCGCCATTGGATTTTCCTATCGGGCATTGAATGGGAATTTCAACAGCTCGGAACGTGATTGGAAAAACAAATCTTTCCCATCTTCTTCCTTCCACCCACGCTCGAATTCGGAGTAAGGGACAGGAAAACTCAATTAATGTGGTGATAATCTGCTAATAAAGCATTACGCTCAATGTACTCCATTGTGATTATGGTGAGAACAATCCGTACAATGTGACCTCAAACACTTTCTATGCCGCAAGCCATCGGGTTTCATTAAAAATGCATCCTCGTAGCAGATTTGAATCTTCTCAGGCAGCAGCAATTGAGAAAGCTTCTTAGTTACTAAGCAACAGAACCAAAAAAACGCAATCTCTCTTCCCCATTCTCCTCGAGTGAAACGTGACGAAAGATGTCATTAACCTGTCGTCCTGGGAGTGGAAGCATTAAGCCACAAACCTTTTTTCTCGCAGAAGATCCTCAATCTTATCTTCCGCCGGATCCCAGCTCCAGGAAGGTGCTTCGGGATGCTAAATACTG